>NC_069107.1:6661556-7010484 GCF_947172395.1 Bicyclus anynana
GAACGAACAGCTCAAGAGGGAGATCTCGGCGCTTCGCTACGAGTATGACAAGCTGGACCGCATGCTGAGGGAGAGGAGGTCATCGCCGGAGCACTCGGACGTACGTTCACACTTCACTCGCTTATACGCTTCCTTTGTATTCATTGGCGTAACTTACACTTGTAACGGACGAAACAAAAACACAGAAATAATCATATAATGAGTTATTTATTTTGCTATCATCCCCGAAAAATCGACGAACCCATGCGACAACGTCACCCAGGTCCGATAATACTCTCTACGTACGGTTCACCCCGAAACCGGAGCATCCTCAGGAGATGTTGACTCTACAACGTGCAATTGCAAAGTAAAAAAAGCAAGAAATAACTTCTTACCTATGTTCTACCTTCTGATGAGTTTGAAGGCGGTGCTAAGCCAGTGATATTTTAATTCAAGCCGTTTAAATTACAAAATTTCTGTGGTTCTTTCAGAAACGGCTTTAATTAAAACATGACACTGGATTGGCACCGCCTTCAAACTGATCAGGTGGTAGCACATAGGTAAGAATGTACGAGTTTTGAAAGTTCCACTCAATTTCTCCAGGATGCCATCATCAGATCCTGACATGAAAAAAATGGGACCTCGCTGGACATACATAAAAAAAAACATACATACAGCCGAATGTAGAACCTCCTCCTTTTTGGAAGTTGGTTAAAAATATTGTTAAACTAAGGCTTTTAGTTTGTCACTGTGGGACAAATTGAAGATAAATTTAAACGCCGTAAAACGTTGTAGCAAACATTTTTTTTGATATTATTTCTTTATTATAGTAGAATTATTAAGATTTTCTTAGATATAAATAAATTGCCGGGTCAGGGTAAGCCTGGGCAATCCCTTTTACGTTCACATCACTACACAAGCTCATAAACTCTGTTTTGGTACTTAATTTATTTATTGGCGTAACTAGCATTCAAACATACGTTTACTACACTACACTAGATAATACATGCTTCTTTTTTATTGGCGTAACTGACAGCCTGACACTCAAGTTATCCATCTTTTGTTTTGGCGTAACTAGCATGAGACATAAGTTTATAATACTACACTAGCTTATAAACTTTGCTGTTGTATTTGCGTTACTAGCACTAAAACATACGTTTACAACACTGCACTACCCTATACTCATCTTAGATATTGGCGTAACTGACACTAAAATTTACGTTCACAACACTACACTACCTTATAAACGCTTCGTTACTGTTGGCGTTATAAACTGAAACATAAATTTACAACACTACACTAGTTTTTAAACGCATTGTTGATATTGGCGTTACTAGCACTGAAATATACGTGTACAACACTAAACTAGCCAAACTCTTTGGTTTGGCGTAACTGAAACTCGAAATTCACGTTACTACACTATTCGTAGCTTATAAACTCTTCTTTGGCATTGCCGTAACTCAAATTAACGATCACAACATGACACTAGCTTATAAACGCTTCGTTGGTATTGTCGTAACTACACCAGCATAACGAGACTAAGTATAAGCACAGTAAAATCTGTGATATAAGACGTTAGTGTTGCCAACGTATTTTTTACTTAATTTTTGACCCTTATTTATTTTAATTTTGTTTTCTTCCTGCATGCGCCACATAGTCACAAGGAGATGCTTACGATTCTGAATATCAAAATGTAAGTTACTAATTCGGCTCATTGTTGATCACGGGTCTCTTCTCAGAGGAATTAATTAGGCTATAGCCCACCATGCTGGCCTAATGCTGATTGGCAAACTTCATACACGTAGAGAATTAAGAAAATTCTCAAAGAAAGAAAGAAAACGTATGAGGTTTCTTGATGTTTTTCCTTCACAGTTTGTACGTAATTTTTAAAATATTCAAATAAGTGGAAAGTAGGAGGTGAATGCCCCGGGCCGGATATGAACCTACGTACTCCGAATCAAAAGTGGAAGTCATATCCACTGGACTATCACGGCTTTCTGTAAGAACATAAAACACTATTCAATATTTTACAGTCTACTCATTTTATACATATAAATACAATAAATATACCTTAAATACAAAAAAAAATCTTCTAAATTGCAGATTTGGTAGGCCCTCTTATGCTAGCCACAAACGGTCAATTATTCTCACGTTTCTGTAGCACCCACGACTATAATTGATCGTGTGTTGGTCACTGCATACATGACTTGTATAGTATGCCGCGTGGGTACTGCCGATTGCTTTTCAGAAACGTGAGAATAATTGACCGTCAATGGCGACCTTTAGCAACAATGTATTAATGAGTTTTATATGATTTTGTTTTGCATGCAACCCAATAGTCTAACCCTGAAGTTTATGATGGTGAAGAACTGCATATTGTAAGTTAACAGTATTTATATATATAAATGTATGCTTTGTCTACATATATGTTTCTATATGCGTTAGAAATTATCTGGTTAGATAATGCTTGACATTTAAGGGTTTTTGTTTTTCATCACAAATTATGCCATATGATTTCAACAAATCTTTTCCGTTAGAGCATCGATCGTAGATCGTTAGATGGGCCTTAAACCGTCGCAGAATTGTCATTGGTTTTTTTTTTATTCATTACAAGTCAGCCCTTGACTACAATCTCATCTGATGGTAAGTGATGATGTAATCTAAGATGGAAGCGGGCTAACTTATTAGGAGGAGGATGAAAATCCACACTCCTTTCGGTTTCTACCACGACATCGTACCGGAACGCTAAATCGCTTGGCGGTACGTTTTTGTCGGTAGGGTGGTAACTAGCCACGGCCGAAGCCTCCCACCAGCTAAACCTGGATCAATTAAGAAAACCTCAATCGGCCCAGCCAGAGATCGAACCCAGGACCTCCGTCATTAAATCCACCGCGCATACCACTGCGCCACGGAGGCCGTCAAAACAACAGTCGTTTCGTTCGTTTCGCACATTGAGTACGTCATCACTCGTAACACATTTCTCTTTATTCATGTTATGGCTTGTGTTTTTACACTTCCAAAATGAACACGAAGGCATAATAAAGGGATTAAAATAAAAAACAGTAAATATTTTTTATTTTCCACGTCCACTCACAGCATGCGCTTGTTACGTACTAAGATAAGATGTGCGTGCACGTCTTTGGGTAATGACATAAAATGGTGCGTTCTTTAGTATAAAGGGGCCCATCTAACGATTTATATCGATGCTTGATGTATTTGCTTTTGCTGCCTACCTTTGTGCAATATTTTATCCAAATCTGTTCACACATTCTGAAGTTAAGTAACTAGACCGACCTATGTGTTTCAAGTCTACATGGATTTTTAGTGATTAAATTAAATGGGGATGATGACTAGATTTGAATATATTGGTTTTTATGATACTTTCGGGTAAATAGGGTCATTGTTAACTAATTTATATATAAAAAGCAAAGATTGTCTGGATATTTGCAAAATAAATGAGATTATAAAATTTCAAAATCTATTAAAAATCTTTTATCGTAATTATATGAAAATTCATACAGTTTTAGCTTCCTTACATTAAATGTGTCATTTTTTAATATATAACTATAAACATAAACGCACAAATAACAAAGATATTAGTAATTTTGTTTGTACGCACATACAAATCTAACGATCATTACATTGCCTACGACGTCATTAGTTCGTGCCATTTTGTATGAAGCGTTTTTCAGGGATCCGCGGCAGACCCGCAAATCTGACCCTTTAAATCCCTGTAGCTCCGAGAGTAATGATCGCAGATACCCTGTTCCTTTAACAAAATTGCTTTACTATTGGTATACTCTTAATTTATATACAATTTAAAAAACTGTCATCATCCCTATTGTAGCTATAATAATGTATTTTATTAATTACAGTTACTTTATTATTGTATAGTAGGTACCTAGTTCTAAAGCTCAACATTTCTGAAGATTTTTTAATTGATTTAGAGCCACCAACGAATAGATTGAAATTTTTGACCAACAGTTTCCATCATAAAAAAAAAGTAATAAGCGTTATTTTTATTTCTTAGTACTTTTTTAATTATTTGCAATTATATTTTCCTTCTTTTAATATTTTTTATTTTCTACTTTTGCATGAACTAAATTGTAGGAGCCGCCTGAACCGTACGCTGACGAAGATCACAGTGTGAGTGTCAGTAACTACTACACATAAAACACACACGAATACACACAAACACATACACACACGAGCAACACACACATGGCTTAGTGAACCTGATCATGTGAACATAGCTTAAGGGTGGTTGACGATAAGCTCAAAGTAAAGAAAGCAGTTTGCGCATCAGTGTGCCATAGCCTAGGGTGATCGTAATAAGGCCAAAATTTTAAAAGAATGCAATTAAATGTTGGGAGATAAGGAACAAATTCAATTGGCAGGACATGTTCCTGAACATAGTATAAAAGATGTTTAGCTTAAAGCAAATAAAATGGACTTTATGTGTTAGAAAATAAATCACAGTTTTAACTGGCAGGATAATGCATCAGAGTGCCTGGCAATCTGAACATAGTCTTCTATGAAAGTAAATAAAATGGAACGTTAAACGTTGGTAGATAATGTACAGTTTCAATTAGCAGGACGGCGCGTCACTGAGCTGGGCCATCTGAATTCTGAACAAAGTCTAAGGTGTTTGATTTAAAGTGAATAAAATAGAATCTTATACATTGGGAGAGAAAGCACATTTTCAATTGGCAGAACAGCGCGTCAATATTTGTGACCATTTGAAGCTTAAGCGAATAATGTTCTGTGATAACAATAGCCTTAAAGTATTTGTTTTTAAAGTAAATTAAATGGAACTCTAAATGTAGGTAGATAAAGCACATTTTAAATTGACAGGACAGCGGGTCAGTGAGCTTGGCCATCTAAATTCTGAACAAAACCTAAATGTGTTTGATTTCAATTGAAGAAAATAGGACCTTATATGTTGGGAGAGAAAGGATAGTTTCAATTGGCAGGACAGCGCGTAAATGTTCCTGAACATAGTCCAAAGGTTTGGCTTAAGGCAAATAAAATAAAACCTTATTAATTACAAAATAAAGCACAGTTTCAACTGGCAGCATAATGCGTCAGTGAACCTGGCAATCTGAACATAGTCTTATTATTATAAAGTTTAATGTTCTATGATAACATAGCCTTAACGTTTTTGATTTTAAAGTAAGTAAAATGGAACTCTAAATGTAGGTAGATAAAGCACATTTTCAATTGGCAGGACAGCGCGTCAGTGTGCAGCGCGTGCCCCGAGTGCGCGAGCGCCGACGGATCTGTTCGCGCTGTTGCCTTTCATGATCTTAGCGTCGTGCCTGAGGAGGGGGAGCAGGAGAACAAGGTAATCTCTCTATCACTTCGTAACGTAACGCGTTACGGCGCCACTGTGTCTGGTTTCCCTTTCTCTCACGCAGACGGCAACAGTTTTAAGTTATCTCATCTGTCGAGCGTCCCCGGGACGCGCACATGTTTCATTTTCACCCCATAACCTACGTACCTACACTTCCTAAATATTTCTCAACACGTTCGCTGCGGTACGAGGTCAATTGACCTCGTAAGTCTAGTATCTTCAAGAGTTACGAGGTCGACGGACCTCGTACCACACCACATGAAATTTTAGTATGAGGTCAAAAAACCTCGTAACGCACCAGAGTGCCGCAGCGAACGTGGTCAGTAAATAAATCATGACAATATAAACTCGTTGATTCGAAATTAAGTTATAATACGATACTGTATGAACTACTATAATTAAGTTTTGCAAAATTAAAGAAACAATGTAGATTCATAAAATAATTATGTAGTTTAAAAAGATGTAGTCGTTTTATATCACATAATTATTATCTATGTGGTTTACTAATTCACTATCTTTGACTAATGCTAGCTGACAATATACGATATTGAGGTAACAAATGACATCCGGTGCCTACTGGTGTATATCATACATTAAATAGATGATATTAGGCCGCGTACTTTATTGTACACCGGCCTTCGGCCTTGTGATAGGCCCTCCGACCGTGGCTGCGGCTGGGAATTTTACTTATTTTATCCAAGCACAAAAAATGCGCGGCCTCCGGCCGCGCACCTTGTTATACACCGGCCTTCGGCCGGGCGTTTGTGATAGGGCCTCCGACCGTTTTTCTCAATTGATATGATGTTTATTTTAATAGGTTGATAATAAAAACCAAAATAGTGAATAGGCAAGCAGATACAAATTGTGAACAGATCTCGACTTTCGATACACAAATAAAGATGTAACTATAGAACTAAATCTCACAACACTCGTAAATTTACGCTACGGAAAAACAATCCTCGATTGCTATATCGCACCAATGATAGACTGTTTGACGTACTAATACCAAAGTTTAGTGGCCATTACACCAAAATAGATCCATTAGCGGGAACTAAATTCAAAGTCAATGAAATATCAGTCGTAATGGTCAAAAAGGTCCGTTGGTTTTTCATTTTCGGCTGGAGAAATCTGAGTCAAGGGCGGGCGAGGAAAATATTGTGGCACCTAAAGAAATTATAAATAAACTCAGTCGAGTCTCGGCGGTCGTTTCGACCGCAGTGCGTGTTACTGGCACCGATTGCCTTAATATGTCTTCAACCCGTCAATGGATATGATGGTTTGTTTGATGCATTTATTGAGTGTGCATGGTTATTGGTTACATGTCTCTCGGTGTTGGTTGAAATTGTGTTCAGTTAATTTACCATGTGTGATAACCAATGATATTTTATACTAGAGATAGGGCATCAAAACTGAGGCGGAGAAATGTGCATAATTGCCTTAATTTCATTTAGTCGCTTATTAAATAACGAAAGCTATTTAATATAGTACCTTATTGTCTACAATGTCGAGTTGTGTGTTTAGGAAGGGTAAAAAAAATATTAGTAAACACAAAATTCTGTATGTGAGCGCTTAGTGGAGTCGCTAAATTCGGATCACTTTCTGCGGGGATTTTATAGGCACGTAACATATCTATAGTATTAAATAATCATTGATGATAACGTTACATTTTTTGCATATTTTTTTCTTGTTATGTGTGTGTGCCTCTGATTATTCTAATTTACATTCTAAATGTATTTTAAATCCTGTAAAGTTTGTGTCTTTAATAATGGTTGATTTGGAAACAAAATCTAAATTTGCACGTGATTTTTTTTAAACAATCATTACTTATTCTGTAATGGTAGTGTATCTAGTTGAAAACTGTTATTGTTATTATATATTTTGCACCTCCATCGTACCCGAGGTCCTGGTATTCAGGATCCCGGGATCCATGGCATTACACAGGATTGTAATCCCGGTATTAAGATTCGTAACGCAAACTGTTTGTAATACATTCGCGTGCGCGGAAATGACGCACGTGCGTGTCCAAATCACAATAACGTGACAAATACGTCGAGGTGACGTCACTCCTAATTTTGAAACGACCTCCCAACGCGTTCAGGACTATACGCTTTTGTTCTGTCGACAGTAAGTACATACGTACTAGGGTACTACGTGCTAGTAATACTAGCCATAGGCGTATATAGAGGTGGGGCCGGGTGGGCCGTGCCCACCCTAGAATGGTTCAGTTCCACCCTAGGATTCTGGGCTACCGATTTGAAATTATGAACTCCAAAATACTGACAGTTTTACACAAAAATCATTTTAAATATCAAATAATAAGAATTACATAGTAGGTAAATACTATAATAAAGAATCTCGATTTTTGTCATGTGGGGGGTCAGGCCCACCTCAGGAAATAATACTAGATACGCCAATGATACTAACAGGGGCGTAGCTACCGCCGTATCAGTCGTAACAATGATATGGGGCCCCCAGACTAAAAGGGCCCCTAACGTGTGAAAGCAAAAATTAGTAAACTGTAACCTACAGTCTCAATCTACCTACAGTCTTAATCTGGTGCTTCAATGGTGGTCACTTGAGATATGACTAAAGTCTAAAAAAGCAATTTCTTTTTTCCCCGAATTATGCGTGCCCCCAAAAATTGTAAACATCCTAGACAACAATAATTCGTACGTCATTGGCACTGATCTTTTCGTTTTACGATCATCTAACATGATTATTTCAACGAAATTACATGAGTACTTAACGGTTTTTCGTTGAAATGATCTTACTACTTGAGACTACCACTTCTATATTACTGCCACTTTAATAAATGAATGAAAATACAGTGTTAGATGATTGCATAAACTAAAATATGATGAAAAACGTTGTACATAGTGACTTGTACAAAAGTTTTCTGTGCTAGTGATTCATTATTTGAATGGTATACATAATAACCATGCTAATGTTAAGTGACGATACGTCTAAGACACGAGAAGAAGTGTGGTGGAGCTTACTTAGTAAAAATACAAGGTTATTAGACATACTTCTGAGCCGTGATAGCCCAGTGGATATGACCTCTGCCTCCGATTCCGGAGGGTGTGGGTTCAAATCCGGTCCGGGGCATGCACCTCCAACTTTTCAGTTGTTGTGCATTTTAAGAAATTAAATATCACGTGTCTCAATCGGTGAAGGAAAACATCGTGAGAAAACCTGCATATCAGAGAATTACCTTAATTCTCTGCGTGTGTGAAGTCTGCCAATCCGCATTGGGCCAGCGTGGTGGACTATTGGCCTAACCCCTCTCATTCTGAGAGGAGACTCGAGCTCAGCAGTGAGCCGAATATGGGTTGATGACGACGAGACATACTTCTGACGGTTTCTACGCGGCATCGTACCGAAACGCTAAATTGCTTAGCGGTACATCTTTGCCCTTTATAGGCTTTCATCGAAATGCTGAAAAGAAATTGTTTTTTATATATTTTTCGTTACACCTGCTCTCGAAACTAATGTCAAACAGAATATCAATAGAATTTAGTGGATTAATGAATTTAATGAAAAGGATAAAGGTTACATAATAGACGTGTTTAACTAAAGCCTGACTACGAAAAAGTATCCAATTGAAGAGTAATTTATCCCATTTGTATAAGTATCCAATTGCATAGTAATTTGTAATAATTATAATGCACTGTATAATATTTGCACCGTGTACATAAAGTTCCAATTCACTGTGCATGCGTAATGCATACGATAATAATCGCCAAACATTTAAACAATTACATAATTTAATGCACGCAAAGTTACTGTCGTTGTCCAATTCAGATTTCAAGATCATAATACGCTATAAAATTATATTTATCGTTTCAGAGTGGTGCAGCGAGTCCGTGTACTTGTGACGAGTGCCAAAAAGATGTTAAAGCGGTCGAGGAGAATGCCCAGTCGAACAGTAAGGACGCAATAACAATTAAAGAGACTACACGAACAGCGAACAATGCGCAAATACAGCCAAATACGAAGGACAATGGCTCCGATCGAACTGTCGACGTGCTGGTTCATGACGCTCCTACTGTACCGAGATTCTTCCAATCCGTCACATCACAACCCTTCCACATCGTACCACCTCCTCCAGGATTCGTGATAGCTCCCTACCAACCTCAGCGTTTCCACACCGGAGGCAACGTCGACGATTTGTTGGGCGAAGTCCAACCTTCCCCAACGACGATACAAACGACATACATCCAACAGAACTCCATTTTCATGTGTAACACTAGAAACATTGTGCAAAAGAAGTGCTGCTGTCAAAATCGTGACTCAAACGCCAAGACTGAAGCTTGTAACGAGCAAACACCAAAATGTTACGTAACAGAAAAGAATATAGAACTCACATACGATTATCCCAGAACGACACCCATTCCAAGTAGCCCTAGTAAGAAATCCGGAGACGAGGTACATTCGACCACCACCGAAGTCGCGAGCACTGTTGTGTTCGTTGAAAAGAAGATGCCCAGCAAGCCGAAGAAGTTCGATTTCTTCTTTAGATCGAGATCCGCTCCAGTCGGTGACAACGAAGAACCGATATACGCTACAGTGAATAAGCTACCAAAGAAATTACGACGAATGGAACTAGCGAATCTGGAGAAGGAGGTGGCATATAGAAACGGTGAACAAGATTCTTCATCGCGTACAGAAATAACTCTTAAAACCGATTCAGAATCTCAAGTGCCACCACCCGACGATGATACAAGTAGATCGGACCGAGATAAATCCACGATACCCCAAAGACAAGAGTCTCCTAAAGCTAAGAAACGGAAGAGATTCTCGCTGACGTTTAAGAAACGGGAAAGGAAAAGAAGGGAGAAGAAAGCGGAGGCGAAGAACGGAGTAAAAAACGGGATAGTTGTCCAAGTGGAGAGTGATAACGAAAGGCTGATCGAGGAGCAAGACCCAAAGCACAAACACTGCACAAGGCACCGGCCGGTGCCACGCAACACCATGTCATCCTCGAGCTATGGCCCGCGATACAAGCGGGATAGCTATCAGGTACTATTCAGGACCATTGTAGAAAGCGACATGAGATTTCATAGTGTCATCTATCCAAGATTAGGGTAGTCACACGCGTTTTTACGCCTAATCTTTCAACCCATTAAAATATTTAAAGGAAGACGGTGCGCTAGGAATGATTCATCCCATTAGTTCGTGTATTTTTGTTTGATTAGAAAATAAAAGAATCTTAGCCAAGTTTTTTTAGATAAAGCTCGTTCATTCAAGCGTGTGCTAGATGTAGTTATGATAAAATATAGAAACTCATGGGTTTCTTTATGGTATTGTACAAGAACTTCTCTCTAACGACATCAATGGTGCAGTGGACTGTGCTTTGCTTTATAACTGAAACCGAGGATTCGATTTCTGGCATTTGATATCTTTGTTTTCTAAATTTGAAATGGTCATTTAAACATAGTTATCACTCTACCGTCAATCAATGCAGTGTAGATTAAAAATATACTCTTCCCTCTCTAAATTAACTTATTAACTGTCTTCCTATGAATCTAAGACATCATCACTTAACATCACGTGAAAATAAAAGATAAATGTTTTAGGAGTTTTAGTCCACTTCCCAATAATTTAATAGCTGGTTTAGAGTTTTCCTGTGTCAAATATTGAAGTACCTTCCTAACGACAAAAAGTACGTAAAATACTTTTCGGGAATTCCTAATTTTTGTTATTACCCCTAAGGTTTCAATTCTAGATCTAGTCTTCTTCGGCTCACGTAGCTCAGGGAATAATTAACTATTTCATTCGAAAAGTACCTTGAGGCATATGCTAAATTCTTAACATTAAGCTCACTTTATTAATGTTTGTTGTCATTTATATTGTTTGTAATTATATGTATGTATATTATAGTATAATCACATTTAATTTGTATTATTATTAGACGCATCCTCACACCATGAAACGCCATATTTTAGAAAATTTCGAGTGTAGAACTTAATTTTAGTTTGTTTGATGTAAAGAGGCACATAGACGCGTGTGGTTGCCTTATCTTTTTATGGTTTCTTTTCATTTATTTATTACCGATTAGAAAACGCTCCGCGGGATTTTCTTCTTGTGGTTTCTTCTTATGATTTCTCTTTCTTTATTTACCGTCTAGACGAAACACTGCGGTTTCACCCGTGTATTACTAGTTCCTGTTTCAATATGGGGATAAAATATAAAGTTGCTTTCTGGTGGTAAAAGAATTTTCAGAATCGGTTCAGTACAGAGATTACTTACCCCCAAAACACCACAAACTTTAACTCATAAAATTACCTAGTATACTCTGAGGTATACATGTAGGTCCCTAGTTATGCTCCGTAAAATATGGAATTTTCACACTTTTAAGATTTATATACGTTTAAAGTATTATTAATGACTTAAAATCAGTTTCACAATAATATTTTTATAGTAAAGATCTTTAAAGGAAGGAGTTTATTTACATCAATGCATGGTAAATCTTATCACCGAAATATTCTCATATTTCGGTGATAAGATAAGATAATAATAATATTTTTTTACCGTAATCTCAAAGAGGAGTTTTATTATAGGAGTATGAGAAGTCATTGAATTCTCAGGTTTTTTGTCTCAGTTTTGGGAGTGATCTTAGAGCGATCATTACGATCTTAGTGTTACTTCACACTGTCGCAACGTCGACGCTGCGTCGTTTTCCATATACTATAAATGACATGCTACATAAAAGCGTTGCGTCGTCGTTTGTTTTGTCTGCATATCTGAGACTGACCGAGTATGCGTCGTCTTCTTGCACTGCGAAACCGTGCGTCATCGCAACACAGGTGTGGCATACAATGCGTTGATGCCATTGCGACGACGCAACGCAAGGCAATAATGGCCTCATAGGGTATTTCCCATTATTGACGTGACAACGTCTTTTGATTAGATGCAGTCGGCTGCACACTCGGAAAATGATGACGTCATGTGTCGTTCCCTCGCTCTAGGGTTGCCAACTTTTACAAGAAATAAAGTATATTCTGGTCTATGAAGATTATTAAACAGTATTTAAAAAAAACGAACATTTTCTTTTGAAAAATGCAGCCATTCCATCAGTATTTTCTTATGACGTTGTCACGTTCAACTATCGTCAGTAAACCGATTTTATAGACAACCGATTTTTTTACGCAATCTGGTTTTTATTTATAATTGATTTATTCATTCTAGGAGATGACGACGTCGCATTCAGAACACGAGCGAACGAACAGTGTGTGTTCGTCTGTCAACTCCCTCGGATCAGCGTGTACCCACAAATCGAGGAAACTGTCTGCCGCCCCGCAGGACGGCTCGATACCGTGGTGCGGGTGCTGGGGCGCCGGATGTGTGTGAAGTGACCCCCAAACTATGTTCGCAATAAAAGTGCCGGTTTTGGATTTATCCCGTGGCTATGTGTGAATACACTAGGGATGTAACGGAGGTTTTTCGGAACCGAAGGCGGAGGTTTATAATTTTATTTATCAGGTAGATAAATAAAATAATTTTATTTATAGGAAGTGGTGGGAGAAGAGAGATTTTTCTCATTTATAGATTATTCAGTCAAATTTTTATTCATTTTATTTTTTTATTTATAAAATAAATTGGTATGAAAAAATAGGCATATTTGGGTGATTTTCATCCTCGCCTGCTTAGACTGCATCATCACTTACCATCAGGTGAGATTGTAGTCAAGGGCTAACTTGTAAATAATAAAAAAATAAATAAAAAAAGTGACAGAGCCGACGTCGAAGCCGAAGGTATAATAATAATTGGAAGTTCCGACTTAACGGAGTCGGTTTCGAAGCTCAGTAACATCCCTGGAATATTCAAGTGATCTGTAAATATATCTCAGTGGTTTGCGGATAAGTGTGAAAACTCCCCCGGACTATGGAACTGATGAACCATTTTATTAAAATGATATTCTAAAATTATTTAGAAAAGTGCAGTTTTGTGTGCATGTTGAAAATGCATTTATAGTTGTTAGTTATTTTGTAAAATATATCGAAAGTATGTATGTATGATGTGTAATTTTAGTCATTTGTCGGATTCTGTATTCTGCCGTATTATGACAAAACACTGTATTTTTAACCAACTACAAAAAAATTAGGTTTTTAAATCAAGCATAAGTTTTTTTTTGTGTATATTACCTAAATACTCGAAGACGCCTGGACTAATTTGAATAATGTCTTTTTTGTTTGAAATATATTCTTGAGGTGGTCCCATTGTCATCATGTCAGGATCTGATGAGGGGATCCTGGAGAAATCGAGGGGAACTTTCAAAAATCGTAAGGGCAACTATAACGTTTGTTACTTTTTTATTTGTTGAAAATTAGTAAAATTTGAATTAGTAAAATTTTATTAGTTAAATTTGAAAAATCGCAGTCCTTCGTTTTTACGATCCTATTATTTGTTAGAAACTGTGAATACTATTAATGCATTTCTGAAGGTATTTTTGAGTTTTAATAAAAATTTTTAAACGCCAGCATAGTCGGATGCGATCTTCATGACGTCTCCGAAATAAGGTGTGGATACCTAACGCGCAGGTCATACAAAAATCAAGATGATGCCCTGCCGCCGCGCCCCTACGTAACCGTTGATACGTATACTATGTACGCTGTAGCATGGTGCGGGTGACAGTTGCCTTATGACGTTCATAATACGTACCTACTAATATCGTGAATTGCGACAAACTTTCAAGAGTGAAACGAACTGTCACCCGCACCATGCTATAGCGCATCTACTCGTATAATAAATCTCAAACTCTTAAACTCATTGCGCGGCTCAAGGCACGTTTGGAGACGGCAAAAATATTGCATCCGACTATACTTACCTATATGTAACCACGTGCGAGGACCTCATAAGAGAGTTACCACAAAACACCGTATCTGAAGATACCGTGTAATGTCATAGCATGGCAGTAATACAAGATCGCAACTACATTTATTACCTCGTAAGGTTGTCCGTAGTTCATCTGATTCGAATCCGAAACCATCCATATTTATAAAAAAATAAATGCCAATTTCCCACTACGTATAACCAGCGTTGCAATCATAAAGTTTGGATTCAGTTTTTTGAGTGACAAAAGCGGGATTCTTTCGCCAAAAGCGGGACATCGTAAAAAGATCGTATCAATTCAAAAGTTTTTGAATATTTATCTTTTTATTTGAGTTCAAATTACGTTTACGTGACTGATAGTAAAAATATCCATTGAAAATGTATTTTAATAAAAATATGTGTAAATTGGATTTTCTATATTGTTAAATAGTTGAGTCTTATTCGTCTTCTGAAAAAAAAAACACAGACATCTAAATCAAAAAAGTTTTGTTCATTAGAAAAATATGGCGTTTCCAACAATAGTCTGACAAAAGTAAATGTGCCAACCAGCCGTGCTTTCTCAGTACTCTGCACGAACGGTCGAGTTATTCCTGAAAAGCGGGACTGAGCTCGTCCCGCGCGGATCATTTAAATCAGAGTTAAAAATCGGGACCTCTGGCAACACTACAATAGTTTGCCTAATGAAAGTAGACTGAAATCGCCCGCCAAATTTAAAAAAAAACATTTAAACAAATTAAATAAACATGCGTTTTCGTAATTTGTATAAATATTTTTTTTGTTTGTGAATATATTACAACCTATACCTACTTTAAGTACCTATTAAACTAAGTTATTCCAATATTTGCACTATAATTTTGAGAATTTATTCCAATTTTTTTTTAATTTGGCGGGCGATTTTAGTCTCTATTTTCATTAGCCAAACTCTATCATGGCTCACCTTTTACTATTGTTACTGAACGATTTTTTCCTGTATAAAAGTTAACGTATATCCGCATAGTCTGCGTATCCCCATCATCGAAAATAGTAATTCGAAAATTCCCGTCATATGCTCTGTAAAAATAGTGTGCCTGTATGTATATAAATAGATGTGTATGTAAATAATGTTATATTCATGTGGTTGTAAGTCTAAATGCACTATAAAATACAAAAGAAATAAAGTTATGAACTTCTGTTAAACATAGCGTATGTGTTTTATTTTCTCTCCTTATTGGTTGGGACAAGATGATTACATAACAGCCCCTTTGACAATATAGTTACGAAGACCGAAGTACGAACGAATAAAATTGTCTGTCATTTTCTGAGGAAAACGTGCTTTTATTTGGTACCTTTAAATCTTATACTAAACTGGAAGTTTTTGACCGTTATTTACAACATTCAACTATACAAAAATGTATTTTACCGGAGATTTTTAACCGACGGACACGATTACAACTACGAAACATCGATTCTAAAGAGACAGTTTTTGTATTAGCAATTAGATCGTTGTTTATATACTTTGACAGAAAAACCCAGCAAGGCAGGTCCATAATATGTAATTAGTCTGAGATAGCCCTAACCCCTCCTTAACCAAACTTTTTTTAATCCAAGTGGTACCAACATACAGGATACAGATAAACATAAAGCAAAAGCAAATATTTTTAACTATTATTTATTTATCTCATGCTAATATCTACTCGTACACTATAATGATTCTATTGCTAACTTATTAACCATAATTTATTAGTAAATATATATACTTAAATCTCAAGCAGTTTGGTCTCCTCTGTGTACCCATGTAGCTATTGCATTTTTAATATGCTCACCAAAGAATATATACTCCAAGGAGATGCTGAAGCTTCTTCAGTATAATTAAGAAGACAAGATAGATCTCAGGGCCATAAAACCAGTTTATAAAAAAATAATATTTTTAGTTTATCATGATCTGTGTGCTGAGACTATAATTGACTATGACATTATCTGCGTTGTGGCGACAGATTAAAAAATTATGAAGTTGTCTTTTTTAGTTTTTTCATGTTCATGTCCAGGGTGTAATCAGTCTGTACATTACGACCTCAGTACAAATTGCATATGCCTCCTTAATTCCCTATTTGCTCAATAGATGGCGTTTTAAGGCACTTTGACCAGCAGGATTCTGAGGTAATCTTAAGCCAGGTATTAAAAAAAAAAATTATAACCTTGTGCGGCTTGTGACATTTTGTTTAATTTTGTAGACGAAACGGATTTATTTCTTCTGCTTTCTTCATGGTGTTTTTTTGCGTTGATCTTTCCCGACGACCTGGCTTTTTTATGGATTTTGGTGACTGTTATAAATCGTTTTGACCTGTGCTTTACTTTGGATTCCGAGAACTCTGTTATATATGTCTTGTCTTGAGATTTAGTAGAGTTCTTTTTTATTTTTTCGTGCAGATTTTTTACATTTAATTGGTGTACAAGTCAAGTCAACAAATATATTGTTAAGGGGTACCACTAGAGGTTTTGCCGTTTTGACGAAGATGACTCTATTCAAAGAGACGGAGTTGTTTATGTTCACAAAAGGAGAAACAATAAATAATTATATGTATCCCATTTGTGTTTTTATTATTTGTATCCGAATTCCTAAATAAAATAATAGAATTAAAGAACAGTTAATACTAGTAGGTAAACGTTATGTTTATGTCTCTATGGATATAGGTATATATACGTAATTCGACGCTCATTTTATACTTATGGGTATATATTATAATTGGTGTAGTTCTCTATCTGCTCACATGATGGCGCTAAGCGGAGATGGCATCTGAGGACTCTATACCCTATATTCAATGTACTCTATGTTCATGTCCTTGTTGTTGTTTACATTTGTTTAAAATTTATTAATGTTTATTTAATTAATAACTTAACCAAACATGGTTAATTATTGTTGCATTCCCAATTGTAACCGCAATAGCAGAAGTCATAAACATCTAAATTTTTACAGTTTGCCAAAACAAAAACACCGGTAAGCAAATCGTAAATATTTAACTATGTTTAATAAAAACTAGCAAACCCCCGCCGTTTACCCCTTACCGTCCGAATTAAGATGTAGCCTATTTTATTTAATTCAATGCAAACAAACAAAAAAATCTTTCCAGTATATATAGGCCTATACTTATTCATATCACTATAATTAAAATAATAAAAAAAAATGAATATTATTATTGTAAAGTAATAAATCTGCCTCCTAAGTTTCATAAGTACTAAACTAAAATACACAAAACAAATTCATTAAAGCTTGCAAAGAAATATTGATCTAAAATTGTAATAAAGCTAAGACAAAATCTAACTTAGCATTCCGTGGATTCACTGTCCATTGTGTGACGGAGAGAAAAAAGATTAGGAAGGTTCTTGGGTTTTATCCAATGATATAAAAAAACTGTCAGATGTGTTACTAGCGCATGAATAATGAGGCTCTCAAAAGAGAAAATTTATACACAACTCAATGTTAGTTGTGGTCAACAGCGAATGTTATTTAAACAAAATATAATACCTAAATATTATCTACAATGTCGAGTCGTGTGTTCAGAAAGTGTAAAAGCTATATATTACATAAATATATAATGGAATTAATTGATATCGTCATCTATCGTGCTACTTGATGAATAAATATGTCATATAAATAAAATTGAAGTGCCTGTCTGTCATTTTAAGGTAACTGTTTTCTGAAGTGCTTATAGTATAGGACTTAAGTTACAGTATAGGACACAAACAAGCTTTTTTAAAATTTGTGTGTGTGTTTGTCCTGGCTGATCTTTGGAATGGCTGACCTAATTTTAATGGTACTTTCACTGGAATGTGAACCACTTAGCTACTTACTAGGCTACTTGTTATCATATAAAATCATTGGTTGCAGTGGAATTTGCAAGTTACATCATTAAAATCTTAAGTAACATACTTGTTTTATGTATGGACTTTACAGCCAGAAGCTGTGGCTCAAACGTGCCTGCAGAGATGATCTCCTCGACAAGGATATGGATAAGCTGAGGAAAACCCTTAGGTTCTGTTCCCGACACTTCGCTCCTAATACTATTGTGAATAGACATTTATCTCTGGATGCTCTGCCTACTGTCAGCTTGCCAGGGGCTAGTGATGAAAGTAAGTAAAACCTTTAAATAGTGGCTTATAAGAATACATGCAGACTTCCAACATTTCCCCCTGCATAGTCTCTGTTGGAGGAGGCCTATACCCAAGAGAATGGGATTCATACATAATGTAAAAAGAAAATCCTATTAAAATTGTATAACTAACTGTATTAATGTAGGAAGTAAATAAAGACTTTATTATTAGTTTCTGTTCCCCTGTGATTATATGGACAGAATATAGCCTGACATAAACAAATAACGCCTATTGGTGAAAGAATTAAGAATTAAGAATGAAATGCTCTAGGTGGAAGTTGGTTTATGTATTAGAGCTGGGCAACTGTATAGAATGTGCAGATTTTCCTCTGCCTGTAGACAAAGCCTGCACTGATCTGTGCCCCGGAGCTTAAGATTGAACATGTGTCTATTAAGTCCACACTGTTAAGTGCCTGTACTAAGATACATAGGTTTTTCCTACTGAGTGCTAGTAGTTCTGAATCAGCCTTCTTATTGAAGGAGTCTAATTGTGTAGTGTTGCTAGGGACAATGAATGCTATCCACTGTTGAAGAGATATATAGCTATAAGAACATTTCTTTTTATCTTGGTCTCTTTGGATCTTAGGCGGTTTCTGACAGGAGAGCTATATAGCTCTGTCATCTTTTTCTCATCAAGCACGTCAGCTCGCTTCAGGCGTTTGATTTGTGACGCTACAACCAATGAGCTAGCGAGGCGATTGGTATGTCGCATTAGCCTTTCTTTGTGCTTTTTGCAGTTATTACTGATTTCCTCACAAAGAGTTGGCATTTCAAGGTATTCAGATTTCATTGTTGCGAGTGAACCAAGGGGCGTCCGTGATAGTCCTTAGTATGTTATTGGATGTTCATTGCTTTTAACTTAAAATTTCATGCAATTTACAGATGAACCAGACATAGTTCCAGAGAGTCATGAAGGTATTATATGTGACAGTTGCGACAAGCACGTATATGGGTTCCGCTACAAGTGTGTCACCTGTGATAACTTTGACTTGTGCCAAAAGTGTGAAATGCTTGAGAGACACCCACAACACTATATGTTGAGAATACCTAAGTCAATTAAATTTGTAAGTATTAATTTTGTTAAATGAAAATTTTATATATTGTAATTTTTGACTGCCTCCGTGGCGCAGTGGATTTATAAGATGGAGGTCCTGGGTTCGAGCTCCAGCTGGAGGCGATTGAGGTTTTATTATTTGGCCCAGGTCTAGCTGGTAGAAACTGAAAGGTGTGTGGATTTTTATCCTACTCCTAATTCCAAGTTAGCTGGCTTACAACTTAGATTGCATCATCACTTAAAATTAGGTGAGGATTGTACTCAAGGATGGGATTCAAACAAAAATAATAAAAAATACCTAGCCTAGCATAGTGTAGCTAGGCTACTTAGGCTTTATAATCCTATTTAAATTTCGAATCGAATGGAAGATGAGATTGCAGTAATATTCTCAATATTAAATTTTGTATTTCAGGGTCTAGCTGACGACCTAATTAAGAAATGGCGTAACTTATTTCTAAAAGAACACATACAGCCCGATTGTGAATCCTCCAGCGACGATGAACCAGTTAAAAAATACATCACACTCAATGACAGTGGAATTGACTTAACTGAAGACGTCAAAAATGATATAAGAAGTGAAATATCGAGAGCCATAAGAGAAGCAAATGAGAAAATAGCAAATACTCCTCCCGTACAAGTAGTTAGAGAAAAAGTTACAAAACAAAAGACACCAATCAGAAGGAAAGTTGACGTCCCAATAGACAACGAGACAATTAAAGTTGACCAAGAAATTGTTGTAGATGAAGCAGAAATTGGATCAGCTCCTGAATTAGTGTTTGCTGATGCTCTGAAATTCGACCAGGCTGATGTAAAGCCAACTGTGGCAGATTCTTGTGAAGTTGCCGTGCCTAACTCTCCTTATATCGCAGGTAAATATTGTTTCATCGTCATCATTATCAGCCGATGGACGTCCTCTGCTCGACATAGGCCTCTTGCATGGACTTCCAAACAAAACGGTCTCGAGTCGCCAGCATCCAGCAGCTCCCTGCAACCCGCTTGATGTCAACGTCCATCGGCTCTTTGAACTGTGTGGCCTGCCCATTGCCACTTCAGCTTCGCGACTCTCTGAGCTATAACAGTGACTTTAGTTGGTCTGTGGATCACCTCATTTCTGATTTGGTCTGGTTTGTTTGACGCAAAGAACCTCCAAGCATAGCTCGCCCCATCGCCGCTGAGTGACTTTGAGCCTTCTAATAAGACCCATAGTTGGCACTAAATATAAAGTTTAAATATCTATAGTTTACTTTGTTGTATTTTCAGCTAATTTTTTGATTATATGTTTACTTTTACTTTACATCTTTTACTGTTATTGGATTTAGTTTTAATAATTTAATAACGTTTACTTGTCTTTGTTGTTTCAGTGGAGACCCAGCCATTACTATATGTCACGTTAAGCAATGACTTATCACAGTTTATGATAGAGCTTGCACCTGATAGTAATGCTACTGAAAGCAATACAATAAAATGAATTTATCTTTGTTACATTTCATGGGAATGTGGTAGATGACGACTCATTATCAGCCTCTTTTTGAAGTAAAACTTCTTAACCGACTTCAAAAAAAGGAGGTTTCTTAATTCGACTGTATAGATATTTTTTATGCATGCTTGGGAGTAAGCTGGTGAGTGCGTTACGAAAACTGTAATCGGGAAGGCTTTTAAAATGCGTGCTGCCATCTACAGGCATAGTGTAACAGTGTTTATTATTTAAACCACCAATAGATGGCGTTCTTAAAAAACTTTGAAACAATCCTGTTTTGTACACTTCAAGAACCTATTGCGATGCAGTTATGCCTTAGACTCATAGATGGCTTTTGTGTAAATTAGCTTACAGACATTGAGAAGGAGAGCAAATTCTAAAGAAGTTTTACTTCTGTGGTTTACAGCACACTTGGTTTTTTTTTTGGCGTGAATACGTTTTTAAAGCTTCCATAGCGAGTGTCAATCCAAAAAATGGGGGATACAGTTTGGTGTTGCAGCTATAGTCAGATCGGGTAGGTATTTTAACAACAATGTAAATAAACAAAAACATATGATTCAGGGGTACTCAACATTTTACTAAAGCATTATTCACGAATATTGTCATGAAATAAAACTTCCTTTGATAGACAATTTTTTTTATATTTTATGTTCCTATAAACTGTTATTTATCGAACAGATAATGTTTCACTTATATTTAGGGTTCCGTGGTCAATAAAGAACCCTTATAGTTTTGTTTTTTTATTATGTATAAGCAAGCACCGCTTAGCTGTACGCTAGATTGTAAGCTATGAGGCAGCCTTTGGTAGAACGCGCTTGCCTAGAAGATGCCTATTCACTCTTGACTTGAAGATACCCATACCCATGTCCGTCTGTCCTTCTATCTGTAACTCAATTACTAATAGAAAACTGTAGCTTGACTATAAAAATTATGTACGCGATTATAGGCGTAAATTAAAAACTTGACAAGTAGTTTTTACTCGTTTTCTCGTAGTGTGGGTTATTGTTAGATATACGTTTTTATGTAGAATTTGATGAGTTTGTTAAGACACTACTTTTCAATTTAGGCCTCTATTTGTAATATATTAAGATTTAAAGTGCTAATTTAATTTCGTACTAAACTAAATAAAATTAAAAACAGTAAACGAACAACAAATAACAATAATAAACAATAACAACGAAACGAGAACAAAACGAAATAACAAAAATTATAAGGGAAGAAAATACGCACAACAAACTGGATTTAGTTAACGAATACTGTGAAGTAGGAGTATTAGTCACAGACAAAAAATAAAGTAATGTTCTGTGCTGTGAAGTGTGAACTGTCAAATCTCAAATCTTCTTTCACTTAATACAAAATCAAAAAATTAATCATAGTTTAAGGTAATTCTGCAATAAATGAAATATTTTATTCACATTATAATAAAAGAAAACATCATTTGAATTACAACTTCTTTCTTCTTTTGATATGATAATACGATAATACGATTTATAAAATTAATTAAAGCTCTTATTTAATTTTATAAATGCATATTAATACCCATAAAACTCAATCTTTGTTTTTCAAAATGGTTTGTGACTCATGTCTGCTTGGGGTATTTAAGGTTCTTTTTATGTCGTTTGTGTTGTATTTCTGCAAACTCTATTTAATTAACATAGAGGAATTAAACATGGAAATGCATCGCACCCAAATGCAGCAGCAAAATTGTCTGTCGTTTTTAGAGGGGGACGAGGTAAACTCACACATCGAAAAAATTTAAAAAGAATAAATAATAATTATAATCTGTACACAGAATATTCAATTAATGGATCAATGTTTTGCTGTTCGTTCGTTAGTTAGAAGAATAGAATCGATTTTTCTTTTATCTATTGTTTTAATTTATTATTAATTATAATTATGTTTTTGACGACCTCCGTGGCGCAGTGGTATGCGCGGTGGATTTACAAGACAGAGGTCCTGGGTTGGATTCCCGGCTGGGCCGATTGAGGTTTTCTTAATTGGTTCAGGTCTGGCTGGTAGAAGGCTTCGACCGCGAAGGCGTACCGACAAGCGATTTAGCGTTCCGGTACGATGTCGTGTAGAAACTGAAAGGGGTGTGGATTTTCATCCTCCTCCTAACAAGTTAGCCCGCTTCGATCTTAGATTGCATCATCAGTTACTGACTGAACATCAGTTACTGAGTGAGACTGAAATCAAGGGCTACCATGTAAAGAATAACAAAAATAAAATAGAAATATTTTCAAATTAAACGTCACGTCATCTTTTAGTGAATTAGAAGTTGTTGACCGTTTTTCATGCCATTGACTGACTGACTACTTACTACACAAACCGGAATTATTAGGGAGCTTTTTAGACGACGGAAACGATTACAACAATGAAACATCGATACAATCGATAACGCGTTAGATCGTTGGTTGTTTGACAGAGAGGTAACGTCTTGCGGGGCAGGTCTTTCTATAATTGGTCCGTGATAATTAATTTGTTGTATGTGAATCCGGACTCAAAAGGGGTAGAACCCAGAGCCGTAAAGCTTATTATTAAAAATAAAATGTATGTGAATCGAAACGAAAAGTGTCGCTTAAAAGAACCTTTTTGAGTAGTATTATTGTTGTGTAAAAAACCTAAAGTTGTGGACTATACATAACTATAGTTTGGCTAATGAAAGTATAGACTGAAATGAACCGGCAAATTAAAAAAAAATGAAGGGCGTTCCCTAAACAATAGTGCAAATATTTTAGTAACTCAAGTTTGATATTTGCAAGTTTTTTTCAGTTAGTAATGTTTTGACACATATACGTTTTTTATTAAAGATTAGTCGATATTTTTTTAAATTTGCCAAGCGATTTCAGTCTCTACTTTCATTAGACAAACTATCACCCATAAATACCATAGATAAAAAACTATCAGCTCTATCCAAAAATTAACTAAACATTGCATAGTTGAAAGATCAAAGAATTCGCCACATTATGGGTAGACTTTTGAAAAGTTTCTTGCAGTGAAGTGGAATCGCTGCCAATTTGAGGTCATTTTGATGCGTTTCGAGATTTGCATTTAATATAACTTGACTCAAAGAACCTACGACGCTCGTTTAGATTTCAATTGTTAGCTCTTGTTAAAATCTTTGTTTTCATGTATCTATAAAATATTTGATATAATATTGTATATCTGTGTATGTATTTTGTAACTGCTTAATAAACGTGTAAAATCTTTTAACGCTGTAATTAAATGATAGTTCACAAAAAATGCTTTTCTTTTTATAGTGTTTTGATTAGATAACCATCGTCCTAATTATTATCCCAAATACCTATAGTATGCATAGTATCTTATGTAACCGGCAATCAGCTGTATAATCTATAAATTGTCTGGGGCATGCACCTCCACAGATTTACGAGTCGGTACAATGCACCTCCAACATTTCAGATATGTGCATTTTTAATTTCTTAAAATTTCTCATATCATGCACACGAGAGAATTTTCTTAATTCTCTGCGTGTGTGAAGTCTGAAATCCGCATTTGGCCAGCGTGGTGGACTAAGGCGTAAACTCTCTCATCCTGAGAGAAGACTCGTGCTCACAGTGCTTCAACAGTGATGATGATGTTGATATTACATTACTATGATTGTACATTATCTATCTATGTATTTTAAAGAAGAGAAAAGAGAGAGTACTCACACAGTGATATAAGTTAATTGCGTAATCTTCACTTTTGTGTGATTTCGATTCCACGCAGTCTTATCTACAAAAACAACGCTTTTCTATTTCCTATGCAAACGTTTAAGAGTCAAGGGGTAGGGTAGGGTTAGAGTAGAGTAGGGATAGGGAAGATTTCCTAAGTAAATATTTTACTTGGTGAAGATGTGCACATAAGTCAAAGCGAAGCTTGACCGGGTCCGCTAATTATTTATATAAAAAATTATATTGCAAGTATCAAACTGAGTTATTCTAATATTTGCACTATAGTTTTGTTCATTTTTAAATGCCCTCAGATTTTTTCAGTATCGACCTCAGACTAATTACATAAGAACTAGTACTGCACTCAAATTTAGGAACAAATTTGTCTGTCAGTTTTTGAGGAAAAAGAGCTTAGATAAGGTCTACATCATATACTAAACTAGAAGTTGTTGATCGTTTTTTACATCATTCAACTTGACAAAGGATGTTTTACGGGGCTTTTTAACCGACAAACACAATTACAACTATGAAGCATCGATTCTCTAGAGACAGTTTTTATAATACTTATAACAGTATTAGATCGTTGATTGTATACTTTGACAGAATAGTAACGTTTAGCGAGGCAGGTCCTTATATGATTAGTCTCAGATCTACACATATCCTATTAATCTGTGGTTTCTAATATTCAATGTACTTTATACTCTGAGGCTAGAAGTCAGAGCCGTAAAGCCAAAGCCAGTAAAAAAAAATATTTTAATAAAAAAAAAATATTGCAAATCAAACAAATTGCAATTTGCAAACAAAACGTTGAATTTTAATTTAAAACAAATTTTGTTACATGAAACATTGAACAATGACAAAAACATAAATCCTAATTAATGTAGTAAAAGAAAACGTATGCGTTATGTTAAAACAGTGGATGTAAATGTTGCGAAGGTTATTTGATTAAATCAAAAGCACTGCTCATAAAACCATGGATCCCGGTGAAGGATCCAGTAAAAAGGATCCTGCTAGAAAGGACTCGGAGTCATCACCTTCGAGCAAACCTATAGTATTGGTTGGTATTAGTATAGTATACCTAAGTTTTTTATGTGCACTACAAACTATAAATATCTAAAAAATGGTCTATTCCAATGGTGTTAATTTGGATAATATGCATCCAGATCTATAGATCTCCGTCTCGGTTGTTTGACCCGTGGCATAGGACCCTATTTTGTAAGCCCTTAAGGACCAATACCTACCTTACACGACTATTTAGAGATCTAGCAACCTGACTGATTCTGTCTCATGGTATAGGTTTTCTCTGCCTAGGGCCTACTGAAATAACTATGATTTCTCATACATCCATACATTTATATATATTCATCACAATAATGATTATGTATGTATGGATTTATAAAAAGTGATCGTGTGGGAATCGGCCTGTATATACTTTTTACTGAAAGTAGTTTTAAAATAAATCAAATTGTTTTTGAGTTATATCACATCAAAAAAACAAAAAAATCAAATAATACCCAATTTATTTATAATGTAAATTTAATATATTGCCTTTTGTTAACTTTTATTTCACTAAAGACAGGTAAAATCAAAAAGTTTTCAAAGCTGACACCACCATTTAAGCCCGTTGACAAGAAGAGAGTATGTGCTTTCTCGATACAGAAGAAGACTCCCATCAGTCCCATAGTTGCACCAAAGGCAATACCTAGCAGTAGTAAGTATTTTAATATTTTAATAATATGCAGAGGGTGTAGGTTTGAATCCAGTCCAGAGAATGCACCTCCTAACTTTTCAGTTGTGTGCATTTTAAGAAATTATAGCATGTGTCTCAAACGGTGAAGGAAAACATCATAGTCTGCCAATCCAAATTGGGCCAGCATGGTGGACTATTGGCCTAACCCCTCTCATTCTGATAGGAGACTCGTGCTCAATAGTGAGCCAAATATTATGTTAGTGATGAAGCTACAAAAATGCTAAGCTAAAAAAAAAAAATAACAGACAATAAAACACACTTACCTAATAAACGTTTCCTACTCATAAAGCTGCAGCTGCAGTACTTGTTATATAATAGGACTTGCTTGTAGATTAAATAGATTTAAACTGCACTTCTAATGTTAATGATGACAAAATATTTGTATATAACAGTTATAGTTGGATACATTCTTTATGACGTTTCCAAACTTTGTGCGTTACACAATATAATATTTTAGGTATCACCTGTAACGCAGAGTAGTGGTGGTCTTACTTACACGTCTAGATTTTTGTATAAGCTGCGTGTAGGGTCACCCACATCCTATTTTGGAGACTTTATATCTATAGCCTCTGACTAACAGGTCATCCTTTACATTTCAGATGCAACACCAGTGATTATCGGTAAACTGTCTGGTGTGAAGGTGGCACCGAAACCCGAGCCAGACCCTGAACTGAAGAGACTAAAACCACCTAAACCTGGTAGTACAAGGAAATCATTTCAAGGTACATTCTAAAAATTCATATTAATCATTTTCAGTGCACATTTTCAGCTAAGTTGGGTTACTAACCAGTGCCTCTGAAAGCACTGCTATTGGACCTTGTCATTATCATTAAAAACTGATATATATGGTATGTTCCTTAATGGGACTTTAGCGGCGTCATCGGGGTTTGGGCGAGCGCAGAAGCATCTCCTGAAGGCAGAAGAATAGTAGATAGGCGGAATACTCTCCCAAGGGCGTCTGTTCTGAGACTTGAACTTCTGAGTGCCTTAGAGGGCCGTTCGGAAAGATGTTGGTACGGGCGCTCCCGATATCTCCAGTTAGTAAAAAGCTCACGTCTGAGTGACGTCCATTGGCTGATATGATGATGATAATAGTGATGTCATCGTAAGGATCGTAATTGCAAGTCTCGACCACTAGTTGATTGGGGTGGATGGGTTGGCGGCTCTATCAAAATAAGCTTTCAGTTTTTGTTAAATCTGTTAATGCATTATCACCCAAAGCACAGATTTCTCATTAGAGTGTGTTGGGTGGGCTACCCACTAAGCCATATCTTCTCTTATAAGGAGGAAGGTCTGGCTTAAGTGGATTGATAAAATAGGCTGATAACAAAGAATCTATACTAATATTATAAAGCTGAAGAGTTTGTTTGTTTGTTTGATTGAACGCGCTAATCTCGGGAACTACTGGTCCAATTTAAAAAATTCTTTCAGTGTTAGATAGCCCATTTATCGAGGAAGGCTATAGACTATATATTATCCCCGAATTCCTACGGGAACGGAAACCGCGCGGGTAAAACCGCGTGGCGTCAGCTAGTTGTAAATAAATCTGGGAGTTTGTAGTATGGGTAGCATGAACCTTGTACCTGTTTGCTACTATCTTAGACTGCACTAACATCAGGAAGATAGCAGTCAAGAGTCTTGTCAATAAAAAAGTCTTACAATTTATAGCTAGAGTTTCTGTCGTGTGGTTTTAGAATCTTCTGAAATTCATCTTTTTTTCTCTCTATCTAAGGTATGGTGTTAGACAGAGAGTGATAGATAACTTGTGACTATGTTGTAATAAAAAAAAACCTAGTTGTTGAAAAAAGATGTTTAACGTTCACAGATTCGTACATAGAACTACAGAAGCGTACTCTCTCTGAGATAGAAGACATCAAACGAAAGATGGAGTTGGTAGAGCTTGGTATACCACTTGGCCTGATTTGCCCTACGTCCACCAGCGAAACGGCCATGCCAACTAAGGCTATGCCACCTATAAAATCATTCCTTGGTAAGTTGAGAATATTTTCAGTTCCTTTTCTCTTTGGCTTTGCAGAGATTAGCTTTTTTGTGTTTTTACAGTCCACAGAAAGAGTTTAGCCGTTCTGAGTTCTTTGTTTATTGTTAGTGTATGTTTTTAATAAACAATGTTGTTGATCCGTTATTAATTTCCCTATGTCTATATCGCTCTCACTGGAATGGTTAAGCTGGCCACAGATGTTCAAGTATAGAACAAATATCGAAATATTATTATTGGTGTGGTTTCAATATCCTTTTTCTTTAATTACTTACTTGACTGTCTGTGGCCAGCGTTAGATTTTCAATATCAGAGAGCGTGTATGATTTATTTATCTCTGTAAGCTATTGTGATGAGACGAAAGAGAGATATAAATGTAGTCCAAAGTTTTCCTTTATATTTTAGTGTGCATTTTTGGCTTGCATAACTCTTTTTTTCGCACCATTTTACCTTAAAAGTTTTGTGTTAATTAATGTTTTTTTTTGGTTTATTTTATAACACAAATATAATAATAGAGTGCGCGCAAGATAAATCTCTCTTTTAACCGCCTAAAGATTTTTTGTTTAAAAAATCATATTTGCCGTATATTTTTTAAATATGACCAATATTCTCATGCCCCTCCAACTAGTCGGGAATTACTGTATTAGGAGTGGGTTCGACAATAGACCAATATAATAGGGCGAGGATCGAACCACCTCTGTTATAAGTTCGACCGCTCTTACCATTGAGCTATTGAGGCTATAAATATAGATAGACGACGGCATTTATTTGATTAGTTCTTTATTTTGGCCACGCGCAAACTTATCAAAGTCAAAGTCAAAATTCATTTATTTCAAATAGGCTTAGTTTACAAGCTTTCGAAACGTCAGGTAATAATATTAAACTTAAGATAATGGTGATAATAATTATTCGAAAACTTAAAATTAAAGTTACGAGGGTTCCAAACGCGCCTTGGTCCGAGAAGAGCCCACAACAAACTCAGCCAGGTTTATCCTTTTTTAGTTTATCACCATAAACATATCGTGTGCGCACTCTACTTATTACTAAACCATATGCTAAAATTTTGTTATTTTGCTAACTATTATGTTTTTTTTTAAAACGATGCCTGCTTATCCATCTTATCCATCTCATAATGCGTGTAGGCTGCAACTTTCGAGTCTGTGCTAATAACACACGAAACAAGTCCATACATCGACAGAACAAACTAGCCACTCGGTCTAGCAGTAAGTTATATATACGACCACCTTTATGTTGCTTATAGACAAACAGTAATTAATTCTCTCCCACGTGGCACAGTGCGTTGGTATGACGACAGTGTACAGCCCCTCTAGCCAAGTGGTACGTCGATTCTCTTTCTACGATCGCAAACGCTTCGAAAACTAGAAAAATGTATGGGAATGACAAATCACGTGTCTGTCCTGTCGATAGCAAATGTCATACATTATTCTAGTTTTCAAAGCGATTGCGATCGTAGAAAGAGAATCGACGTACCACTTTGCTACAGGGGCTGTACTATAGCCTGGCAAGTTTGTTGATGTCTCTCCCATGATATGCGGGCGTCGGGGGGTATGACTGCGCGAGTGTGAGGTTGTGCGCGCGTGCATCGCTACCCCCCCTCCCGGCCCGCGCGGACCGTCGGGAGTTACGAAAGAATTTGCCAATCTATAAAACCATACTCAATATGCACTGTTTGCCACAATGAGGATTCAGTTGTAGAGTTTGCCTATAATAGGACTTTTAGTTGATTATTTAGCTACAAATGTATGCATATTTTATGATATATATGTATGTACTTGTGTGTCTGTCTGCTTTTCCTTCTAGTCTATGCACATGTCTGTCTTAGTTATTATCTGTTTGATTTCATTAAAATTGTATTATACTAGCTGACACCGCGCGGTTTCACACGCGTGGTTCCCGTTCCCGTAGGAATACGGGGATAATATATAGCCTATAGCCTTCCTGAATAAATGGGCTATCTAACACTGAAAGAATTTTTCAAATCGGACCAGTAGTTCCTGAGATTAGCGCGTTCAATCAAACAAACAAACAAATAAACTCTTCAGCTTTATAATATTAGTATAGATTTGAGTAGGTTTTTATGAATGACTAAAGGACGCCTGCGACTTTGTCCGTCCTTAGACCTCTTTAAATCCAGCCCTTGCAGTAGTATCGCGGTAAAAATGGAGTAACTTCTCCCGTTTTCCCAACATTTCTCTTCACTGCTTTGCTATTGATCCTATTAATCGTAGCGTGATGAAAAGTATACTATAACCTGCTCAGGAATATGAAGAATATTTGTACTAAGTTTCGTTAAAATTCGTCGAGTAGTTTTTGTATCTATAACGAACATACAAACAGACAGACGAAAATTTTACTGATTGCATTTGTGCCATTAGTCGTTATCAACCCATATTCGTCTCACTGCTGAGCTCGAGTCTCCTCTCAGAATAAAAGGGGTTAGGCCAATAGTCCACCACGCGGGCCCAAGGCGGATTGGCAGACTTCACACATGCAGAGAATTAAGAAAATTTTCTGGTATACAGGTTTCCTCGCCATGTTTTCCTTCACCGTTTGAGACACGTGATATTTAATTTCTTAAAATGCACACAACTGAAAAGTTGGAGGTGCATGCCCCGGCCGGATTCGAACCCACACCCTCCGGATACGGAGGAAGAAGTCATATATGGTCTCTTGCCATTAGTATCGATTACTAATCACCCGCTGATAGTTATTTTGGAAATATATTTCATGTACAGAATTGACTTCTCTACAGATTTATTATAAGTATAGATTAGCTGTGTGTTCTTTTAGTAGTTATTGTTGGTTTCTTAATTTTATGTTTTGTCTTTTGTCCTTTAGAGTGTTCTAGTTTAGTTTATTTATTTTGCGTGTTGAAACATTCGTAGTAGCTAGTAAGTAGCCTTTGCGAAGTATTGCAAAATAATAGAATATTGTAAAAGTTTTGGATTTTAGAACTATTGTGAGTATTATTCATATTCAATTATTATGAAACACGGCTAAAACTCACGTGGCACAATCAAAATATGTGTGGACTGTGTCACATTGCAATAACCAGCTCATGACTAAGGACACTGTGTGGGTTTGAAGCTAGACAGGCATACTCTGACGTTGTACTATGTGAATTTTAGCTGTGTTTCATAGTAAATTAATAGTTTTAGATAAATATAATAACTTTATTTATAGATCCAACTAAAGTTGACGAATTGATCCGTGAAGCAAAAAAAGCTAAAGAGGAGGGAAGAAAATACAAATTCGACTATCAAAAGTTGTTACCCGGTTACGATAATCCTTTCCAAAAGAAAAAAGATGAATTAGAAAGGAATGAAAAAGAACGCAGATCAGGTAGACGGAAAAGCGAATCCGAAAGAGATAGGGAAAGAGAGAAAGATAGAAGGAGGTCAGACAAACATAAAAGGAGTGATCACAAAAAGGATTCAAAACACAAAGATAAGAGCAAAGAAAGAAAACATGAGGAGCCTCAACGAGACAATACTGAAGAAAAAGAAACAGACGTTAACCTCAACGATTATTTAGTCTGTGACAGTTGGTCATTGGAAAACGATGATAAAAACAGCACATCTAGTCCTAAAGTTCCAGACAAACCGCCCAATCCTGCACCAGCGTCGACCCCATCGGTCACAGAACACAAAAACAACGATACATCAATAACTGTAGATAGGGTAGAAAGTCCCAAAAATGTACCAGCGAAATTAGAAAAGCTACAACCTGTTATAGATTCGTTTAAATATGAAATAGACGATGATGAAATTTTGGACATATTCGACGAAAATTGCGGACTAGACCGATACGCCCAGCAAACTAAGGCAAAGAAAAGATCTTTTTACGACTCACCTGACAAAAGTGTTGTAGATTATGACCAAGATAATACTAAAGATTCATCTATGGACGGATTGAATGAGGATACCTTTTTGGAATCTGTGATCAATGAAATTAAGCAAGAGACTTTAAGCGACGAAACAAGCCAAGATAGAGCATTAGTAGAGTATGAGATGTCACCAAATAGAGAAGAGAGTCCAGCTAGTAGGAGATCTTCTGTAACCCCTGAACTGGATGACAAAGTTATGAATAGTCAGAGAAGCAACTATTCAGAAGGAGGGTACAGATCATCTGATAGCTACAAAAGTATAGACACAATGGAGAGTGGATATAAATCTGTGGAAAGCTTTAGGTTGTCTGTGGAAAAGGAGTTGGATGAAGTTTTGGAGAGAAAAATGTCTAAATCAACGGTAGACTCGTTGGAGACTTGGAGTTTCGTGTTGAAGATCTGTCAGCCATTGTTGTTTAGGCACGATAAAAAGAAATGCTACAAGTAAGTAGATTTTGCATTTTCTTATAGTTATTATACTTGAGAACGGTGTCATCTGCGTCGTACCCATTCAGGGGGTTAAAATATAGCCCATTTTATTCACTGATAATATCCAGGCAGGCCTGGCGAACTCCGTGCTTTAGCAAAAACGTACAATTACCGCCTGGAGAGGTCGAAAACAGACGCGACGCGGATCCTCTTTGAATCAAATATTATTAACCAAAAAAAAAATGGCAAAAAATTATTGTACTGCATTTGGCTGCCTAAATAATAATAAGAATCGGAGACTAAGTTCCAAATGATGTAATGAAAAAAAAAATATTTTAAGTAGGCATTTATTTAATAATATCTACCGAATAAGTACTTCAATTTTCTTGTTTATGTTATGTTGTTAATGTATTTATTTTAAATCTAGTATTAAGTATTTGAAGACAACCCTAACGTTGTTTGAATAGATGTAATAAAGATAAGAGCTGTAGGTAAATAAAACGGTAGGCTAATAATTTTGTTCGAACTGAATTGCGCCGTATTGTGTTGTAGCGAGAGTCGCTTTTACTTTAATGACGTTGCGGAGTGAATCTTCTGTACTTGTACATATGATTTCTAATTTCTGTGGTATAGGCATAAATATCTTATGGTTATGGCTGATCTTGATGATGATATTATATGCATTAACAAAATATGTATTTCCGCAGAGAAACCCGCATGAACCCCAAGCTGTGGTATGCGGCGAACCCCAAGTCTTGCGACTGTGTCAAGGACCGCAGCGTTGTCTATGAGGAACTGGAAATGTGCAAGATGGCGCTCGTCGACCGAGTCTACGGATGCGATCAGTGAGTGTCATCATCATCATCATCATCATATCAGCCGATGGACGTCCACTGCAGGACATAGGCCTTTTGTAGGGACTTCCAAACATCACGATACTGAGCCGCCTGCATCCAGCGAATCCCTGCGACACGCTTGATGTCGTCAGTCCACTTGGTGGGGGGTCGACCAACACTGTGCTTTCTAGTGCGGGGTCACTTTGGGACCCCAACGTCCATCGGCTCTTCGAACTATGCGCCCATTGCCACTTAAGCTTCGCGACTCGTTGAGTTATGTCGGTGACTTTGGTTCTTCTGCGGATCTCCGATTCTGCGAGGATCTCCTCATTTCTGATTCGATCATGCAAAGATACTCCTAACATAGCTCGTTCCATCGCCCGCTGTGTGACTCTGAGCCTTCTTATGAGACCCACAGTTAGCGACCAAGTCTCGGAACCAAGTCTAGGTCATCACTGACAACACGCACTGTTCGAAGACTTTTGTCTTCAGGCACTGAGGAATATCGGACGAAAAGATGTCGCGAAGTTTCCCGAAAGGATCAGTCAGATCAGGATAAATTTGACGTTCATAATACGTACTATTATCGTGAATCGCGGCAAACTTTCAATAGTGAAACGAACTGTCACCGTACCCATCCTATCTGAAAAACACTATAGTGTTTATAAAATATTAAAAATATATTGCGAGTGGGTTGTCTCAAAAAGTCCTGACCAAACTATCATTAATGATAGTTAATAATGGTCAATGACCTAATAATAAAAAACCTCTTCAAGAATCCCAGACGCGCCGTTCCCAAAAGCTCGCAAGTGGTATCCCCAGAACAGCTTGGTCTCCATGGAGAGTACGCCGCTGCCTCTGACCAACGAATGGGAGGCCGAAGACAGTCAGATGGCCGAAAGGAGGGACATTGACTCGGCGTGCACCACGCCGCAGAGGAACGACGAGATGTCATTGGATAGGGAGTATCAAAGGTAAGTTGCGGTGAAAGCAGTGCTAATAACTTAGACCATTAAAAAAAGGACCTGCCTCGTAAACCGTTACCCCTCTATCAAAGATCAATGATCTAACGCGTTTATAAAAACTGTTGCTAAAGAATTGTTGTAATCGTTTTCGTCGTGTAAAGAGCTCCCTCAAAGTGCAGGTTTGTGCAGTTGAATGGCATAAAAAATGGCCAAAAACTTGTAGAAAGAAGTAGGACTTTATGAAAAGATGGAGTAACGTTTCATTTGTAAGTATTTTTACCATAATTTTATCAAATTTGTAATAAAAAGTATTTCTAAAAAATCGATTCTTTTGACGGAACAGAAAAAAATCGATCAAAAAATCGAACATTCTATGTATATATTCTGTGGATAGTCTATGCGATGTGTTGGTTAGTATGTGTATAAATTACGCGTGTGTGTATTGCGAGTCAATTATTTAGTTGTGTGTAGTGTATGGACACAGAATATAGTTAATGGTGTTAAATGTTTTCGATGTGCGAGTTTACCTCGTCCCCCTCAAAAAACGAGTGAATTTGGGTGCCAAACAGGTCCGTTATTTTGAATGGTCTAAGGTGAAAGCAGTGCTAATAAGGATGATGACTATACTATAGCCTTTCTTGATGAGTACTGTTTACCAACAAACAAATTAAAAATGAGGGTATAAATTACTAGTCATTTCACACCTAATAATAATTAAAATTAACTTGTTCTTAAAATATCGAAAATAAATTTTATTAATAAGCTTAAACAATTAGATATGGTTAATATACATTACGTAAACACCTATTTAAATATTCAGATAAAGAACGGAGGAAAAACAAAATCTGCTTTACTCATCAAAATACATATATGGCAATAGCATTTTTAATAAATTTACGAAGTAGACGGTAGTTGCAGAAATAATCGGTCGCGGAGTATATAAGCAACGAGAATCAAGGCTTTCAAACAAAAAATGAAATAAAACTATTAGGGGGTAGTTTAACAGACCAACAAACTATCGCTGCAAGTTAATACTTAAACCGGAACGTTAGAGGGTGCTCTAAAACCTATTTATTTTAGTATTTTTCGTAGAAATTTATATTTTTTCTGAAACAAATGACAGGTTAATATTTTTTTTTACAATTTTTTTGTTTAAATTTAATGTTCAAATAGGTTTATGGAAGCAGTGTGGCCAGATGTAATAGAATCCAAGAAAGAAACTTCCAGAAGCACTACACCCGTGCGCCAGGAGTCGAGGAAGAAGAAGAAAGAAGAAAGCGAGAAGGAAGCAGAAGAGAAGAAGCCTAAAAAGATAAAACTCAGTAGCGAGGGATGGAGTCAGGAATCTGATATGGAGGAGGAAGACAAAAGGTGTGTAATCCTTTTTTTTATTCTCTACTAGTTAGCCCTTGACTACAATCTCACCTGATGGTAAGTGATGAAGCGGGCTAACTTGTTAGGAGGAGGATGAAAATCCACACCCCTTCCGGTTTCTACACGACATCGTACCGGAACGCTAAATCGCTTGGCGGTGCGTTTTTGCTGGTAGGATGGTAATTAGCCAAATAAAGCCACGGACGGAGGCTCTTACCAGCCAGACCTGGACCAATTAAAAAACCTCAATCGGAATCGATTCCAGGAAACAGCCGGGAATCGAACCCAGGACCTCCGTCTTGATAATCCATCGCGCATACCACTGCGCCACGGAGGCCGTCAAAAACTAATCTATGGTTCCTTATTTTCAGTAAAAAACAAAAAAATCTAAAAGAGAAGTCCAAATCACGAAAGAGAAAGCATTCCACGTCGACTCTATCTTCAGTATCAGAGACAGATGAAGAGGCGAGGAGGAGGAAACTTCTTAAAAAGAAGGTGAGGAACTACGATCACTTTGTCTTGGATTCGATTCCTGGCTAGGATTTGAAAACAAGTCAAAGTAATAAAAACCGAACAAATGCGGTTCGGATACCTGTCATTACAAGTATAGAAAAAAATCTGAAAATCTTAGACTAGTTTTAATTGATTATGGAACACGGCTAAAACTCACGTGATATTAGGTCGGAGTATGCCCGACTAGTTTCGAACCCATACGGGGCCCTTAGTCATTAGTTTGGATCGTGCCGCTATGCAAGAACCAGCTCATGACTAAGGGCCCTGGATGGGTGAGGTCAATAAATTAATAAATTGTTAATTATAATCAGGCAATCAAGAAAGCTAAATCAAAATCAGCGAAGCGGCGTCGTATGGGACGGAAACTCTTGAAGAAACTAAAGGAGAAGCAAAAGAAGAGAAACAAAGTGAAGAACATAGAAGAAGAGGGTGATTATGATTTTTTTTAACTGAACGACTAAGGTTCGACTTCGCCGACATTCGTTTAAACATAATCAACCGTTTAAATAAGTTAAACGCTGTTAAGTACCACTGGATGCTCGCAGCTTCGATTTCAAAACAAACAAAATATAACAAATATTTGTCAAATTTGACATGGTACATAATAAATCAGTGTTGCCAATACGTATTTTTCTAAATCCCTACAAATCGAAGTGGAAACTCCCCAAATTGGGGAAAGAACATATCCCAATTCCCCAAAAAATCGCCGCCATTTGGGGAATTCCTCGCAAGTTACAATGATGTTATATATAATAAATAAATTGTTCATAAATCATTCACTTTTCGTTCTCCATCGCTCGGTTTACAAACCAGAGTCAAAAAGCGTTTGCTGAATAGGCTCCTTGTTCAAATTGTGTTTAATATTTGACGGGTTGGTTCTGTAAACGCAGTTTTAATGAAACTCGGTGAACTCGGGTCTAAATGAAGTTTTACCAGTTGACATGTTTTTAACTGACTATGCGGTTTAAGATGGTAAAGCGCAAATATTGCTGTGGTGCAGTTTATTTAACGAATAGTGTCTGTCATGTTTTTTGAAAATTGAAAAAAATTAAAAAAAGGTCGTGAATATCTTTTTCATCATTATCAACCAATATTCGGCACACTGATGAGCTCGAGTCTCCTCTCAGAATGAGAGGGGTTAACATCCTTTTATCATACCTTAATATGACCTTTAAATATAAAAAAAAGTCTTCAATAATTTATGTACTTGAGAACTCTATTTAATGTCTTGTGACACACTACTCGTTTTCCATTTTTTATTTGGCAATCGTAGAAAAATAATAAAATGCGACATAAATACAATATCCTTTTACCATACCTAAATATGACTTTTAAATAAAAAGTCTTGAATACTTGAGAACTCTAAAATAAATCTGGTGACACAATTCCATTTTTTAGAAAAGAAAAAAGAAAAGAAAGCTAAAAAGAAGAAACAGCTGAAGCTAAAGAAGAAGGAAGCAAAGAAGAAGAAACACAAAGCACAATCGAGTTCTTCGAGTTCTTCTAGCAGCGACAGTAGCGATACCGAATCAGGAGGAGATAGGAAATCCAAGAAGGCGAAGAAGAAGGCAATAGAAGAGAAGAAGAAGGCGAAGAAGATGAGGCAATCAAGTTCGGACTCAGCGCAGAGTTTCGAAGAAGAATTATTTGACGTCAATATACTAAACAACATTAAAACTGAAAGGTTAGTTGATTTTTAACTGATTTCGTTAGAAGGAGTAGGAAAGTAGTAAACATCCTCTAAGAACAGATTTTATTTTATTTATGCATTTAGTTTATTTATTTATTTTATTTATATAAAATTAACAGCGTATTAACTGTTTTAAAAAGCAAATAATCTTCAATATCGAAGTCTATTTTGTAGGTTAACGGACGATGAAAAAGCTGGACACAAAATGATGGAATTCTCACCCCGGCGTCAGAAGCCGAGGGAGATCATCGATGTCAAGGAGTTGCAGAATGATTTCGTCGAGAACGTTCACATTAAGCAAGAAGTAGAAGAGACACCCAGACCCGAGGAGTTGCCTGAGGAAGTTGAGAAGGCGCAAGAGCCCAAGGTTGCTTTTGAAGAAGATTCTGTGTCCAAAACAGATGTCGCGAACATCGATTTGCCTAAAGTAAGTCAAGAGAATGGGGATGATGACTAGGAATATATTGATTTTTATGAAACATTCGGGTAAATAAGGTCAATTTTAATGAATTTATACGTAAAAATTGTCTAAGTGTTTCCAAAATAAATAAGAATTTTTCAAAATTTCAAAATCTATTAAAAATCTTTTATCGCAAGTAGTTCCCACCAGCCGATCGGTACCCCTCTCTAACTCCCCACTCTTTAGGGAAACAAGTCGCGCAACCTGACTTCATATCAGTCTCAAGACTACTATTTCCTACAATTGTTTATATTAAATTTGATATGAGTCAACTAGCCCATTGATACTATAACCCCTCAGACCAATTATTGTATAGGACCTGCCTCCCTAGACGTTATTTTTCTGTCAAAGTATATGATCAACGATCTAATGCGATTATAGAAACTGTCTCTATAGAATCAATGTTAAATAATAGTAATCGTGTACGTCGGTTAAAGAGCTCCGTAAAAATACCTTTCTGTGTAATTGAATTGTTTAAAAAACGGGAAAAACTTCTAGTTTAGTATAAGATATATACCAAATCTAAGATCGTTTTCTTCAGAAAATGACAGGCTATTTTGTTCGTGACTATGAGTGCGATACAGGTCTTTCTATAATTGGTCTGAGTATAACCCCTATAATTTTCTTGTATATGTAGCCGTCACCACAAACAGTGGAATCGCCTCAAGACGTGCCGCCATCCGTACCGTCCGTACCTTCCGTACCGCCGTCCGTACCATCCGTACCATCTGTACCGTCATCCGCACTCTCCGTACCGGACGAGTCCAACACGTCTCAAGCATCTTCGCAGGAGTCCGTTGGCAGTATTAGCTTGAAGGTGAGTCTGAGCCTTAATGATAAGTTTTCGACTTTAATTATCACCATTATTTAATAAAATTACCTGACGTTTCAAAAGTGCTTGTATACTAATCTTTAAATAAATTAATGTTGATTTAAAAAGTCAAAGGAATAACTTCCAAGTTTTGTTATACACTATATGAAAGTATATTTTTTTGTTTATTTGCGGGGTTTTTGCATTTTATTGGTAAATTGTCAAAATCGTTCGTAACACTCCCTATGGCCCGCGCGTTCGACTTCACACCCTCCCCCGTCGCCCGCATATCACGGGAGTGTCATCAACGAACTTGCCAAGCTATTGTGAAATTCCCGTCAAAATTAACCCAGCCGTTTATCCCGAGACAAAAATTAACAAATTTTAAAAAAATAAAAGATTGCCTGTGTTTTAGTATCGTGTAAAACTTTATTTGAGAAAACACAGTTATTTTGAAATCACAGACAGACATTTAAATTTTATTTATATGTATTGATATATCTTTCCAGGATGCGCCAATCTTTTACGAAAAGGACGAAAGCCACCTCCGGCCGTCATCACAGAACTCCAACTACAGTTTCAATGACGTCATCAGCGCGAGCCAAAACAGCCTCTATCAGAAGGGCCTAGAGTCCTCTTCAGCTAATCAAATTTCTCTATACGACAAAGAGGTCGATATAAAAGTCGAGCCAAGTCTGTATCCCAACGAAATCGGATCACTCTCTGGTGATTACAAATCGACCAATCAGAGTGATTATGCTAAGATTTCAGCCAATCAGAGTGATTATGCCAAGATTTCAGCCAATCAGAGTGATTATGCCAAAATTTCAACCAATCAAATCGATTACAATAAGCTGTCAGCCAATCACAGTGATTATAGTAAAGTACCAGCCGGTCATGATTACAGCAAGAGAATAGAAGTGGCTACAAGCGATATTGGTCTTTATGATAAGGGAATAGATGCTGAAACTGAGTGCGAAGACAAGTATGCAGAGAGTTATGAGGCGGCGAACTATGAGATGTACGAACAGATGGCTATGGCGTATCAGAGTGATGTTGCTAGCCAGGTTGGTATTTTTTTTTTATTTACACCCCATTGGCCCAATGGTTAGTCCTTGTGGTTTCGGATACGAGGTCCTGGGTTATTAGTTATAATATTAGCCGATGTTACGGTTTGACGTAGTTCTGCGTTTCTGTGAGAATACGGGGATGAAGTATATATGATATTTACAAATAACGTGGCTTTCTATTACTAAAAGAATTTTCAAAATCGGTTTTGTAGATTCAGAGATCCCCTACAATACCACTAAATTTACCTCTTTATAATATGGATAGAACTTTTATTTCTTCCTTTTTAGGGTTCCGTAGTAAACAAGGAACCCTTATAGTTTCGCCATGTCCGTCTGTCTGACCGCAGCTTAGCGCAGAGACTATATTAAAAATGTGAACGTCTCCTACCAGCCAGACCTGCACTAATTAAGAAAAGCTCAACCATCCCAGCCGGGGATCGAACCCAGGACCTCCGTCTTGTAAATCCACCGCGCATACCACTGCGCCACGGAGGCCGTCAAAATCATAGAAAAACAAAGATACACACAAGCTTTCTTTCTAATATTATATATATTTTCTTTTTAATATTAGTCATTTATCACATAAAAGAAACAGAAAAAATAAACGGTAAAATAACTAAAAATTATTAGTGTATCTACCCTAGTTAACAACCTTGTGCACGCCACAATTACAGCAGCGGTCGAGCGGCTCGGCGGACGGCTCGGCGAGCGGCGCGGCGAGCGAGTCGCGGCGCATCGAGACGGTGGTGGGCGCGCGCGCGCACGGGGAGATCAAGTGCGACTGGCGCGCGAGCGACGCGCCCACCACGCCGCGACGTGCGCAGCGACCGTCGCGGTGGGGTGAGTCACATACTTATAAATCCAGTCGAAAGTTTTTTTTTTAATATGAAGTTTTTTTTTAAAAGATGATTTTAACTTAATATTAAGTTAAAATCATCTTTATCATTATTATTTTATTGTGTCGTCCATTTAACATATAAATGATAGCTGCCGCCCGCGTGGTTCTCTTTCCCGTAGGAATACAATCCCTTACAAAATTACCGGGTGGTTAGGGGTAGGCCTGGGCCGGGGATGGGCATTCTATAGGCAGGGAGAACAACACGAGCGGAGAAGGGAAGTGTTAGTTAATTGTCAAGGAAAGAAAGAAAAAAACTTTATTACAGCATTATACACAACACAATTTGCTCTTATTATCATTTATTTATTTTTTTATTTATTTATTTATTATCATCATAACTTAAAACTAGCCTTACAGGTATCACCTAATTCGCTAGCTTAGTACTATATTATAAATCTAAAACTTAATTCTATTTACCTAAATAAATATATATATATATATCATAATATAATATGTCAGGACAATATCCTGCGATGTGTGGCATAACCCAATAAAGGGCCCCAACTCAGCATAATGCTACATACTCTTTAAGTAAAAAGATCATGCAGCGCTGGTTTTCAGTTGGAACCGTTGATCAGATGCCGCCACAAACACAGCACACAACAACCTTACTAACTTAAATAAACAATAAAAATTAAACTTTAAATAATACATTATAACTAACTGGTATTAAAAAGAGAAAACAATACAATGCTATTCTAAAAAATAACAGCATGAGAATTAAAAAACTAAAAACAGAATTACTTCCTATAAACGTCCTTATAAGGACGTCCTTAACCCTACACACATTGGTTACAAGTCCGGGTTCTGCTCGGGGTTTTTCTGTCTGCCGCACGATGGACCCGGCACCCGCACGTTGAATCCTAACTACTAAATACTAAGATATTTCGTCTCATTTTAACTTTGACTTGGACTTTAATGATGATGATAAATCCAACTCATCAGGCATTGTACAGTGTAAATTAATATTTGAATTGATATTATTGTTATTTTCATACATATTTTAATTTTTTCTATTATATATGTTAGGAACATATACAGTTAGTTTAGTCTTTTCTTTTTATAATTGATTGATTGATTGATTGATTGATTGATGATGATGATGATGATGTGGTCAGGTCTGAAGCCGGGCGAGGTGAACATCGTGTTGACGGGCGACGGCAGCCAGTTCCAGTCGGAGGAGCCGGTGTACCGCATCCAGAGCCTCGCCAACCGCACCGACGTCGCCACCGGGTACCCAGCACTTTACTAAACTTTTTTTTTTTTTTTTATTCTTTACAAGTTAGCCCTTGACTACAATCTCACCTGATGGTAAGTGATGATGTAATCTAAGATGGAAGCAGGCTAAGTTGTTAGGAGGAGGATGAAAATCCACACTCTTTTCGGTTTCTACACGGCATCGTACCGGAACGCTAAATTGCTTAGCGGTACGTCTTTGTCGGTAGGGTGGTAATTAGCCACGGCCGAAGCCTCCCACCAGCTATTTCAGCCTCCCTCAATTCCTCAGCGGTAAAAAGGCTTGAAACATGGCCGAGAGGTTGTGATTCGATACCCGGCTGCTGCTCCCTCAATAAGCTATAGCTTGGCAAGCTTTTTGATGACAGTCCCATGATATGCGTGCGACAGGGAGAAAGGACGGCGTGGGTGTGAAATCGTGCGCGCAGGTTACCGCTACCCTCTTCCCGGCTCCCGCGGACCATCGGGAGTGTTACGAACGAATTTGTCAGTTGACGCTTTTTTTAAATGTCCTTAAATTGATCATTAGGAAAAAAAATACCATATTTTTTCGAGATTTAAGGCGGCCTCCGTGGCGTAGTGGTATGCGCGGTGGATTTACAAAAACGGAGGTCCTGGGTTCGATCCCCAGCTTTGCAGATTGAGATTTTCTTAATTGGTCCAGGTCTGGCTGGTGGAAGGCTTCGGCCGTGGCTAGTTACCACCCTACCGGCAAAGACGTACCGTCAAGCGATTTAGCGTTCCGGTACGATGCCGTGTAGAAACCGAAAAGGGGTGTGGATTTTCATCCTCCTCCTAACAAGTTAGCCCGCTTCCATCTAAGACTACATCATCACTTACCATCAGGTGAGATTGTAGTCAAGGGCTAACATGTAAAGAATAAAAAAAAAAGATGTGACATGAAAACTTCAATTTCTAAATATTTATTTGTCAATTCGAGCTTTAAAGCTGTCGGCCATTATAATCTATATTTCAACTGTTTCATGACGTCACGTTAACTAATCCTTTACCAAACGGAGCGTTTGGCAAAAATAAACGTCGAAGTGACGTCACAAAATGGACGACAGCGATTTTGACGTTTAGAATGTTACATACATGATTTTTAAAATAGGGTTTAATACGAAGTTATTACGAAATCCTTAACTTTTATTTAGAGACCGTGGTGACTGTACAAGAGGCTTATGTTCAGCATTGGACGTCCATTGGCTGTTGATGATGCATGATGATGATGATGATGATGATGATGATGATGATGATGATGACGATGACGATAAATAGCGCCAAAAAAAGATATGGATATTTCCTTAACCGCAACTAGTCGACAGTATTTTATTCTTCATGACATTTATTTTGTTTGCATGTTAGGTTTATTGACGAGGGTGTTCGAAATATTTACTTTTATTAAGAGTGTGCAATATGTAATTTGGTGGTTACAAATGGTTCTGGATCTCAGATTCTGGAAAAGTTAGGAGCCTGATATTTGGGTAAATGATATTTCAAAGTGTTAGCTTCGTTATGACTATACAAACTACACAATTTGTAAAACTTTTCTCGATAGTTAATTTTTTTGAAAAATACATGTTTTGCTCACATTTTTCTTTCAATCTCAGGAAAAGCAATCTTATTTTTTGTTTTGTATAGAAGGTATGTATCTTGAACATGGCCATTTTGTTTTTCGTTATGTTGTTTAATTTACTTGCAATTAGGTAAAAATGGTTTTGGCGCTCACGTCATAAAATTTGCGTCGCGCGTCTATCGCTTCGTGCTTTTCACTCACGTGAAAGTCATAATTCGGCGTCTCGTTCGCACTTCGAATTTTATCCATATCGTACCGACGCGCTGCGCGTTCTTAAGTATATTATTGTTTGCTTCTAGATACGACGAAGCATACATGGATATGTACGGCGCCGCCGACCGCCTCCAGTACGGGGACTGTTTCGGGGATGAAACGGACTTGCACGCCGATATCCCCATCCCCGACGACCATCCCCTCCTGCCCGCCTTCACCCCCGTCCCTGGTAACGTTCAGCACATATCCCCCAATATTGTACCCATTGCAGAGACCCCCGTGAAGAAAGAGAGCCTCACCTCTCTGGACGTTAGAATCAACAAGGTTTTGCAGGAAACAGGTAAGCATCGATTGATAAGTTGAATTATTTTCATCCCCTTTTCATCCCTCTTTTAAAGCCCACTCCCATCTCTCATACCCATCTCATTTTTTCAGTCCCATCCCTAACACCTATCCCCAATTTTATCCCCATCCCTATCATCCACTTTATTTTTTCGTACTCATTCTTATCGTTTACCTTTCATTTCAATCTCTAACATCCAACACATATTTCAACCATCTCTCTAAACTCACCCCCTTTACCCCGGTTTCACACCCGTTTTCGGCACATATCCCCCAATATAATACCCATTGCAGAGACCCCCGTGAAGTAAGAGAGCCTCATCTCTCTGGACGTTAGAATCAACAAAGTTGTGCAGGATTTGAGTTCTTTTCATTCCCTTTTCATCCCTCTTTGAAAGCCCCACCTTTTTCACCCCCATCTCATATATCCTCCTCATTTTTTAACCCCCATCTTCTTAAACACACTTAATTTTTTTATCCCCACCCGAACTTTCATCCTCAATTTTCATCCCCATCCCTATCATCCATGTTATGTTATGTTATGTTTACCACCTTTTTATACCCATTCTTTAACGCCCAACATCTATTGCATCTCTAATCTCACCCCATTAACCCCATTGCGTTTACCCCTGAAGACCTACCTACCCCCAGAGACCCCTGTGAAGAAGGAAAGCCTCACCTCTCTGGACGTTAGAATCAACAAGGTTTTGCAGGAAATAGGCAATCATTGATTGAATAGTTGAATTCTTCTGCTCTCTTTTTTCACCCCCAATTACCTACCGCATTTTTTCAGTCCCATTCCTAACACTCATCGCCAATTCCCCATACCTATCAACCACCTTGTTTTTTCATCCCCTTCCCCCTTCCTTAAGTAAAAAATCCCCAAATATAAAAAGTATAAAATCAACGTACGATTATTCTTGCCATTTCACGCATGTTTTGTAAAGTTTTGATAAGTTAGCTAAAGTTTTCTATTGTATTCTTTATCAATAAATAAATGAAAAAATATATAAATAAGTGGGAAATACATATATTTTTGTTTTAGTACTCGGCGGGATAGCAAACGAAATAGACAGCGACAGCGAGACGGCTGACAAAGGCAAATCTGCAACGTGAGTTGATTTATTAAACCAATGACGTATTAATTAAAGCCTGAAAAAAAAACGGGAAAGAACTGTCTTTAAATCCTAAAACTTTGATTGAATCGGCTTCAGTCAATGCATCACTGTGTTGGCACCGCCTTCAAAGTGATCAGAAGGTAGCACAATACAATGTTATTTTTCGCTTTTTAGTTTATTATTGTGATTTTGAAGTCGGTTCAACTTTTTTGTTTTTAGTGTGCCCTAGCATAGTGAATGAAAGCGTCGCAGTACGGGCAATTTCGTTATTATCATTTTAGCACAAAATTACTGTATCAATATTGATGAAAATTAAATGGGAGCAATCTGGAAGTATGCTCTTTCAAACAAAAAAAGAATTTTCAAAATTGGTTAAAAAATGACGAAGTCATGAGGTAACAGACATTAAAAAAAAAAACATACTCGTCGAATTGAGAACCTCCTCCATTTTTTTTAAGTCGGTTAATAAAGAAAGATGTTTATTTATGATTAATTTTATAAGGCGTGCACATTTGGATTTTCATATTTGTTTTTATTTTCAATTGACAAAGTCATGGCACCTGTCGCCGACCCTTTTCGTATGCCATCTGGGGCAATTGCCCCCTTCTCCCCCACATGGCTACGCGTTGTATAGGTGGTTTTTTCCTGCTATCAGGGCGGCGGGTCGCGCCATGAAACGAGTCAGCTTCGCGGATGGATACAAGCCGGGACAGGACTCTGACGTGGAGGAGCCGCCTGTCAAAAAGGTAACACACAGTCACAGCGTTTCATAATCATCATATCAGCCGATGGACGTGCACTGCAGGACAAAGGCCTTTTGTAGGGACTTCCAAACTTCCAAATTGCAACTCCCAACTCAAATTTACGAACAAAATTGTCTGTCGTTTTTTGAGGGGGACGAGGTAAACTCACATATCGAAAATATTTATCACCATTAAAAATATTCTATGTCCATACACTACACACAACTATAAATTTGACTCCCAATACACACGCGCGTAATTTTTATACAGACTAACAAATATATTGCTTAGACTATCCACAGATTAAATACATAGAATATTCGATTACTGATCGATGTTTGGTTGTTTCGTCAAAAGAATCGAATCTTTTTATAAATTGTTTTTATTACAAATTTGATAAAATTATGGTTTAAATACTTTCAAATTAAACGTTACTCCATCTTTTACTAAACTAAAAGTTTTTTATGCCATTTAACTACACAAACCGGCATTTTTAGGAAGCTCTATACACGACGAAAACGATTACAATAATGAAACATCGATTCTATAGCAACAGTTTTTATAAACGCGTTAGATCATTGATTTTTGATGTTTGCCAGAGTAACGTAACGGTAACGGTTAGCGAGGCAGGTCCTGTTATTTAAATGGTCTAAGCCTGTTGGTACACACTTAAAAAAATATTGTATTTCTTAATATAATTTTGGTGCCACTCGAATTACATTATTGATTCAATTATGATAAGAGTGCATTTTAGCTTTGTATTTTTAGCAAAATCACTAACTCGAGATTTGATATGGAACTAACTCTCCCGGATATATTGCTACAAAGTGCTACAAATACAACCATCAATCATTTATCTGATTTAAGTTGCGGAAAATGTAGTATGCAGGTTTCCTCACGATGTTTTCCTTCACCGTTTTAGACACGTGATATTTAATTTCTTAAAATGCACACAACTGAAAAGTTGAAGGTGCAGGTACGCTCTCCGGAATCGAAGGCAGGCCCATATCCACTAGGCTATCACGGCAGTCATTTGCGTTTAATTCCCATTAATTACGAGACACCGCTTTGGACTGGCTTGATGATGACGACAATGACGATGCTTATGTTCGTCGTGCCAGCGCAAGCGGGCGCGCCGCACGGGCTGCGCGTGGCCCTGCCCCGCCACGCACCCCGACCACGTGCCGCTGTGGGACGCGCTGCCCCCGCCGCCGCCGCCGCCCGGCTCGCCCCCGCCCCGCGCGCCCCCGCCCCGCGCGCCGCCGCACGCGCACCTGCTGCGCGCGCACCGCGCCGCGCCGCTGCTGCCAACGCCGCTCGGCAAGTTCGGTGAGTGATGTGTTTGGTTTTTTTTTTGTGTAAGTGCGGCGGCGTCAGGGGGGGTTTGGGCGAGCGCAGAAGCATCGCCTGATGGGGCCCGAAGGCAGAAGCAGAGTAGATGGGCGGGACCACTCTCTAAACGCGTCTCCTCTGAGACTCGGACCTCGGTTTAGAGGGTGTTTTGGCCTGAGTGTATCAGTCCGGGCGCCCCCGAGATCGTGAGTTAAAAAGCCCACGTCTGGGTGACGTCAGATATCGGGGACCTCGTCTTCGCCGGCGAAGACGCTGTGGATGTGATTGTGGTTTCCTTCTCTATACTAAAGCCATACTCGATGAAGATACATGTCATACATACGTGTTTGAAGAGGCATATTGTTGTGCTATATTTTGTCTTACCAGTTTTGTGAGGCTTGCCCATTTGGATTTTAGATTTTTTAGGTTGTATCATTGAGCTTTCTAATACAAGGACACACAATCTTCATTTCTCTTTTAAATTTATTTGTTTCTTACTGAAAATGAGGTGTCATAAATTAATTTCCCTACAATCATTGACCTTATTGACCTTTTATAATAAAAGGACGCACAATGTAAAAAGTAGAAATTTCACTTAAAAACTGGCCAATTTTTCTTTATGGTTTTAGAATTATTGGTAAAGAAAATTATACACAAAGGCCAAATATAGTCCAATATTCAATGAAATCCCAAATTCAATTCAATTCAATTTGGTTTTGCAAATGCGACTACTTGAATTGAGTGCCAAAAAGTGTTTGGCACTCATTAAGTGGGGATGTTTTTTGGTCGCTGATTGTGCATCCACTTTTTGGATGGGATAGGAGATGGGTTTTATTGACAAAATCGTGGCGCTTAAGTACTGCCGCCCCCTTTCTATGCCTCCCGGGGTAATTGCCCCCCCCCCCCCCCTCCCCCCCGTTTTGTTATTTGAAGTATGTTTAGTTTACAAGGATCACTTTCGAGACTGTAAAGACTAACCGAAATTCTTCAGTGCCTGAAGACGAGAGTCTTCGAACAGTGCGTGTTGCCAGTGATGACTTACGGATCCGAGACCTGGTCGTTAACTGTGGCCCTCATAAAAAGGCTCAAAGTCACTCAGCGAGCGATGGAGCGAGCTATGCTTGGGGTTTCTCTGCGTGATCGAATTAGAAATGAGGAGATCCGCAGAAGAACCAAAGTCACTGATATAGCTCAGCGAGTCGCGAAGCTGAAGTGGGCAGGCCACACAGTTCGAAGAGCCGATGGACGTTGGGGTCCCAAGGTGCTGGAATGGCGACCCCGCACTGGAAAGCGCAGTGTTGGTCGACCCCCCACTAGGTGGACCGAAGACATTAAGCGGGTTGCAGGGAGCCGCTGGATGCTGGCGGCTCGAGACCGTTTTGTTTGGAAGTCCATGCAAGAGGTCTATGTCCAGCAGTGGACGTCCATCGGCTGTTAAGAGAGTGCAATATGTAATTTGGTGGTTACAAATGGTTCTGGATCTCAGATTCTGGAAAAGTTAGGAGCCTGATATTTGGGTGAATGATATTTCAAAGTGTTAGATTCGGTTTGACTATACAAAATACACAATTTGTAAAACTTTTCTCGATAGTTCATTTTTTTGAAAAATACATGTTTTGCTCACATTTTGCTTTCAAACTCAGGAAAAGCAAACTTATTTTCTTAAATTTTTGTTTTGTATAGAAAATTAGGTATATATCTTGAACATGGCCATTTTGTTTTTCGTTATGTTGTTTAATTTACTTGCAATTAGGTAAAAATGGTTTTGGCGCTCACGTCATAAAATTTGCGTCGCGCGTCAATCGCTCCGTGCTTTTCACTCACGTGAAAGTGATAATTCGGCGTCTCGTTTGCGCTTCGAATTTTATCCATATCGTACCGACGTACTGCGCGCTCTTAATGATGATGATGATGATGATGATGAAAGACTACCACCGGTATAATTAGTGTTTCACATTCCAGACCCAACCCTTCCGCTGGCCGGTTTCATGCCCCCAGAGCCGCCGCCCGGTCTCATCGCCTTGCAGTAGAGTTAAGTGTTACTTATTTTCTATTTTCGGAAGACGGATTGCCTTTATATGTAGTACGATACCAACTTTATGAAGGGACATAGTGCGTCAAACTGCGCTATACAAAATTTTAGGTATCAGCGGTACGTTAGAGCGCGGCGGGCATAACCCTGCACGCGACTCCAATCCATCCGCGTCTTGTGTTAGCGTACTTTATTCACATGATAGCATATGTTGTGGATAAATTATCTGGGCTATCACGGCCAGTAACCCCTCTGCTTCCGATTCCGGAGGGTGTGGGTTCGATTCCGGTCCGGGGCGTGCACCTCCAACTTTTCAGTTGTGTGCATTTTAAGAAATTAAATATCACGTGTCTCACGGTGAAGGAAAACATCGTGAGGTAACCTGCATACACTCTGGTATGCAGGTTTCCTCACGATATTTAATTTCATAAAATGCACACAAAGTTGGAGGTGCATGCCCCGGACCGGATTCGAACCCACACCCTCCGGAATCGGAGGCAGAGGTCATATCCACTGGACTATCCCGGCATGCGTTATTACTGTAAACTTATTACGTACTAGGTTGATAGGAATTCCGTCTTCCGCAAGTAGAACTATACTTTATATATTGACTTATATTGTAATTCTGATTAATTGTAAATAAATTCTTTAATATTTAGACACTTGACTTTTTTATACTGTACCCTCTCTCTTTTGTTCAGCCTTTGTGATCATGTGAGGTACTGGATTCGAATTTTGGACTGGACTATATTTTGCTATCTTCTGTTAGGTACAACGTTTGAGTGCAATAATGTATATCTATCTATCTATGTAGATCAGCGGGCTTATTATGTATCTCGGTGTACTATTCAAATAATACGAGTCACTACATAGTTTTTCTTTGTATTTTCACCACTACTATAATGTACCACTTTACCATGACTATACTAAGCGGTTTAGTTCCTCTTTCCTTATACGCACTGCAAAGATGTGGAATGCTCTACTAGCTTCAGTTTTCCCCACCACCTACAATATGGGTATTTTCAAGTTAAGAGTGAATAGGCATCTTCTATGCAAGCGCGTTCCACCATAGGCTGTATCATCGCTTACCATCAGGCATGCAGCGCTTGCTTATTCAAAATAAAAAGAAAATACAAATGTAACTTTACGTTTTACTATGTAATTTCATTGTAAAAACCAAGTTAAATAATTGTAAAATTGAAAATACTATAGTAAACTATGTAGTGACCAATTATTTGAATGGAATACTGAGATACATAATAATAGGGATGATGACAGTTTTTTAAATTGCATATAAATTAAGAGTACGCTAATAGTAAAGCAATTTTGTAAAAGTGACAGGGTATCTGCGATCATTACTTTCGGAGCTACAGGGATTTAAAGGGTCAGATTTGCGGCGCTGCCGCGGATCCCTGAAAAACGCTCCATACAAAATGGCACGAGTTAGTGACGTCGTTGGCTCGCTGATCGTTAGATTTGTATAGGCGTTTAAACAAAATTACTAATATCTTTGTTATTTCTGCGTTTATGTTTATAGTTCATATATTAAAAAATGTCACATTTAATGTAAGAAAGCTAAAACTGTATGAATTTTCGTCTAATTACGATAAAAGATTTTTAATTGATTTTGAAATTTTATAATCCTTGCAAATATCCAGTCAATCTTTGCTTTTTATGTATAAATTAGTTTACATTGACCTTATTTACCCGAATGTATCAAAAAAATCAATATATTCAAACCTAGTCATCATCCCCATTGTAAAATTAAAAATATGATAGAAAACTATGTACCTAGTGACCCAAACGGTCAGTCTCCTTTATGCCATTTTATCAGCTCATCAACTAGTTACACCTCTGGGACTTATAATTCCCCGAATTAGCTTCGTTACAGTACCTAATTTATTGCGGTGAAGAACCGATGTCGCCTTCAGTGGGTCAGGTAAATGAAACGACAGCATTAAAAACAATAAAATAGATTTTCATTTATTGTGAGACGAAAAATACAACAATGGGACTTATCACCTAAAATGGTTAGTGGCAGACGTCACGTCAAGTCAAACAACTGGCTCAAGACTCCTAATTTATGTCTTTCTTCGGGAACTCGTGGTACGTAACGAATATAACAAAACAGCAACATTATACACAAAACGATAACATGCCATCACTATTCACTGAAACCGTAACTAATATTATCATTTAAACATGTGAACTTTCAATAGTTTTTCATATTTTTTTTTAACTAAGTTTTTTTTAAAAAGGCTTTTATTGATTCGAAGCTAATACTTGATTACTTACAAGATTGTAATAGTTTAGTGTAGCGCTCTACGCTATCGAGGAATAGCTCATGCCTACCCGACGCGCCGTCGCGCCGACCCGGCACCGGCCCGGCGGTGACCCGGCGGTGTCCGGCGGGGACACCGGCCGCGGCCCGGGCCGGCCCGACCACTCTTCACTAGGTCCATTAAGTACATGCTTACTTTATAAGTCGAAAATGCCACTGCTGCGAATTGCGATCCTACGTCGCCTATTTCTGTGCCGGCGGCGCCTCTATTGCCCGTAGAGAGAGAATGCCAAAATCAATTCGTTACACCGTAGACTATATTTCGTTTAATAAACTTGAAGTATTTATCAATAATCAATAAGTACATTATAATAATTGAATAATTAGTATTTTGTTTCATAAGAGACTAGCATTACAAATAAATACCTTCAGCTATACAATTTAATGTTTATTTTCTATTTAAACATTTTGAAGATGTTTAAAGTGGACTACTCCGGTCCCCGCACAAGACAGCCGTCGCGGTCCTTGTGCGGGCACTCGCCGACGCGTCTACGCACAATACGCGGTCGCGGTTATTGTGCAGGCACTCGCCGACGAGTCTACGCTCAGTGCGCGGTCGCGGTTTTTGTGCGGGCACTCGGCGACGAGTGTACACACAATACGCGGTCGCGGTCCTTGTGCGGGCACTCGGCGACGAGTGTACACACAATACGCGGTCGCGGTCCTTGTGCGGGCACTCGGCAACGAGTCTACGCACAATACGCGGTCGAGGTACTTGTGCGTGCACTCGCCGACGCATCTACGCACAATACGCAGTAGCGGTCCTTGTGCGGGCACTCGGCGACGAGTCTACGCACAACACGCGGTCGCGGTCCTTGTGCGGGCACTCGCCGACGCGTCTACGCACAATACGCGGTAGCGGTCCTTGTGCGGGCACTCGCCGACGCGTCTACGCTCGAGATATGACTTAAATGTATACTTACACTTAGGGGAAAGGTCGTAAAAACAAAAAAAAAGTTATTGAAATTTATAACAAACACCTTAACTAATACTCTTCAATAATAATTGAGTCTGCGGCGGGCGCGGGCCGCGGCGCGTCGATGGCGCTACAAATGAAACCTTTATACAAAAGACGAGCGCCCCCGCCCGCGCGCGCGCGCGAAAGCAATACAAAACATTCCATTCCGTGTAAGAGACGACACGACGCTACGCGAACATTTTTTTTTTATTTATTTATTTCAAAAAACACACGCCCATTCGCTCGTCCTCGCGCTTATATATCTAAAATTAATAATTAGACAATATTTTTTTTTATTTGTTCAACAGACGCGCGCGGCCGCCGTACGACGCGCGCGCGTATAATAATAAAAATATTTTCAAAACAATCGAATAATTAAACACACTTGTTAACAATAAGTGGTGGTGCGGCGACGGGCGGCGTTACACGGCGGTCTCGGTGTGGCTGTGGCTGGAGAGGCGCTCGACGTCGAGGTCGACGGCGAGCGCGTCGCGCGGCTCGTCGCTGGACGAGTGCGAGTAGCGCTTGGACAGCGCCGTCTGCTTGCGCAGCGCCTCCGCCAGCGCCGCGTCCGCCAGCGAGCCGCGCGAGTCCAGCCCCTGCCGGAACGCGTTCACCACGCGGATCTGCGCGCACAGCACCGCACATGCACTCGCCGCTCGCGCGCCGCACGCGCGCCGGCGGCGACGATGGCTTCCGAGCGGTTCGTGTCTCATTGCGCGACCTCATCGGATCTGATCGGGTCCGATCAAGTTGCGCAATTACCCCTCATGTTTTTTTTAATGTCACATTATTGTCAACAAAGTAGGGTAAGGTTTGTAGACCAATCTGTTTATTGGCTGAAAAGTGTTGTTCAAATTTAGTACGTTAAAAATGTTGCGAGTGGGTTGCCAAAAACTCTTCTTGTTAATAAAAATTTTTTGCAACGCATTTTTAAACATTTTAAGTTTGAGAAAACACTTTTCTTTCATTAAACAGATGAGTAGTAGGTTCTTACGTCATAGACAATGTATTGACGAGGTGCGATTTATGCCTTTGTACACATACCTTACCCTACATTTAACATCTCTACAACATTTTCATTCCATCGGATTTTAGTTAGTCTGCAATATTGAAAGGGAGGACTGTCAATATATTGCGGTAAATCTGTTTGACTCGAGATGTAGTAGCGAGACCAAGCGCATTTATGTGTATAAACTGAAAAAGCGGATCACTGCGGACAATTAGTTTTACACATCAGCACATCTGTCAACTTGTCACTTCATCCAAACCACACGGAATTCCCGGAATAGATTGACTAAACCCAGTTCTATATCTATACTCTGTCGCCCAAGGAAAACATCGAAAATTTTGACAATTATTTTTGCTATAAACCCAGTTTTAGTATCTGTTCTCTTCCTCCCAAGGAAAACATCGAAACTTCATGCTAAGAAAAAACGGTTTTTAAAATACCAAACACATAGACTTCGTCCGAGCGATACAACGTGTGACGTCAGAGATGCGTGCGAATGCGCGTCATCAAATATTTTATTGTCTTAATTGTATCTTAATCTCCATTGTCCCTAAATACCACAGACCTTGCACCGCACGGGTGAAAAAGAAGGCCCCATATAGTTACATCACGTATAATCTATAGTATTTGTATATATCAGTAGCGCTATTCTGTAACGATCCTTTGAAGTGATAACTTACAGGAGGGTAAACCGCTGGTAGCGTAACGCGCTACTGTCTGACTTCCCTTTCTCTCAGGCATACGGCATCAACTTTAAGTTATCGAATTTTTCTATATCTGCTTCTAACACAGGGAACTCTATACCCTTTCTCTATAGACATTGATTTTCATTATCGTGCTGATGGACGTCCACTTCTAGCGTCTCGAGTTGTCAGCATCCAGCGGCTCCCTGTAACTCCTGCCCTTTGATGTCATCGGTCTGGTAGTGTGTGATCGTTCAACATTGCATTTCAGGTGCGGGGTCGCAATTCCAGCACCTTGGGGTCCTGTCTATCGAATGTTGAGAAAAATCCATCGTCTCTTCAAACTATTTGCCCCGCCCATTGCAGCTTCAGTATTGCGATTCGTTGAGCTATGTCATGACTTTGGTAATGTGACTTCTCTGGATCTCATTTCTGATTCGATTATGCAGAGATTACGCTGATTGACTCTAAGCTTTGTTTTGAGGCCAGAATAGCGGTACAGGATATCTTTATATAAACAACATGAAGGATTTTGAAAGTTTTCCATATTCCCTTAAAGGAAGAGTTAAATTCCAATGGAATGAGCCTTAAAAACAGTGACATAATGTCTATTTTCTTCTAATAGTATATACCCATTTACCGACATTCGAAAACCATCGACGCTCGCAATATTTTCAATCTCATACTAACTGTATAGCGATGACATTGAGATTGTATTGCGCGCATTGCATTTTCAGACGTCACCGTTGACAGTTACCAGAACTGTCAAATTTGACGTCACAAATTGCAATCTGACGTCATACAATCTGAATGTCACAAATTTGGAAAAGTCTGGCTCACGTCGTTTTTGACACACAATATTTGACACGCTATCTAATCATCTATGACATTTCTATTTATTTTTTAATTACACATTGACAAAACTAAATCTATAACTAATGTTTATGTCAATTTTAACAATATGTATCGTGCATGTATCGTGTGTCAATGATTTTGTGTGACATCGAAGTTTTGATAACTTGGACATTGTTACAAATATCGTCTTTCGAAAGTTGAAAGACTATTAACTGTTTAACTTTAATTGCAAGAAATGTGACAATCCGACTTTAACTGGTATTTTATGCTTAAAACTAGCAGACGCCCCGCGGTTTCACCCGCGTATATCCCGTTCCTGTGAGAATACGGGATTAAATATCGGGGAGAGTCTATGACACTCACAAATAACGTGGCTTTCTAGTGGTTTTGTTTTAATCGGTTCAGTAGATCCAGACATTACCACCTACAACCCCACAAACTGTACCTCTTTATGATATCTATATAATTTGGAGTTCGTACATTTGTAGATTGCTTTTCCATCAGTACTCGTATGTAGGTACTAGTAATTTAAAGAGAGAATTGCATTTAAACTACTACTATATACATAAAAAAGTTACTAAAATTTCTAATAAATAAAATATTTACAAGAAATTGCTTGAAGTTGTTAAACCAATGATTTTATTTTTTTCTTGAACTGACTCTAAAAGCTTAGCAGGGGTGAAAATTTTCAAAAGAAACCCTTCTCAGGGCTTACTATTTTACTTGCACATCCTTGATGGAAAGGCAACCTTATTATTTAAGTGCTAAAAATGCGGGCGGTGAAAGAATCCAAAATTTCAACCAATCAAATCGATTACAATAAGCTGTCAGCCAATCACAGTGATTATAGTAAAGTACCAGCCAGTCATGATTACAGCAAGAGAATAGAGGTGGCTACAAGCGATATTGGTCTTTATGATAAGGGAATAGATGCTGAAACTGAGTGTGAAGACAAGTATGTGGAGAGTTATGAGGCGGCGAACTATGAGATGTACGAACAGATGGCTATGGCGTATCAGAGTGATGTTGCTAGCCAGGTTGGTATTTTTTTTTTATTTACATCCCATTGGCCCAATGGTTAGTCCTTGTGGTTTCGGATACGAGGTCCTGGGTTTTTGGTTGGAAAATTAGGTATATATCTTGAACATGGCCATTTTGTATTTCGTTATGTTGTTTAATTTACTTGCAATTAGGTAAAAATGGTTTTGGCGCTCACGTCATAAAATTTGCGTCGCGCGTCAATCGCTCCGTGCTTTTCACTCACGTGAAAGTCATAATTCGGCGTCTCGTTCGCGCTTCGAATCTTATCCATATCGTACCGACGTGCTGCGCGCTCTTAATGATGATGATGATGATGATGAAAGACTACCAGCGGTATAATTAGTGTTTCACATTCCAGACCCAACCCTTCCGCTGGCCGGTTTCATGCCACCAGAGCCGCCGCCCGGTCTCATCGCCTTGCAGTAGAGTTAAGTGTTACTTATTTTCTATTTTCGGAAGACGAATTGCCTTTATATGTAGTACGATGCCAACTTTATGACGTTTCGGAACATCGTGCGTCAAACTGCGCGATACAAAATTTTAGGTATCAGCGGTACGTTAGAGCGCGGCGGGCATAACCCTGCACGCGACTCCAATCCATCCGCGTCTTGTGTTAGCGTACTTTATTCACATGATAGCATATGTTGTGGATAAATTATCTGGGCTATCACGGCCAGTAACCCCTCTGCTTCCGATTCCGGAGGGTGTGGGTTCGATTCCGGTCCGGGGCGTGCACCTCCAACTTTTCAGTTGTGTGCATTTTAAGAAATTAAATATCACGTGTCTCACGGTGAAGGAAAACATCGTGAAGAAACCTGCATACACTCTGGTATGCAGGTTTCCTCACGATATTTAATTTCATAAAATGCACACAAAGTTGGAGGTGCATGCCCCGGACCGGATTCGAACCCACACCCTCCGGAATCGGAGGCAGAAGTATATCCACTGGGATATCGCGGCATGCGTTATTACTGTAAACTTTTACGTACTAGGTTGATAGGAATTCCGTCTTCCGCAAGTAGAACTATACTTTATATATTGACTTATATTGTAATTCTGATTAATTGTAAATAAATTCTTTAATATTTAGACACTTGACTTTTTTATACTGTACCCTCTCTCTTTTGTTCAGCCTTTGTGATCATGTGAGGTACTGGATTCGAATTTTGGACTGGACTATATTTTGCTATCTTCTGTTAAAGTCTATTTTTTTAAAGCAGAGACTGAAATGACATTTAGAAACGTCAAACATAAAAATAATGTGACCAGCTTAAAAAGAATAAGGTTGTCCTAACGATTCTGATTCGATTAAAATCGATAAAAACAATACAATGATACATAAGAAATAAAATAAATGTACAGAATGTGTAATTATGATATCAATAACCAAAGTTACCGACATAGCTTAACGTGTCGCAAAGCTGAAGTGGCAAAGGGTGGAGCTCATAGTTCGAAGAGCCAATGGTTGTTACGGTCCCAAGGTGCTGGATCGACCATCGAGGCGACCCTGATCTAGAAAATGCAGTGTTGGTCGACCCACCACTAGGTGGACTGACGACATCAAGCGAGTCGCAGTTATTAGCTATTATATGCAGGCGGCTAAGGATCGTGATGTTTGAAAGTCCCTACAAAAGGCCTATGTGCTGCACTGGACGTCCATCGGCTGATATGACGATGATGATGAACATACCTTTAATAATTCTTATACGTTTTTTACAGCTTATAAATTACTTTATACTATCCAATAATTAATAGTTTGCAAGAAATACTTTTCATTGTAATCGAATTAAAAATACAATTTATTGAATACATTGATAAAATCGTGAATTAATTAGATATTTTCATCAATAATAATAAATTTTTTGGTCCTTAACTGACAAATCGATACTCAGCAATCATTTAATTCCTTAATATCGATTTTGTGACGTCTCTATTTACTGCATATAAAAATCAGGCAACACATGAAACGTCATTTTTGTCTCTTTAGAGAAAAAACACACTATAGGTACAACGTTTGAGTGCAATAATGTATATCTATCTATCTATGTAGATCAGCGGACTTATTATGTATCTCGGTGTACTATTCAAATAATACGAGTCACTACATCGTTTTTCCTCGTATTTTCACCACTACTATACTAATGTACCACTTTACCATTACTATACTAAGCGGTTTAGTTCCTCTTTCCTTATACGCACTGCAAAGATGTGGAATGCTCTCCCAGCTTCAGTTTTCCCCACCACCTACAACATGGGTATATTCAAGTCAAAAGTGAATAGGCATCTTCTAGGCAAGCGTCCACCATAGGCTGTATCATCGCTTACCATCAGGCATGATTGCTGCTAAGCGCTTGCTTATTTAAAAAAAATACTAATATAACTTTACGTAAAGTGAAGAGAACTATGTAATTTCATTGTTAAAACCAAGTTAAATAACTGTAAAATTGAAAATACGATAGAAAACTATGTAGTAATCAATTATTTGAATGGTACAGAGATACATAATAACTGTAAAATTAAAAATACGATAGAAAACTAAGTACCTAGTGACACAAACGGTCGGTCTCCTTTATACCATTTTATCAGCTCATCAACTAGTTACACCTCTGAGACTTATAATTCTTCGTTGTAGTACCTAATTCATTGCGGTGAGGAACCGATTTCACCTTCAGAGGGTCAGGTAAATGAAACGACAGCATTAAAAACAATAAAATAGATTTTCATTTATTGTGAGACGAAAAATACAACAATGGGACTTATCACCTAAAATGGTTAGTGGCAGACGTCACGTCAAGTCAAACAACTGGCTCAAGACTCCTAATTTATGTCTTTCTTCGGGAACTCGTGGTACGTAACGAATATAACAAAACAGCAACATTATACACAAAACGATAACATGCCATCACTATTCACTGAAACCGTAACTAATATTATCATTTAAACATGTGAACTTTCAATAGTTTTTCATATTTTTTTTTAACTAAGTTTTTTTTAAAAAGGCTTTTATTGATTCGAAGCTAATACTTGATTACTTACAAGATTGTAATAGTTTAGTGTAGCGCTCTACGCTATCGAGGAATAGCTCATGCCTACCCGACGCGCCGTCGCGCCGACCCGGCACCGGCCCGGCGGTGACCCGGCGGTGTCCGGCGGGGACACCGGCCGCGGCCCGGGCCGGCCCGACCACTCTTCACTAGGTCCATTAAGTACATGCTTACTTTATAAGTCGAAAATGCCACTGCTGCGAATTGCGATCCTACGTCGCCTATTTCTGTGCCGGCGGCGCCTCTATTGCCCGTAGAGAGAGAATGCCAAAATCAATTCGTTACACCGTAGACTATATTTCGTTTAATAAACTTGAAGTATTTATCAATAATCAATAAGTACATTATAATAATTGAATAATTAGTATTTTGTTTCATAAGAGACTAGCATTACAAATAAATACCTTCAGCTATACAATTTAATGTTTATTTTCTATTTAAACATTTTGAAGATGTTTAAAGTGGACTACTCCGGTCCCCGCACAAGACAGCCGTTGCGGTCCTTGTGCGGGCACTCGCCGACGCGTCTACGCACAATACGCGGTCGCGGTTTTTGTACGGGTACTCGCCCACGCGTCTACGCACAAAACGCGTTCGCGGTCATTGTGCAGGCACTCACCGACGAGTCTACGCACAGTGCGCGGTCGCGGTTTTTGTGCGGGCACTCGGCGACGAGTTTACGCACAAAATGCGGTCGCGGTCCTTGTGCGGGCACTCGGCGACGAGTGTACACACAATACGCGGTCGCGGTCCTTGTGCGGGCACTCGCCGACGCGTCTACGCACAATACGCGGTAGCGGTCCTTGTGCGGGCACTCGGCGACGAGTCTACGCACAATATGCGGTCGCGGTCCTTGTGCGGGCACTCGCCGACGCGTCTACGCACAATACGCGGTAGCGGTCCTTGTGCGGGCACTCGCCGACGCGTCTACGCTCGAGATATGACTTAAATGTATACTTACACTTAGGGGAAAGGTCGTAAAAACAAAAAAAAAGTTATTGAAATTTATAACAAACACCTTAACTAATACTCTTCAATAATAATTGAGTCTGCGGCGGGCGCGGGCCGCGGCGCGTCGATGGCGCTACAAATGAAACCTTTATACAAAAGACGAGCGCCCCCGCCCGCGCGCGCGCGCGAAAGCAATACAAAACATTCCATTCCGTGTAAGAGACGACACGACGCTACGCGAACATTTTTTTTTTATTTATTTATTTCAAAAAACACACGCCCATTCGCTCGTCCTCGCGCTTATATATCTAAAATTAATAATTAGACAATATTTTTTTTTATTTGTTCAACAGACGCGCGCGGCCGCCGTACGACGCGCGCGCGTATAATAATAAAAATATTTTCAAAACAATCGAATAATTAAACACACTAGTTAACAATAAGTGGTGGTGCGGCGACGGGCGGCGTTACACGGCGGTCTCGGTGTGGCTGTGGCTGGAGAGGCGCTCGACGTCGAGGTCGACGGCGAGCGCGTCGCGCGGCTCGTCGCTGGACGAGTGCGAGTAGCGCTTGGACAGCGCCGTCTGCTTGCGCAGCGCCTCCGCCAGCGCCGCGTCCGCCAGCGAGCCGCGCGAGTCCAGCCCCTGCCGGAACGCGTTCACCACGCGGATCTGCGCGCACAGCACCGCACATGCACTCGCCGCACGCGCGCCGGCGGCGACGATGGCTTCCGAGCGGTTCGTCTCATCGCGCAACCTCATCGGATCTGATCAGATCCGATCAAGTTACGCAATTACCCCCCATGTTTTTTTTTAATGTCACATTATTGTCAACAAAGTAGGGTAAGGTTTGTAGACCAATCTGTTTATTGGCTGAAGTGTTGTTCATATTTAGTACGTTAAAAATGTTGCGAGTGGGTTGCCAAAAACTCTTCTTGTTAATAAAAAATTTTTGCAACGCATTTTTAAACATTTTAAGTTTGAGAAAACACTTTTCTTTCATTGAACTGATGGGTAAGGTGAAGGTAGGTTCTTACGTCATAGACAATAGTATTGACGAGGTGCGATTTATGTCTTTGTACACAACCTTACCCTACATTTAACATCTCTACATTTTCATTCCATCGGATTTTATTATGTCTGCAATATTGAAAGGGAGGACTGTCAATGTAAGTCCGTTTGACTCGAGATGTAGTAGCGAGACCAAGCGCATTTATGTGTATAAACTGAAAAAGCGGATCACTGCGGACGATTAGCTTTACACATCAGCACATCTGTCTTCTCTGTCGTCTTCTGTCTCGTCTGTCAACTTGTCACTCCATCCAAACCAAACGGAATTCCCGGAATAGATTGACTAAACCCAGTTCTATATCTATACTCTGTCGCCCAAGGAAAACATCGAAAATTTTGACAATTATTTTTGCTATAAACCCAGTTCTAGTACCTGTTTTCTTCCTCCCAAGGAAAACATCGAAAACTTCATGCTAAGAAATAACGATATTTTAAAATACCAAACACATAAAAGCGAGACTTCGCCCGAGCGATACAACGTGTGACGTCAGAGATGCGTGCGAATGCGCGTCATCAAATATTTTATTGTCTTAATTGTATCTTAATCCCCTTTGTCCCTAAATACCACAGACCTTGCACCGCACGGGTGAAAAAGTAGGCCCCAGATAGTTACATCGCGTATAACCTATAATTTTTGTATATATCAGTAGCGCTATTCTGTAACGATCCTTTGAAGTGATAACTTACAGGAGGGTAAACAGCTTGGTAGCGTAACGCGTTACTGTCTGACTTCCCTTTCTCTCAGGCAAACGGCAGCAACTTTAAGTTATCGAATTTTTCTATATCTGCTTCTAACACAATATAGAGTCCCTTTCTCTATCAGACTCATCATTGATTTTCATTATCGTGCTGATGGACGTCCACTTCTAGCTTCTAGATTTCCAAACACCAGTCTCGAGTCGTCAGCATCCAGCGTCTCCCTGTAACTCCTGCTCTTTGATGTCGTCGGTCCACCTAGTGTGTGATCGTTTAACACTGCATTTCAGGTGCGGGGTCGCCATTCCAGCACCTTGGGGTCCTGTCCATCGGATGTTGAGGAAAATCCATCGTCTCTTCACCCTTTTTGCCCCACCCATTGCTGCTTCAGTTTTACGATTCGTTGAGCTATGTCATGACTTTGGTTCTTTTCCGGATCTCATTTCTGATTCGATTATGCAGAGATTTCGCTGATTGACTTTTGTTTTGAGGCCAGAATAGCGGTACAGGATATCTTTATATAAACAACATGAAGGATTTTGAAAGTTTTCCATGTTCCCTTAAAGGAAGAGTTAAATTCCAATGGAATGAGCCTTAAAAACAGTGACATAATGTATATTTTCCTCTAACAGTATATACCCATTTACCGACATTCGAAAACCATCGACGCTCGCAATATTTTCAATCTCATACTAACAATATAGCGATGACATTGAGATTGTATTGCGCGCATTGCATTTTCAGACGTCACCGTTGACAGTTACCAGAACTGTCAAATTTGACGTCACAAATTGCAATCTGACGTCATACAATCTGAATGTAACAAATTTGGAAAAGTCTGGCTCACGTCGTTTTTGACACACAATATTTGACACGCTATCTAATCATCTATGACATTTCTATTTATTTTTTAATTACACATTGACAAAACTAAATCTATAACTAATGTTTATGTCAATTTTAACAATATGTATCGTGCATGTATCGTGTGTCAATGATTTTGTGTGACATCGAAGTTTTGATAACTTGGACATTGTTACAAATATCGTCTTTCGAAAGTTGAAAGACTATTAACTGTTTAACTTTAATTGCAAGAAATGTGACAATCCGACTTTAACTGGTATTTTATGCTTAAAACTAGCAGACGCCCCGCGGTTTCACCCGCGTATATCCCGTTCCTGTGAGAATACGGGATTAAATATCGGGGAGAGTCTATGATACTCACAAATAACGTGGCTTTCTAGTGGTTTTGTTTTAATCGGTTCAGTAGATCCAGACATTACCACCTACAACCCCACAAACTGTACCTCTTTATGATATCTATATAATTTGGAGTTCGTACATTTGTAGATTGCTTTTCCATCAGTACTCGTATGTAGGTACTAGTAATTTAAAGAGAGAATTGCATTTAAACTACTACTATATACATAAAAAAGTTACTAAAATTTCTAATAAATAAAATATTTACAAGAAATTGCTTGAAGTTGTTAAACCAATGATTTTATTTTTTTCTTGAACTGACTCTAAAAGCTTAGCAGGGGTGAAAATTTTCAAAAGAAACCCTTCTCAGGGTTTACTATTTTACTTGCACATCCTTGATGGAAAGGCAACCTTATTATTTAAGTGCTAAAAATGCGGGCGGTGAAAGAATCCAAAATTTCAACCAATCAAATCGATTACAATAAGCTGTCAGCCAATCACAGTGATTATAGTAAAGTACCAGCCAGTCATGATTACAGCAAGAGAATAGAGGTGGCTACAAGCGATATTGGTCTTTATGATAAGGGAATAGATGCTGAAACTGAGTGTGAAGACAAGTATGTGGAGAGTTATGAGGCGGCGAACTATGAGATGTACGAACAGATGGCTATGGCGTATCAGAGTGATGTTGCTAGCCAGGTTGGTATTTTTTTTTTATTTACATCCCATTGGCCCAATGGTTAGTCCTTGTGGTTTCGGATACGAGGTCCTGGGTTTTTGGTTGGAAAATTAGGTATATATCTTGAACATGGCCATTTTGTATTTCGTTATGTTGTTTAATTTACTTGCAATTAGGTAAAAATGGTTTTGGCGCTCACGTCATAAAATTTGCGTCGCGCGTCAATCGCTCCGTGCTTTTCACTCACGTGAAAGTCATAATTCGGCGTCTCGTTCGCGCTTCGAATCTTATCCATATCGTACCGACGTGCTGCGCGCTCTTAATGATGATGATGATGATGATGAAAGACTACCAGCGGTATAATTAGTGTTTCACATTCCAGACCCAACCCTTCCGCTGGCCGGTTTCATGCCCCCAGAGCCGCCGCCCGGTCTCATCGCCTTGCAGTAGAGTTAAGTGTTACTTATTTTCTATTTTCGGAAGACGAATTGCCTTTATATGTAGTACGATGCCAACTTTATGACGTTTCGGAACATCGTGCGTCAAACTGCGCGATACAAAATTTTAGGTATCAGCGGTACGTTAAAGCGCGGCGGGCATAACCCTGCACGCGACTCCAATCCATCCGCGTCTTGTGTTAGCGTACTTTATTCACATGATAGCATATGTTGTGGATAAATTATCTGGGCTATCACGGCCAGTAACCCCTCTGCTTCCGATTCCGGAGGGTGTGGGTTCGATTCCGGTCCGGGGCGTGCACCTCCAACTTTTCAGTTGTGTGCATTTTAAGAAATTAAATATCACGTGTCTCACGGTGAAGGAAAACATCGTGAAGAAACCTGCATACACTCTGGTATGCAGGTTTCCTCACGATATTTAATTTCATAAAATGCACACAAAGTTGGAGGTGCATGCCCCGGACCGGATTCGAACCCACACCCTCCGGAATCGGAGGCAGAAGTATATCCACTGGGATATCGCGGCATGCGTTATTACTGTAAACTTTTACGTACTAGGTTGATAGGAATTCCGTCTTCCGCAAGTAGAACTATACTTTATATATTGACTTATATTGTAATTCTGATTAATTGTAAATAAATTCTTTAATATTTAGACACTTGACTTTTTTATACTGTACCCTCTCTCTTTTGTTCAGCCTTTGTGATCATGTGAGGTACTGGATTCGAATTTTGGACTGGACTATATTTTGCTATCTTCTGTTAAAGTCTATTTTTTTAAAGCAGAGACTGAAATGACATTTAGAAACGTCAAACATAAAAATAATGTGACCAGCTTAAAAAGAATAAGGTTGTCCTAACGATTCTGATTCGATTAAAATCGATAAAAACAATACAATGATACATAAGAAATAAAATAAATGTACAGAATGTGTAATTATGATATCAATAACCAAAGTTACCGACATAGCTTAACGTGTCGCAAAGCTGAAGTGGCAAAGGGTGGAGCTCATAGTTCGAAGAGCCAATGGTTGTTACGGTCCCAAGGTGCTGGATCGACCATCGAGGCGACCCTGATCTAGAAAATGCAGTGTTGGTCGACCCACCACTAGGTGGACTGACGACATCAAGCGAGTCGCAGTTATTAGCTATTATATGCAGGCGGCTAAGGATCGTGATGTTTGAAAGTCCCTACAAAAGGCCTATGTGCTGCACTGGACGTCCATCGGCTGATATGACGATGATGATGAACATACCTTTAATAATTCTTATACGTTTTTTACAGCTTATAAATTACTTTATACTATCCAATAATTAATAGTTTGCAAGAAATACTTTTCATTGTAATCGAATTAAAAATACAATTTATTGAATACATTGATAAAATCGTGAATTAATTAGATATTTTCATCAATAATAATAAATTTTTTGGTCCTTAACTGACAAATCGATACTCAGCAATCATTTAATTCCTTAATATCGATTTTGTGACGTCTCTATTTACTGCATATAAAAATCAGGCAACACATGAAACGTCATTTTTGTCTCTTTAGAGAAAAAACACACTATAGGTACAACGTTTGAGTGCAATAATGTATATCTATCTATCTATGTAGATCAGCGGACTTATTATGTATCTCGGTGTACTATTCAAATAATACGAGTCACTACATCGTTTTTCCTCGTATTTTCACCACTACTATACTAATGTACCACTTTACCATTACTATACTAAGCGGTTTAGTTCCTCTTTCCTTATACGCACTGCAAAGATGTGGAATGCTCTCCCAGCTTCAGTTTTCCCCACCACCTACAACATGGGTATATTCAAGTCAAAAGTGAATAGGCATCTTCTAGGCAAGCGTCCACCATAGGCTGTATCATCGCTTACCATCAGGCATGATTGCTGCTAAGCGCTTGCTTATTTAAAAAAAATACTAATATAACTTTACGTAAAGTGAAGAGAACTATGTAATTTCATTGTTAAAACCAAGTTAAATAACTGTAAAATTGAAAATACGATAGAAAACTATGTAGTAATCAATTATTTGAATGGTACAGAGATACATAATAACTGTAAAATTAAAAATACGATAGAAAACTAAGTACCTAGTGACACAAACGGTCGGTCTCCTTTATACCATTTTATCAGCTCATCAACTAGTTACACCTCTGAGACTTATAATTCTTCGTTGTAGTACCTAATTCATTGCGGTGAGGAACCGATTTCACCTTCAGAGGGTCAGGTAAATGAAACGACAGCATTAAAAACAATAAAATAGATTTTCATTTATTGTGAGACGAAAAATACAACAATGGGACTTATCACCTAAAATGGTTAGTGGCAGACGTCACGTCAAGTCAAACAACTGGCTCAAGACTCCTAATTTATGTCTTTCTTCGGGAACTCGTGGTACGTAACGAATATAACAAAACAGCAACATTATACACAAAACGATAACATGCCATCACTATTCACTGAAACCGTAACTAATATTATCATTTAAACATGTGAACTTTCAATAGTTTTTCATATTTTTTTTTAACTAAGTTTTTTTTAAAAAGGCTTTTATTGATTCGAAGCTAATACTTGATTACTTACAAGATTGTAATAGTTTAGTGTAGCGCTCTACGCTATCGAGGAATAGCTCATGCCTACCCGACGCGCCGTCGCGCCGACCCGGCACCGGCCCGGCGGTGACCCGGCGGTGTCCGGCGGGGACACCGGCCGCGGCCCGGGCCGGCCCGACCACTCTTCACTAGGTCCATTAAGTACATGCTTACTTTATAAGTCGAAAATGCCACTGCTGCGAATTGCGATCCTACGTCGCCTATTTCTGTGCCGGCGGCGCCTCTATTGCCCGTAGAGAGAGAATGCCAAAATCAATTCGTTACACCGTAGACTATATTTCGTTTAATAAACTTGAAGTATTTATCAATAATCAATAAGTACATTATAATAATTGAATAATTAGTATTTTGTTTCATAAGAGACTAGCATTACAAATAAATACCTTCAGCTATACAATTTAATGTTTATTTTCTATTTAAACATTTTGAAGATGTTTAAAGTGGACTACTCCGGTCCCCGCACAAGACAGCCGTCGCGGTCCTTGTGCGGGCACTCGCCGACGCGTCTACGCACAATACGCGGTCGCGGTCATTGTGCAGGCACTCGCCGACGAGTCTACGCACAGTGTGCGGTCGCGGTTTATGTGCGGGCACTCGGCGACGAGTGTACACACAATACGCGGTCGCGGTCCTTGTGCGGGCACTCGGCGACGAGTGTACACACAATACGCGGTCGCGGTCCTTGTGCGGGCACTCGGCGACGAGTGTACACACAATACGCGGTCGCGGTCCTTGTGCGGGCACTCGGCAACGAGTCTACGCACAATACGCGGTCGAGGTACTTGTGCGGGCACTCGCCGACGCATCTACGCACAATACGCAGTAGCGGTCCTTGTGCGGGCACTCGGCGACGAGTCTACGCACAATACGCGGTCGCGGTCCTTGTGCGGGCACTCGCCGACGCGTCTACGCACAATACGCGGTAGCGGTCCTTGTGCGGGCACTCGCCGACGCGTCTACGCTCGAGATATGACTTAAATGTATACTTACACTTAGGGGAAAGGTCGTAAAAACAAAAAAAAAGTTATTGAAATTTATAACAAACACCTTAACTAATACTCTTCAATAATAATTGAGTCTGCGGCGGGCGCGGGCCGCGGCGCGTCGATGGCGCTACAAATGAAACCTTTATACAAAAGACGAGCGCCCCCGCCCGCGCGCGCGCGCGAAAGCAATACAAAACATTCCATTCCGTGTAAGAGACGACACGACGCTACGCGAACATTTTTTTTTTATTTATTTATTTCAAAAAACACACGCCCATTCGCTCGTCCTCGCGCTTATATATCTAAAATTAATAATTAGACAATATTTTTTTTTATTTGTTCAACAGACGCGCGCGGCCGCCGTACGACGCGCGCGCGTATAATAATAAAAATATTTTCAAAACAATCGAATAATTAAACACACTAGTTAACAATAAGTGGTGGTGCGGCGACGGGCGGCGTTACACGGCGGTCTCGGTGTGGCTGTGGCTGGAGAGGCGCTCGACGTCGAGGTCGACGGCGAGCGCGTCGCGCGGCTCGTCGCTGGACGAGTGCGAGTAGCGCTTGGACAGCGCCGTCTGCTTGCGCAGCGCCTCCGCCAGCGCCGCGTCCGCCAGCGAGCCGCGCGAGTCCAGCCCCTGCCGGAACGCGTTCACCACGCGGATCTGCGCGCACAGCACCGCACATGCACTCGCCGCACGCGCGCCGCACGCGCGCCGGCGGCGACGATGGCTTCCGAGCGGTTCGTGTCTCATTGCGCGACCTCATCGGATCTGATCGGGTCCGATCAAGTTGCGCAATTACCCCCCATGTTTTTTTTTAATGTCACATTATTGTCAACAAAGTAGGGTAAGGTTTGTAGACCAATCTGTTTATTGGCTGAAAAGTGTTGTACCTCAAATTTAGTATGTTAAAAATGTTGCGAGTGGGTGTTGCCAAAAACTGTCGTCGTAAAAAAATTTTTGGCAACGCATTTTTAAACATCTTAAGTTTGAGAAAACACTTTTCTTTCATTAAACTGATGGGTAAGGTGAAGGTAGGTTCTTACGTCGTAGACGATAATACAGTATTGACGAGGTGCGATTTATGCCTTTGTACACAACCTTACCCTACATTTAATATCTCTACTACATTTTCATTCCATCGGATTTTATTATGTCTGCAATATTGAAAGGGAGGACTGTCAATGTATTGCAGTAAGTCCGTTTGACTCGAGATGTAGTAGCGAGACCAAGCGCATTTATGTGTATAAACTGAAAAAGCGGATCACTGCGGACGATTAACTTTACACATCAGCACATCTGTCTTCTCTGTCGTCTTCTGTCTCGTCTGTCAACTTGTCACTCCATCCAAACCAAACGGAATTCCCAGAATAGATTGACTAAACCCAGTTCTAATACCTATACTCGTTCGCCCAAGGAAAACATCGAAAATTTTGACAATTATTTTTGCTATAAACCCAGTTTTAGTACCTGTTTTCTTCCTCCCAAGGAAAACATCGAAACTTCATGCTAAGAAAAAACGGTTTTTAAAATACCAAACACATAGACTTCGTCCGGGCGATACAACGTGTGACGTCAGAGATGCGTGCGTAGCGCTATTCTGTAACGATCTTTTGAAGTGATAACTTACAGGAGAGTAAACCGCTTGGTAGCGTAACGCGTTATTGTCTGACTTCCCTTTCTCTAACGCATACGGCAGCAAGTTTAAGTTATCGAATTTTTCTATATCTGCTTCTAACACAGGGAACTCTATACACTTTCTCTATAGACTCATCATTGATTTTCAATTTTTTTCGTGCTGATGGAAGTCCACTTCTAGCTTCTAGAGTTCCAAACACCAGTCTCGAGTCGTCAGCATCCAGCGGCTCCCTGTAAATCCTGCCCTTTAATGTCGTCGGTCCACCTAGTGTGTGATCGTTCAACACTGCACCCGATGCAGGGTCGCCATTCCATTACCCTGGGTCTTGTCCATCGAATGTTGAGAAAAATCCATCGTCTCTTCAAACTATTTGCCCCGCCCATTGCAGCTTCAGTATTGCGATTCGTTGAGCTATGTCATGACTTTGGTAATGTGACTTCTCTGGATCTCATTTCTGATTCGATTATGCAGAGATTACGCTGATTGACTCTAAGCTTTCTTTTGAGGCCAGAATAGCGGTACAGGATATCTTTATATAAACAACATGAAGGATTTTGAAAGTTTTCCATGTTCCCTTAAAGGAAGAGTTAAATTCCAATGGAATGAGCCTTAAAAACAGTGACATAATGTATATTTTCCTCTAACAGTATATACCCATTTACCGACATTCGAAAACCATCGACGCTCGCAATATTTTCAATCTCATACTAACAATATAGCGATGACATTGAGATTGTATTGCGCGCATTGCATTTTCAGACGTCACCGTTGACAGTTACCAGAACTGTCAAATTTGACGTCACAAATTGCAATCTGACGTCATACAATCTGAATGTAACAAATTTGGAAAAGTCTGGCTCACGTCGTTTTTGACACACAATATTTGACACGCTATCTAATCATCTATGACATTTCTATTTATTTTTTAATTACACATTGACAAAACTAAATCTATAACTAATGTTTATGTCAATTTTAACAATATGTATCGTGCATGTATCGTGTGTCAATGATTTTGTGTGACATCGAAGATTTGATAACTTGGACATTGTTACAAATATCGTCTTTCGAAAGTAGAATGACTATTAACTGTTTAACTTTAATTGCAAGAAATGTGACAATCCGACTTTAAATGGTATTTTATGCTTAAAACTAGCCGACGCCCCGCGGTTTCACCCGCGTATATCCCGTTCCTGTGAGATTACGGGGATTAAATATCGGGGAGAGTCTATGACACTTACAAATAACGTGGCTTTCTAGTGGTTTTGTTTTAATTGGTTCTGTAGATCCAGACATTACCACCTACAACACCACGAACAGATATATATATAATTTGGAGTTCGTACATTTGTAGATTGCTTTTCCATCGGTACTCGTAGGTAGGTACTAGTAATTTAAAGAGAGAATTGTATTTTAACTACTACTATATACATAAAAAAGTTACTAAAATTTCTAATAAATAAAATATTTACAAGAAATTGCTTGAAGTTGTTTAACCAATGATTTTCTAACCTTAAATCAGTTTTCTTGAACTGACTCCAAAAGCTTAGCAGGGGTGAAAATTTTCAAAAGAAACCCTTCTCAGGGCTTACTATTTTACTTGCACATCCTTGATGGAAAGGCAACCTTATTATTTAAGTGCTAAAAATGCGGGCGGTGAAAGAATTTTAAAATCACCGGATGTTATGGGAAATGGTTTTAAACACATACGACGTGAGCCAGAAAACATAGAAAATATCAAAATTCAACAGAAACACCCTTAGATTCATCACCAAAGGATTTCATGGAAAAAACACAAGTATACAAATTCAAATGTTCTAAACGCTAAATTAAATAAAAGAACCACTCCAACATTATTTTAGGTTTTGTGCAAAAATCCAAAAACAAGTGTCACACACATTTGAGGAGGGGGAGTGTGCGTAATTTAGTATATAGAACATCTGGTATAGATAATACAATGTATTCAGTGTTAAGTAAAAAAAAAACAACATTGTTTTAGCCATGAAAACGCAAAAGTGCAAATCCATTGTCGGGTGCGACATCACACATATTGTAATGAAAAATGTACACTTGTCGGAATAAACAAATAGAAGCACACCGAGCCAAAAGAAAGGCGACAAGCGTTAGGTAATTCAAAATTCCAGTCACAGATCCCCGCAATCGTGGCGACGGGGACAAAAGGACCCAAATGTCAGGAGTTCAACTCAATAATACTGCTAGTTCCATTGTCTTCCATAACTGCACAGTACTACCACTTTTATAGCATCGTTTGCAGTAAAAATAACAGTGTGCCTAGTGAGAGTTTTCAATGTTTGCATACTGTTACTATCGCGTTAACGCAAACGCGAATTTATATGGAATTTAAACAGTTGGGCAGTAATGCCACTAGATGGCGCTGTTTCAATTACTTAGAAATTCGCGTTTACGTTAACATGATCGTCACAGTATCAAATGCACTAGGCCACTTAGATCCATGTTTTATCGCCAAGGCGTTGACACTCCGATTTTGAGCCGTAAAATATAGGCTATGCTGATATATCGACTAAACTTATAAAAGTGGTAGACAGACAAGACAGATCGTGTTTATTCTTTGGGTACTTTTGTTCCCGTCTCCCAAATGGCGCAGGTGTGTCCACCGCAGGTCGCGTGGCCGGCGAGACTGCGTCCTGCACGCATGCCATGCAGTGATAACTACTTGCCCCTCCCGCCTCTGAATACAGACATTAGTCGTTGCATGTTAAAATGGTGTGGTGGGTTCCATGCATCGCGCGCGTCACGGGGCGAACACGCAAGCGACGCAACCGCCGCACTGAAAATGCGAACTACGTCATCAGCGAACGCAAAAAAGCCGCAATTGAGGTGTGACGTCATTCACATTGGAAGCATACGTAACTGCGTATTGGCCGCTTTTCTCTGTGACTGCATTTCATCGTCCCTCTATGCCAGTCGCGAAGCTATACCTAGAAGCAACATAGATCGCGACTCCATCCCCTTGTTTGGACAAAGCAAAGCTGTCACCTAGATTATAATCATCGAGATAGAGAAGCATCGCTAGCCTAATCTATAAGCTTGTTATGGAGTCGAATGGATTGTGTACCAATAGCTTCCACGAAACTCCGGCGAGTTGGGAGTTTCTGGTGGAACTCGCGATTCCGTTTTGATTTTGTGCAAATTATGAGGCAACTTAATATACAATATACATACACAACTACTAATGAATGCTAAACTATTATATTGCTCGGATAATCCGCTCGCTAAATATTAATAATATAATAAATTGCTATGAACGAAATCTATAATAATAATTAATTAATTGTTATTTTATAGCTTTATGCGAATACATCTAAAAGTTGCCTAATTGAAATTACTTTTTTTTTATAATAAGAAGGTAAAATAGAAATATATTTAAAATGATTGCATTATATTAAACTACGCAAGCGTTATGACTTAAGCATATATTTATTCCCTATAGGTTTCGTAAATTTTTAATTAATATCCAATTCTAGGAATACAGTTTTATTTCCTTACGCAGTTTTTTCAAAATTTCTAAATGTAAAAAGTTTTTTTATAAAATTTTATTCTTAGTCAAGTTAAGGTATCTCGAAAAAGCCCCAAATGTCTTAGTTTTTATATCAATTCCATAAAATTCGGTCTCGAAATATGGGTACATACGGACACAAAAAACGGTATTGCACGTTGAATGGGTTAAAGTTAAAGACACATAGGTATATAACAACAAATTTTGAAAAATAAAAACTGATAAAAAGTTTGCTTCGGAACCCTTCAGTTGTAGGTATATAAACATGCGCGGTCCATGCATGTGATGATGAGCATGCAAGCAACACTGACCGATTAAATTCAAAAAAATATCCCAAACAACAAATAAACAAAAGGATAAAGCACTTCACAGACAACTATAATAAATAAAGCAATAGTAAATATCACATTATATATCTATACTAATTTTGTCATTGTCTGTGACGAGCCACACAAGCGGTAGGGCAAAATATACAAAGACAGACATCAGAACATAGAGTGAAGTTAAAGGGTCAGTGTGGGTCGAATAAATAGATATTAAACGAAAAAACATAACAAACATAGTGACGGATAAAAAACAGTTGTAAGTAATAGAGTACAGTAAAAAACAGTTGAAACATAAACAAGTAAGGACGAAAAAAGAATTCTAAAACAAACGACAGTAGGCCTAACATACGCACGACGACATAACTAGAGACAAAAAGACAATTGACCAATAGCAGTAGAGTCGAATATACTCTTTCGTTTGGAGCAAAAGAGACGGGAGTGGGACAACTCCACCGCTATTTGTCGATGTCCTGTCTCACGAGATGTCACAGACGCATGTCAGGCCTACAGATGTGTGTAAAGGCGTTTGAAATCTTACAGCTTGATCGGTAGACGTCTTGCTGTAGGGCACGGGAATCAAGCGCTCTTGCAACTCGCCACCTATGACCTTCCGTGTGCAATGGGGATTCATGGAAAAGAAAACCAAACAAAGAGCATGAAGATAGATCGACGACACGAAGAGAGAGGACGACTGTGTCGCGGTGCTGGACCGAACGGTATACCAACCTTGGGTGAGTATTTATCACAACTAGTAATATAAATGTTGGATCAAGCTATATATATTGTTTGTACTTCATATTGTTATTAATTTGACCATTTAATTATTGATTTTAAAATAAATTTAAGCTTGGAAACATGTAAAACAAGGTACAAAAATGTTAATCAGAAGTGGGATACCAAATTAAAATTTTTACTTTTTTAACTGAATTAATATAATAATTATTATATTTATTATAAAATGATTCTACATCATTAAATTTTCGAAAATGTTTTAATTAAATCAAGTTTTGATAGTTTTTTTTTAGTTTGTATTTTTTCATAGCAAAAAGTTTAGTATACCGTTCGATAGTAGCTCAGTGACATATATATGCAGTGTAGACACAGGGGACTGCCCGAAGCAGTGCCTCGCGAAGCGAAACAAGTCTCAGGAAGAAGGTAAATTAAAAATAGATAGTATAGGTGAACTAAATATAACGCAGGGGGTACCCTACAACCGTAGATATAAAAAGCACATTCATGGGTTGTGCACTTAACAACTATTTATACAGTCTCCATCTAGGGCTCCGTTACATCCATAAAACATATTAAATATAAATAAAACATAATTAAATTAACGTAATAATAATAATAATACAATATAGAAAAATAAAACCATTGATCTGAAAACACATGTAGCTCCACGATGTAAATGCAAGTTGAAGCTTTGTAACACTTTTTTTTATAAAAAACGGTCTTTTTTTGCGTGTGTGTGTCTGTGTTGTGTCGCACACACGGTTGTGTGTGTGTCCATTCGTTTCCTTCATGCGATACGAGCTAATAAGCACACTTATAATATTGACGATTTCGCTCACATACCAGATATCTATATATACTATACGTTGATATTATTATATGAACTAAAATATAAAAGCGCTATGGTGAATAGGGTGATTGCAAATGAACATCCTAATATAAACCGGTTTTGTATTTCTCGCTTTTTATAATGAGTAAATATTTTAAAATCGGCTTATGTACAAGTATATAAAAAGCTCCCCTAATAGGTTCTAAATTCTATATACAACTACACGGTTAAATTATTTATAGCAGAATAATCAAAACGTTTGATTATTCATAAATAAAATGAATAATTAAAACCTAATGATTATTCATAAATAGCCTAATTCATGCTCAGTGTCGCTTATAGACAAGAATTATATAAGCTAAGCGAAGTCTAACATCGAGCTATCGTACGACAAACATTCCGGCCAACGTTGGATACCAACATCTAACACATTTGGCCAACATCAAGAAACACATCACACTTCCGTAGACGGCCAGTTACCTTGTAAATTCAGCTCCCAACGAGGCACGGGGTGAAATGAAAGTTACTTTGGAGTATATATACTTTATTACTAAACTTTAATAAGAGACAAGAAGCAATAGAGACAACGAATTAATAGAGTACCAGTTTATATACCAATCTTTAGCTGTGTCGGAGAAAATCATGCTCCACTATTTTTAAGTGTTACTTTTATATACTATTTGCGTGTAGGAAATACTATAAGCGTATTATTAGTATAGTATATTATTATTTTTTTTGATAAAAGTTTTACTTTTATAACTATCACTTGGTGTACACCAAAACACGTATTAGAATTTTTTTCTCAATATATTTTATGTATATTTTCAATACTCCCTAGTAATCCTATTCTTAATATTTATTAGCAGGCGAATATTTATCAAATCACTACACGGTGTGCATTTAAGTACCATTACATATAATTATAACATAGTTAACGTGGTTATACGTTAAAATTATCACACTGCATTGTGAAAATATTTAAATTTGCTTGAAATTTACTCCTGTGCTAAAAAGGAAATTAAAAAAAAAAACTAAAAATCAAAGAGTTTTGAATGTTTTGAAGAAAATTAGAAAGAAAAAACAAAAACAAAATAGGTATGCTTGGAAGACTGTATTGTGTGAGAAAATCGTGGATAGTGTATGCTGAACAAAAAAGTTATTATTATAACAGATTTGATTATATATGTGTATTTTGATTCTTCTATACCATGCACAGATTAACTATGACATTTTAAACGATAAAATAGTTCTAAGTATAATATAAACCATATATTATGAACAAATAAAACACCAACGATCAAAGTACCTGGATCGCAAATTGCTTTCCATACAGCACAGCCCATAATGCAAACCATACTTAAGTCTACGGCCAAAACACCGTCCAAATGGCGTCTGCAGTGTCGTACTCGGTGGTAATCACTAGGTCTATGACGCGTTCAACGACATATGTCGTGAAAAGAAAAAAATACATAATCGACCAATAGCGAAATACCGCTTTCTCTTTCGTCCTATCGCACACGAAAGAAGGAGGGTCTATAGTATATAAATTTTCTCGACGACATCCCAGACTCATCGTAGGCCTATAGATGTAGTGTGCGATGCGTTTTCTAACTTCATACATTACATCTCTAGAGTTATTGTGTATCTCAAGTGTACTATTGAAATAAATGAATCACTACATAGATTTCCATTGTATTTTTTGTTTTCGCAGTCATCTATCATAGTAATTTCAATGAAATTACATACATATCGTTATTTTATATAAAATGACATTACTATAGTAGTGACAGCAGTAAGATTATTTTAACGAAACACAGATAAATACGTAATTTCGTTGAAATAATCATGTTAGATCGAACAAATTAATTCAATCGATCGAACAATTAAACAAAAAATAACTGTCACTTGATGTCAAATGTAGTCAAAGTAATTTCGCTGAAATAACAACGTTAGATGATCACAAAAACGAAAATACGATGAAAAACGACGAAGTGACTCATTATTTGAATGGTACACTGATATACATAATAACCTTACTAATCGCCACCGAGCACGCCACCGCGAACGCGAGCGGACTACGCATTTTGGTCGCAGCTTAACACAATCTATGAAACACAAACGATCCCACAACACAGTATCAACACATCAAATGCTACATTAACACAAAAAAAAAAATATCAAGCAAATTTAAATATCGTCCAAAACACTTAAGCACTTGGTAGCGGAAAATTATGAGTTTTATATATTCATATAAAATGGCACGTTTATATCCTCCATATAAAAATTAATGTTTTCATTATAAAACTTTATTTTTACTTTGTAAACATTAGCACGACACACAACAACTTTATAAAACATTCAACGCAAGGAAAGTTTTACGAATATTTACAGAAAAACTAACGATAATTAATCAATAACTGTCTCGTAAAAAAATAATCAAACGTGCTTATAATGACTCACATTGTAATATATCGGCTATAAAAGAATACTTTGCAATATTACCGCCAAAATATTCACTCTAAAAAGTGCACCATAATAAATCTTATATAACTATTCGCAAATTCTAATATTTTTCTTAGTCTCTATTTATTTAGTAAACAATTTCAAGACTCAACTATTCTACATTTACATTTTAAGAGATTTTTTTTTCATGGAAATGCGAAAATTTTATACGGGGATTATATTTTTAATAATAAGTATCCAACTGTTATTTATTGGCAGTTAATATTTGGATCACTCCGAAACAGTTATAGTAAAAGCTACTGTTGTGCAATAATTTTAAAGTTTATTTTAGAATAATCATTCAGTAAACACGAATTTACCGATATTAGTTTAAATTTAAAGTCTTTTAATAGTTTTGTAAAAATTATCATATACTCGTAAATTGTACATTTGTTTGAATTTATATGTTTTTAGTATTTTTTTTCTATAACTCCGTTATAAAATTTGATCGTTTGAATAATTTTTTATGTAAATTTAGTAGTTTTTGAATAGTCCCTTATAAAATTTGGTTGTTTGAATAACTTTTTTTTACATAATTCAGTCAGGTATAAAACTTGCCTATAACTTTTTTTGTATTAAGTTATTTGACTTTATAACAAATGTTTGATTAACTTGATGTGAATTTAGTTATTTTCGCATAACTTATTTTATTTATGACTTAAAATTTTGATTGTTTGAATAACTTTAGTGTTATGTTAGGGTCCATCGTGAATGTAGTTATTTGGGTGTAGTATTTTTGGTTTTTCGGTTAAGTCTGTTCGTGTGTAGGTTTAGTCGTCGCTTTGGTGCGACACAGGGCTGAGCGCTGGCAGCGAGCTGCCGCCCGACTGTACGCTGATCCTCCGATGCTCCGCCAAATAATTATTGACAAATATCCTGCGGCCGGCCAATATGTCCGCTTTTTGCTGCAAAACAACACGACGCACGCGTCAGTGAGCGGCGGCGCGCGCACGCAAACTGAGATAGACTGGCAACTCGCGTCTTTGGGATCAGCGCCATCTGTACGCGAACATATGGAACCTGGTTCCATATTTTATTTTGCATTTAGATATAACTATTATTTTCCACATATATAATAACTTAAAAACGTAAAAAAACAGAATTTATTAATTTTATTCTTATTCAGAAACTTTCGTGTAAATAGCGTGATTTAAAAGACACCTAGTGTCATCTATTCGCGTTTGGGAAAACTAGTGCGTATTGATTTACATAGAATGTATCAACAGATGGCGCTTTTTCCAATAAATGACTTTTGTTTGTAAGTTGCCAGGGCATGCTCGCCCGGTCTACCAGTAACAAAACTGCTCAATGTTGCCAGTACAAGAACTAAAAGGGACGGTGGCATTCCAAAACCAACTTCATTGGCAACATTTACGATATAAATCAGTGTTTTTCAATATGGAGGTCGCACCAGCAAAAAAAAAAAACACGACAAAATTCTTCTACATTACATTCAAGATCAAGATCTTCTAGCATAGATTTTAAAAATATTTATGGAAAAAATTTTAAATTACTTTATTCTTTCGCGTATTCAAAATGATTGAGAAACACTGACGTAAAAGAAATATCATTTAGAAAATATTTTTTTATATAAGATTAAAGAAATTCATTAAAATAATTATGCATTAAAATTATCAATTGGTTTTAGAATTCCAAAAAAAACTACAAGAAGTGTGGAGTTATAGCTGTTAGTTGGAAATTTTAGTATATATAAAAAATGTTTAGATATAGCAGTTTCGTTACTAAATTAGGTGCCTAGATTTAACTAAGATAGGGGCATTCACACTAGTTGGGGCGGGGCAGTCCAGGGCATCCACTAGCAATGAAAAAAATATATAAAAATTAATAATTTAAGGAAAAAATACCGTGTGGGAAGCTAAATACTACTACGCCATAAGTAAACAAAAAATCTCCGGTATGTGAGCAATTGGGCGATTTGATATCTCACTATCCCTTTGCGTGCTTAGATATCGTAGGTACAGTTAAATGAAATATCGGTACAATTCAAATAAATACTTTTATTCAAAATGAGTTTTTATATTATTAAGATGGTCGTTTATATGCCGGTTAAGTAATATAAGTATATTTTGTAACATTAAAAAAAGTAAGTAAAAACGCAAGTTCAAAAACAAAGATAATGAAATCAACTTATTAAATAAGTACTTACACAACCGATAACGATTGAAAAAAAAATTACGATTAAAATAAAAACGAACTAACTCCTTGTTTTAAGTTAAAAAAAAAATGAATAAAACATATTTTAGTACTTAATTTCTAGTTTTTCGTGTAATAGTGGAGATATATTACTATGTTTCTTTTTTTTATTATTTTTATAGCTGCTTATATACTAAACTTTAGAGGTTTGGTAGTTCCTGTGGCGTAAATAAAAATATTTGTAGTTTTAATTATTATTTGAACACTGGATTTATTTTATGCGTATAAAAAATTAAGACTCGAGACTTCGTTATCACAAAACGTAACATTAAATTAGATTGCTATTAAATATATCGTTAATAAAAAAAAATACTCTCAGATACGCTACCAAACATCTAATTAAAAAAAAAAGTAATTAAAAAAGTTTACTTGTGCATACTCACAGACACCTGTATACATGCATAACGCTGTAACATAAGCATGACCACACTATAAATGCGAAGCCAAAAAATTCATTAAAAAATTACAATTGAACAAAAAAAAAATACATATATTATTAAACACAAAAAATTGTACTGAACGTAATAAATAGTAGAAGAAAAAAAAAAACATCTTCAATAGATACTCTGTACTTACAATCTAAGTGGCAGCCATTTTGATGACGCGCACGTCACAAAATGGCGGCACGCGTCGCCTCGAAGAGGCGTCAGAGTCGACCTACGCGTGGTCACTGACCATTGTTCGGTGCGGTATCGTACGGGTAGTTACGTTAAGGGACCTCGCTCACTATGTGGCCACGACCACGACTAGATTTTGGCCGTGATCGCAAAATCTACGGTCGTAAATATTCAGATGATATCCATTTAATACTGGCTGGCCGTTCATTGTCACAGAACTTGTGTGTAAACGTTCATACCAATACGTAGATTGGTCGCAACGACCAGTCGTATCGGCTTGGTCTGAAGCCAAGTGTGCGATGTTCATAGTCACTTCAGGTTAACCCGTTGGCCTATTTACTAACTTTGATTACTAGATATTTAACACGAAATTTACCCTCTAGCTCTTTTTAGCAATTCTCAAGTTCTTAATGCTAACTAATTAAAATTGAGATTATAGGTAAAAATGTCATCCGGCGGCTACAAACAACCCTTTCTGGTTATCATAGATAGAGTAGCTAGTGGACATTGCCCAGTTGACTTTGTGTTTTTAGTTTAAAATGGGCTTTATGGAAAACTATTACGTAAAATGTGGTTATTGATTTGTAATTAATTATATTCGATAGTTAACTTGTATCGTAGTTAGTGATTTAGTCGGCTGGTCGTTGTGGCCACTGGTCGTGGTCGTGGGCGCACAATGGGCTAGGTCCCCAAGTCGTATGTACCGAAGACGTCAGACAACGTGCAACACGGGTCATGCGTCACTACTGTCGAGTATATAGTACCTACGGCGGCGCGGCGTCCCACTCGACCTAAACTTACCGTTAACATCTGAAATAGAGCGACATTCTAAGACTAAGGCCCCCACCATAACACTATTGAAAGAAAATGCTATGGAATTTCGCTTCAAAATTTATTAAATCGTAAATAAGATCTCGTAACATTCGTAATCGCTACAGGTTTCGTTTTCAGCGGCCTCATTCACACTGATCGGGTAGTATACAAAGGTCTATCTATCTAGCTATTTTAGAATACACATCCCATTTATATGAATAAACTCTGGTTTGAAACAACATTCAGTTATAGATATAATAATTGTAGCGCTAATTGTATCCCAGTTTTAGGCAGAAACGGGTAAAGTGGTCCCAACATTTACTATGAAACAAGTCAAGTACCGTACAAACACACAAACTAACCGGATCTCTAACTATCGAGTGTCGTGTCGATTACGCAGTAAAATTCTAAAGAGTAAAAAGTTACAATTTTCAAAAGGAGTTATCTAAAACCGCGACGTCTATACAAAATATCACCTCCGATATACATACAAAGACGTTCGAGTGAAAGTCACTTATTTACAATACAGTAGCGGTCTAGGGCCCGACGTCGGGCCTCCGGTCGTGGACTTTATTGCTATCGACTACCTAAAATCTAAAAATTTCAACACTTAACAAAAGTCTTATCGCCTAGGGGTCGGGCCCGCGGGCGGCCCGCCGCGGAGACGGGACGAGATTGCGCGGAGATTGCGGCGTTAAGTACTCGATGCGTGTGTGGCAGTGGCGGATTCACCAGCGGGCTGACTGGGCCCAAATTTGGCCCAAAAAATTGTGTCTTTAATATTTTAGTCCTACTTTACCAAAATATTAAAAGGTGCAGTTTTATTGACATAAAAAAACATTATTATTGTAACTATACTTAGGCCATACTCAATGTTAGTATACCTAACAAACAAATTAGAAATGAAGGTGGAAAACCACGTCATTTTATAACTTATGTACTGTTATTTCATTAAAATATATTAACTGTATCTAATTGTTCTGAGCTTATTATTTATGTTCATTAATTTGAGAACTAGTTAATTATTAGTTGTGATATGACTTGCGATTTATGCCATCATTTTTATTTTGGTTTGTTGGTAAACAGTGCACACCCAGCATGGCTTCAGTATCAGAGGCGCGGCTGTCGGCAGTGGATCCGCCACTGGCGTGTGTGCGGGCGTGTGGTGCGGGCGCGGGGACGGGTCTAGAATATGGTGGTCTCGGTGCGCGGCGCGGCGGGCACGTCGTCCGCGTCGATGTAGGCGATGTCGGGCGGCGCGGCGCGCAGGCGCGAGCGCAGGCCGGCGGCCGAGTGCGCCGACAGCCGCTCCTCCAGGTCCTCGAGCGTCGACTTGAACGCGCGCACCACGCGCAGCTGCAACCAATACGCGCGCCGTGTGATGCGCGCAACCCGCTCCCCGCGCGCAGGCCGCATACCGTCCGAGTGTGGTGTGGATGGCCGCCGTATTCAGAGTCGTACGTCTAGTGCATGCGACGACGCGCCGGCCCGAGACTGGACGCGCTAGACAAGCGGGGCGAGCGGTGCGCGGTGCCGGAGGACAACAGCTACAGCCAGAGACGTGGAGATGCAAACGGACGAACAAACTATTGGAGTGCCCCCGGAGAGTCAGCGACACTATCGCTACCTTCCCGGCGGCGTGCATCGCTCGCCGCAGCCGGCCCGTCCGACGATCGACGCATCGATGATGGTTTTTTACAACACTAGATTATCGCCAATAATTGGGCTGAGATGCAACTACATAAAGCTCAGGAACCGACCGAAGGGACCGTCGCCGGTCGAAGTGTGACTCCACGGAGGGGGATCGCGCGTTGCGAAGCTAGCGATAGTGCGGGTTGACTCGTCCGGAGCGTGCGGGAGCTAGGCTAACCGCTAGGAGCTAGGCTACGGCCAGGGCCAGGCTAGGGGTGGAGTACCGTGAGCGTCCGTCGCACGCAGCGCGCCGCCAGCCGCCGCGCCCGCCACTACACCTCCGTCTCCAGCACCGGCCGAGGCTGCCAACAACATCTCTCTACGACGCGCGGCTCGCCCCATTCCACACCGTCCTACGCCACGCAGCCCTAGCTTTACAACCGCGAGCAGATATGGGGCGCCCCACGCGCCTCACGACCTCGCTCGTCAGACGTCATCTCGCCAATCAAATATCCTCGAACTCTGAACCCGTCGGATTCGATCGCGCGAAGAATGAAATTGAAAGAAGAGGGGGTGTGTCATCAGAAGGCACCGAAACGGTGATCGTGCCGAGAGTCGTGAGGGTGAATCTTAAGAGTGCGATGAATACATGATCAGACAAACTTTCTGGCATTCGGAACAGACAAATTTGCTGAGTTGAAAGTAATGCAAGAACCAGAATTGAGAGAGCAGGGAGCAGAATTCTCTGGGCGAACAAGCGAGCTAGTCTGTGAGATGTTTAACCATTAGTGATGTTCTGATGCCTCGAACCACGCTTATGCAGCGCCACAAAACAATTTTCAAGGTCACTTGATTTGCTATTAAGCCAATAGTTAAAATAGTACATGTCAGGTAAAACAAAATCACTGAATATACAAATGTAAATCATCTACAAAAATGTATTCTATATTGCAATCTAATAGAATGTAGGTAGTGAATTGGCTAGGAAAATAAAATAGGTGAAATCAATAGATCAGGCGACAAATGGTAAAATGAACATGTATTGGGAATGAGAAGGGTAGACGTTAGATTGCCATTTTTAGAACAGATGACGTCCGAACGATCAAGTTAGTTTGTTGCATTTTCTCCAATAACAATTGTTACCCAAAATGAAGTCCCCATATCTGCTGTAGCTACAAGCAGGCCAACACGGAAAAACAGACCCTTTATAGTATTACACAATAATAAAATTTAAATAATCGGTGTCTGTACATGGAAGGTAATGGGACAATACGTGTTCTGACGATGTGAGGAAACGAAGATGTGGAAAAAAATCGACAAGTCGCGTCCGTACGTCTGTCACAATGGAGATGAAAAAGATCGCTATCGAAGAATTTGTAACAACCGGCTTTTCACAGTTTAACCGTTTATAAAAAGATTAAATACACTGAAAAAACACTAGGGTTAGATAATGAAGATCGGGGGTAAAATAATCGGGGGTCTTGAGCGATAGAATACGTACAGTACGAATGAAATAATATTTATATAGACATCATGCACGCGAAACAAAACGCGAGCAACAGCTGCGGGTAGGTGAATATAAAACATGTGTCCGGTGTCGCATGAGGCATGTATGCGGCCGCAGCCGGTGTCCAGTGATACAAATATGACCAGGAGTGCCAAAACAAATGAATAACACAACAACGTAAATGAGGAAATTAAAAAAAAAAGAAAAAGAAAAGAAAGGTTTCGATTCGAGGCCTCAGCTACCCTGAAGATCGACCGCTACACTAAGCCTACTCAACGCAGGGATGACACCTAGATGCTGGGACTGGTCACTACCAACGTCGCTATCAAGACGCCATAAACGTATTCACATGGACGTAGTTAAACTTTCGATTTACAGCGTTCGATATTTTAATCTAATTATACAAATTCCATACGACTCTGTGGTGGTGGCGCGCGCAAAATACGACGTACCTTTTGGTTTTTAGTATGGAATTTTTTATGTAAATATAAAAAAAATAAACACTCACTTATATTTCTAGCATGCCATGTTTAATTTTAGTAATCAACATCCAATCTCCGGGAGCCAAGGAGCAACGAATAACGGGCCTACGAGGTGTCTACGGTCTTAAAACTGTCTCTCACCGCCATTGTTTGACAGAAAAATATTGAACATTTCCTTTAGTTTTGCAATACATTGGAATTCAAGGTCACCATTGAATATATTTAAAGAGCACAGTTGTAATACCGTTGAATGTTAGGAAGCTACAGAAACCATTGCTTTAGTTATTTCTTTTATCAATTTAAGTTTATTTAAATCGGGGATTTAATCTACGTAGTACTCACCAGCGGCCGTCACCCCTAGATGTTCCACTATATACACATTACATACGGACACTACAACAAGCCTAACAAAATACGCAAAATAACACAATGAAGGCAATATTCCAACGGCAAGGCAAGGCATAAACTACAGACAGTCAAAACTCTTCGCCGCCCAGTTTGACGCTTACACCCCCTTCCGAATGACAACACCCCAGAGAGCGGCTCTAGAGGACAACATTCACAAACAAACAAACAAACAAACAAAAAACAACAAAAAATTCAAAAAAAAAAAAATAAACAACACATAAAACATTGACAATACAACGGCAAAGGAAAGAGACGGGTCGACCGATATATTGTTAGTAGATACGAACGCATCACGGCATGCTCTAATTATAGTGTACAACTATTTTTTTTTTTTAATTTTTATATATCACGAAAAATCCACTCCACACTCAATTCGATCGTTCCTTTAACAGCAGTAACTGAACACAATTATACAAAAAATAATACATGAACATAATTCAAACAAACAGTGGGCCAATTAAATCGAAATGAACATGTTACTGCTAGTACAGATCGGTATGCACTGTGTATGCGACGGTAACGGTTAGTGCCGTGCGGCCTGCGACGCGTACAGACGGCAATTCAATCAAACAGAGCTTGGGTTGCTTTGGATCAGTAGCGAGGATGTATCGGGTTGGCGTATCACAAGCAAAAAAAAAACCACTATTCTTTAACAGAGTAAAAAACACAAAAATAAAAAAAACAGACAAAAATAGTAATTAAAATTATAAAAAAAAAACAAATCAAACAGTCAGTATGACTAAATAAAAGATAGATAGAGAAAAAGTACAGACAGTCATATTAATATCGCGATGCGTGTGTTGAGTGATATATCTATCGGGATCTAGTCACAGTGACTGTTTGAGGGTTCGCAATGAGGGATAAGTAACATCGTCACAGCCTACATAAATCGCATGCCAATGGGTGGGGAGGTGGGGTACAGTCAACTCGGGTAATTAATTAAAAATGATAAATAAAATATAATCAACATCCGGGAAAGCGTCAGACTGTATCTCGGTACTCGAGCATGCAATGGCCGTTGTCGCGATGTTCAGGCAATCTATTGTATTCTAATCTCAGCCGGGTATCATGACATCCGCTTAGAGAAAGAGATAAGTGAAAGACAGCGATAGCTTTAGACTGAAAAGTAGAGTCGAGCGAGATCCTGAAATGTTGACACAGAGGTTATAGTAGAGCGGGATGTCATGAAACCAGGTTGTTCTATAAATTAATAAGTTTTAGAAAAGATAAAATCTATATGTTTTGCTCGGTTGCCAATTTCGTTTTTGTAAAATTATATATATAAATATATATTTTGGAACATCAAAATTAGCGATCGAACAATTTTCCACTACGTTAATAATATAATGGGCCAAAGTAATATAGCTTAACTACTTATTTTTCTGTAAAGTGTTTCTCTGTGTAGGTATGGAAACAATAACTATCGAATAGAACAGAAGTACAGGAGAGTAAACAGGAAAATCGCTAGATGTAAACTAAAAAAAAAAAAACGAAAAAATTAACTCAAAAAAAAAGATACAAATGAAAATATTAACAAAATGAAATCAAACGTCACTTTTTGAAAGTTTGAAATCATTATCGCAATAACTGATTTTTTTTTTTTAATAAACACTCGTGTTGTAATCTCAATCGAACTGTGAATAATCCGGCTTACTGTACCAATAAATCAAAAAATGTGTATTTATATAATAATAAAAAATGAATCAGCGTAAACCTCTATATATTGAACTATGACGGATTACTATATATAGGATATATATGAATGCATAGTATTGAAAAAATGGTGATAAATATATCGGCTCGTATGCAAAAATTAGTATATAAAAAATTAATATATAAATGGACAAGATATAATCGACTTAGCGTAGGATGCCCAAGGTATTTGCTGTGTTGACCTGTTGATACTGCATTTAACTTTTATCAGTTCTGCTGTAACCTCAAACTTATCCCTCTATATAACACGAACACTTTCGTTTCTATTATTATTTATTCAATTCCATATCATTTATTATCATTACACTTTCCCCTACTGTGCAAAATCTACTCATTGTTTTTTTTAATTTCAGAGTAAATTTTTTACAGTAGGAGACAACTTAAGTCTATTAGGTAACATCATGATTTTTTTTTTAAATTTTGTATTCACAGACAGACAGCCCAATTTACTATTCATGATGTAATCTATGACTAAAGTACAGTGAATCTGTCTATCATTTGCAAATTAAAGTACAATTGGCAAAAGATGGCCAGAAACTTAATAGTAAATAATAGTCATTATATAAAATTGCTTCAACATAAAAAGAAAATGACTATCATTAACCAGTATTCAAAATATCGATTTAATTTAACCCAAAAACATTAACTCAATTTTCCCAAAAAAAGTACATTTCATTTCCCAAAAACATTTACTCCCACATTAACCCACGCAACATAAGGTTTGCGCAAAAATTACACAAAATACGCCAAAAACCCAACTAAACTTGCAAAATTTCATAAGCTCTCAATATCTATGGACGGATACTTTTAGGATACAATATTATGGAAAACAATATTGGGCTCCTACTGTATTTTACCCAAAATTCCTCAAATAACTTTTCTATTAAAAAATATATATTCACTCAAACGGTTAAGTATAACTGTAAGAAAAACGCATTATTTGTTCTAAAAACTTACTGAATAAAATAATCCTACACTCAGCACAATTACAATAAATCATACATACATAAATTTTCGTCATTTGTCTCCTAAGCTGGTCAAAGTTAGTCAAGTACTGTATTCTTATAAAAAAAAAAACTTAATTTATCCAATGTCATTTCTATCCTTATGAAAATCCCATGCTATCCCAATGTCAATCGTATCCTAATAAATAATTCTAAGCTACCCAATTTCTGTTGTATTTTTATGAAATGTCATCCGTACTCGTATCCTCATAAATAGTAGTATTATAATCGTATCCTTATAAATAGTAAGCTACCCAATGTCAGTCTTATCTTTATAAATAATCCTAAGCTACTCGTATCCAATGTCAGTCGTATCCTTATAAAGTATATTGAGCTATCCAGTGTCAGTCGTATCCTTATAAAGAATCCTAAGCTATCCAATTGACACTGTATAGCTTTAATTTCTATAAGGATAAAAAAACTAAAGCTATCCAATGTCAATTGTATCCTTATATAAATCCTAAGTCATCCAATGACAGTCGTATCCCCATAAAGTATTTTATACTATCTAATGTCAGTCGAATCCTTATAAAAATATTAAGCTATTCAGTCAGTCGTATTCTTATGAATAATCCTAAGATATCCAATAGCAATCGTATCCTTAGAGATAATCCTATAGAAATGGTATCCTTATAATAAGAATCCCAAGTTATTTTATAGTACTAGTATCCTTTTTTGGTATTTTTTGTTTGTATCCCCCGTATCCGTCCATGAGCCCAACCGCCACCCCGTACCACCCGCGTCATACCTGCGTCTGTAGGCGCGTTAGCCCCCTGATCCAGAGGATCTGTCCGGCGCGCGGCTTCTTGTCCAGGTCCGGGTCGTAGTCCGGGCCCGGTTGCATGGACTCTGGGTCGGGTTGCCCGCGGCCCCATCTATGCAACAAAGTCATGCTCGCAATTAATTTGTTACGAGTTCCTCGATTACGGGTAGTTTAAACATTCATTATTTATGTTATTGTGGAGGGAAGGTAGTTGTACAAAGTCGTTGCAACAGTAATTGTATAAATAAGAGGGTATTTGATGACTTGAGCTCAGTTGTTTGTTAGGCAGCGTGGACACTGTCACGCTGCTAGTCGCGTTAGTGATTTTGTGTAATGTTTTGTTGTACTTATTAATAATGTTTTGTATTTAAATAATTGATAACGTTTTATGTTGTAATTATTGATCATAAATTGTTTAGTGTGGGCATGGAGAACATGTCGTGCAGGGGAGGTGGGTGTTATTGCATTCTAAAGGGATCCCTTAAACCTACAGCCAATGTCACAAGTCCTGGGACCTGCTCTAGGTGTATCCTCTACCACAAACATTATCTTGAGTTAGATCTGTATATAAAGATCAGCTGATAAGAGTTATACGCGGCAACTTCTTGGGTCCATCCTTGGGTTCCTTAGAGGATTTTTACTTTTTCTGGTTGTGTAAATGCCGAGGTCTCTTTAATGGGTCCCATTAAGTTATTCACGGGGGGGATGGGTTTGGGCGAGCGCAAAAGCATCGCCTGATGGTGCTCGAAGGCAGAAGCAGAATAGATAGATAGGCAGAATGACTTTATAAGAGCGTCTCGACACTCTGATCTGGGTTTAGGGGGCCGTTCTCGAAGGGTTTTTTGGCCTGAGTGTATCAGTCCAGGCGCCCGCGGGATTGTGAGTTTTTTAAAAAGCCCACGTCCGGGTGACGTCAGATATTTGGGACCTCATCTACGCCGGCGAAGACGCTGTGTACAATGTTTGTGTTGCCTGAGAAGCGTTGTCGGTCGTTATGTCACCGTCAGGATAGTAAAAAACCTTTGTTGGACGTCTAGATCTACTAGGCTTTGGAAACGGGGTCAGCCATTAGTTGGTATCGTGGGTTGGAGAGGATCGAGGTGACTAGATGGCACCACTTGTGTCTTGCACCGAAGAACAAGCGCCACAGTCATCAGGATCAACTGATGAGAGATACTTACGACAACTTCTTGGGTATCTTTCTGGTGGGGATAGTGGTGACGAGTTGGCCCCAGACCAGCGTGCCGGCGCCAAAGAACAGGCACCACAGCCACTGGTCTATCGACAGACCCGCCGTACTGAACGCCATGCCGCCGAATTGGATGATTATTATCTGGAAATATTTACAAACAACCGTTTTAAAAAACCCATTTGGTGGGGGGTGCTGCCGTTTGCCCGAATGTTATTTGCCCTAATATGATCCCACTAATATAATAAACGCGAAAGTTTGTATGGATGTCTGGATGTTTGTAACTCTTTAAGGCCGCTACTACTGAAGCAATATGGCTGAAATTTGGAATGGAAATAGATTTTACTCTGAATTAACACATGGGCTTAGACATAGACTTTTTATCCCGAATAAATCCATGGTTTCCCGAGATTTGCGAAAACTGATGATTTTGATGATATGAATGGTTGTTGCTCCTTCACGCCTCGACTACTGAACCGCATTAGCTGAAATTTGGTATTGAGATATATTATAGCACGGATTAACATAGGCAATTTTTTATCCCAGAAAAATGTATGGTTCCCGAGTAATTTGTGAAAAACTAAAATCCACGCAGACTAAGTCGCGGGCGTACGCTAGTTTGCCATAATTATAGTCAACAGCCATAATATTATAGGACATAATTCATTTTCCCTACTCTTATTTGCTACAATAGTCACGTGCTAGAAGCTTTATTTCCCATAAAGTCACTTACCATAATATCATTTGCCATAATCATTGTAGGTTTAGAATTAAAAACAAGTTTAATAATCACACTATATAATTATATATATTCGAAAAATATTCGAAAACAATATTATTATGGCATTTATAAATTGTGTTTAAAATCATTATGGCTTTTAAATATTATCCCATTCTACTAATATTATAAACGCGAAAGTTTGTATGAATGTTTGGATGTTTGTTTGCCCTAGCACGCCCCCACACACGCACGCTGTTGGCAGACGCACACGCCGCGCCCTGCTGCTCCTCGGTTGCGCACCTTTCACTTTTTCGGCTTTAGTATTGAGACGTACATAGTGTATGCTGCGGGGCAACATACACTTACACACTTCCTTTTCTTTCTTTCTTTCTCACCTGAGAGAGTGCAGTGCCGATCCAGATGGAGTAGAAGATGGGGTTGGTGAAGAGTCCCTGGAAGACGTTCCTCTGGCCGTGGATCTTGCGCGCGTTGATCTCGTTGAACAGCGTCATCATGACGAACGTGTTGAAGATGATCGTGAAGTGCTGCGACGGCTCCGCGTTGAGCGGCTGGTACCGGCCCGACGGGATGTTTAATATTCTGTCACCTTTACAACACATGGGAAATATGTATTTTGTCACCAGTTTCACATATACAAATGATATATTCTGTCATCTGTTACAAGTTCCTTGATTACAGGTGATATTGACATTCATTATTTATATTATTGTAGGAAGGTCTTAGTGTTGTTATAAATAAGAGGGTATTTAATGATTACAGCTCGGTTGTGTGTTAGGCAGCGTACACACCGTCACGCTGCCGGTCACATGTTTATATAAATTCAGTATATACATGTGACATTGTAAAGAGAAATAGACAAATATCAACCAATAACGACGTAACCAGAAATATCACTATCGCTTTCATTGCGTTGGGACGAAAGAGATGTTAATGGGACAATTCCTCGTCTCAAGACAGGGAGTGGTGCACATTTTAGGCCTACAAGTACTGTTCAATAAGTAAAATACACAATATCTATTTTGTCACCTACTGAACATTTTTCGGCTTTTTTGCAGATAATAGCAAAATAAATCAACTATTTACAATTAATATTAATTTATTTATACGAGTATGAATATGTTGCTTGTATCTAAATAAAAAGAAAATAAACAAACACTGACCGACAAAGAGTAGTGTGAAGATGATAAAGAGCTGGTAGACGGCCTGTCCGAGGATGTTCTTCATCATGGTGCGGCTGATGAGCGGCTTGGTGCGGCCGTACGGTTTCCGCAGCAGCAGGTCTGGCGTGGGCATCTCCGTCGCCAGCGCGAGCGACGCCAGCGTGTCCATGATCAGGTTCACCCATAACATTTGAACGGCCTGCAGAAATTATGAACGTAAACGATCGTCATCGTCAATCTATGTTTAATAGATTGCGTGGCCTTTCTTTTTTTAGGATTGGGAGATCCTATAGTCTTATATGTGTTGTCTGCTCAGACCAATAATTATTGTATAGGACCTGCCTCGCTAGACGTTACTTTTCTGTCAAAGTATATGATCAACGATCTAATGCGATTATAAAAACTGTCCCTATAGAATCGACGTTAAATAGTTGTAGTCGTGTTCGTCGGTTAAAGAGCTCCGTAAAAATACCTTTTTGTGAAATTGAATTGTGTAAAAAAGGGGCAAAAACTTCTAGTTTAGTATAAGATATATACCAAATCTAAGCTCGTTTTCCTCAGAAAATGACAGACAATTTTGTTCGTGACTATGAGTGCGATACCAGGTCCTTCTATAATTGGTCTGAGGTTGTCTGAGAAGCGTTGTCGATAGTTATATCATCATCAGGACAGTAAAGTACGGTTTTTGGGCATTTACAATCGGCATTGGAATCGAGGGTGTAGTCGCAAGCCTCAACTACTAGTTGGGATCGTAGATCGTATAGTCCTATAGGTGGTATAGGCTTACCACTGGACCACGCTCTGCTACCAAATTATCAATCTGAACATAATTTATATGCTTTACAGCAGGGTTTCTCAAAGTGGGGTGAGCGAACCTCTAGGGGTTCGCCATTTGACGGCAGATATAAGTAGTTCGCGACCAGATTTACATAGTGATGACTTGATAACAGATACCGAGTCAGAATTAAGGTTAAAATTGTCCAAAATTACACCTTACATTGAATCCATTTGCGACAAGAAACAAGCACACCCATCACATTAATATTACAAACAAATTTTTTTTGGTACTTTGTGTGACCTTTTATTCAAATAAAAACCTTAGTTTCTTCAACAGTCAATTTTTTTTTTATCAGTTAGTAAGGGGCTCGCTGACACTTTATTTTAACAGTGGTCGTGGAGCCGATAGTTTGATGAAAAATAAAGAAACGAGAAGAATTAGTTTTTAATCATAACATAGGTATCAATACTGAGGGTTTACTGAACTTGAGAGAACTGTCCCGAATACCTCAGTTGTTGATGCAGGCCATAAAAATCCCACTATTAATAAAAATTTGGTAATTTATTCAAATACGAATGTCAAGGACGTACTGACCTTGAGAGGACTGTCCTGAATAGCGCAGGCGCCGATGAAGGCGACGATGACGGCGACAACGTTGACAGTGAGCTGGAACTGTAGGAACTTGGCGATGGAGTCGTACACGTTGCGGCCCCACATCACAGCCTTCACGATGGACGAGAAGTTGTCGTCCGTCAGGATGATGTCCGACGCTTCCTTGGCGACGTCCGTGCCGGCGATACCCTGGAATATTGACGTGGTTATAACGTCATCAACCCATATTCGGCTCACTGCTTAGCTCGAGTCTCCTCTCAGAATGAGAGGGGTTAGGCCAATATTCACCACGCTGACCCAATGCGGATTGGCAGACTTCAAACACGCAGAGAATTGAGAAAATTCTCTGGTATGCAGGTTTCCTCGCGATGTTTTTTATTCACCGTTTGAGACAGGTGATATTTAATTTCTTAAAATGCACACAACTGAAAAGTTGGAAATGCATGTCCGAAATCGGAGGCAGAGGTCATATCCACTGGGCTATCACGATGTAGTGATAACACCTACTGTTAATTGTACTTTGAAAGTGTTAGTATTTTGAAAGTTAAAGCAACCTAATTTATGCCTAAACTTTAACTGATTCAATGCTTTATCGAAACAACTGGGTGGTTCCATGAAGACTGTGCCATCTGATTGTGTAATAAAAACACGTGCTGTTTATTGGTCGCAACATTTCCCTTCTAATAAAAAGGGGTAAAAAACATATGAACGAAACATATTCGAGATACGCATCCATTTATAATGTTTCGTCGATTCTTGGTGGCCAACAGAAATCATCACGCTTCCCTCTTAAATGATTTTTAAATTGGGGTAAACAAACAAAGGAACGAAACATAAAAAATGAGCCGTCACGGGACGCCTGGCAGATGTGAAATATTGACATTATTTTGTAAATTGACTTAACAGATGAGTGAATATACGTCGCCACGGCATGCGTCGCCACGCCAGAAATCGGTTTTACTTGCGGCTATAGATGTTTCACATCAATATTCGAGGTATGCATCCATTTAGAAAGTTTCGTTGATCCTTGGTGGCAAACAAAAGCCATAAAGTAACTTTTAAGTGTGTCCTCACCATTTTTGAAGTCGTATACTCACCATAGTTTAGTTTAGTTTAGTATATTCACCATAGTGAGTATACATTTTGGTGAATATACTAAACTAAACTAAACTATAAACGTTAAAGACCTCCCAAAAAAAAGGAAATTCACACCGGGTGATATAAACTCCGGTTACGCATACACATATTATATTCCTTACAACAATTTTTAAAGGGTAACTCGCCTGGAATCGGCTTGTACGTACTCTTCGCCGCTGTAACTCACCATAGCGAAGCCCACGTCGGCCTTCTTGAGCGCGGGCCCGTCGTTGGTGCCGTCGCCGGTGACGGCGACCACCTCGCGCGTGTCGAACGCCTTGGACTCGATCATGCCCTTCACCAGCGTGTACTTGTCCGTGGGCGACGAGCGCGCCAGCACGCGCAGCTTCGGCCACACCTTGTCCACCAGGTGCTGCTGGACCTGAGGGTTGAGGGTGACAAATGGTCACTTTAAACCCATTCAGAGCGGCGAATATCCCACGCAGATCTAACGTTACTGTTTTACTTTACTTTACTTTTCTTTTTTTGTAAAAAAGAAAAGTAAAGTATAATAAAAATATAAAGAAAAGTAAAAGTAATTGTTTGTCCAACGGAAAACGTAAGAAAATCCTACCTGGTATCCACGATACAGATCTAGTGTGGAGACCACAGGCAATCAAATACTTGGTTTTTGTATCTATTTTTAGTTAGTAAAGATTTTATTTATTTATTTAGATTGTCGAAAAACTAACGCAGAACTTGATTGTTTTACTAAAAGGATGTTGCAGGTATAATAAACCAAAACTAAAGAACCATTACTGGCTGATCAATCAACAGATCAACTACTGAACGGATTGCGTTGATATTTAGCAGGCATATGAATTTTATCAGACTTCAAAAGAAGGAATAGGTCTTTTAGTAACCAATTTTGAAAATTCTTTATTTGTTTGAAAGAGTGCACTTCCAGATTGGTCCCATTTCATTATCGGTTTAGTAATTTTATGTTAAAATCAAAATAACTGAAATACGTTTTTGAATTTGGTTCCATTTTATTGTTAAAAAGATTATTTTGACCTAGGCATCCTTTAAGAAAGGATTAAAATTTACCACTTTATGGTACCTTGTTCTCGGGGTAGGTACAGTAAAATCGCAAAACTGTGCGTGTAAAGTGTTTTGATATCGCAGATCCACCTTGTGGATAGTCGATGCTTTCCAATGCAGGGTTGCTATTGGACCCCAATGTCTATAGACTCCTTGAGGTATGTCGGTAACTTTGGTTCTTCAGCGGATCTCCTCATTTCTGGTTCTATCACGCAGAGATACTCCGAGAATAGCTCGTCCGCTGTGTGACTCTGAGCTTTCTTATGAGGCACATAGTATAAAATGTAAATTAAATAAAAGACAGACAGTTTTGTTGGTAAGGGTGTGATACAAGTCCTCATCTAATTAGTCTTAAGATTTAGACCTTGTCCAGAAGGGCGAATTCATCGCGAATCGTATCGCGCGAATTCATACGCGCGTTGTCGAAGTACTAGACGTCAATACATCGCGTTCACAAGCATCGCGCGAATTCAAAATACGCGCGTAAATCGCGTGCACTACGCCAAACTCTCGACTCGCGCGTGATTCGCGCGTATTGCGCTCGAGTCGAGATACTAGGGACGCCTTGTTGCGTCCAGTTAACGCGCGAACTCTAGAGCGAGTGCACGTTCAACTCCATGTTTCGTACTGAATTCCTTCCCAAATGCTCGCGCGTTGGTACGCATCTTGTGAACGCAACGGTCGCGCGTAATACGCGCGAGAGAATCGCGGCGAATTCGCCCTTTCTGCACTGAGCCTAATACACAATAGTCTCGAGTTGCACTCTGTATAGTCACCTCTCCATTGGCGTCTCTGATCCGCGTGTTGAACTCCTTGCCCTCGAGGATGAGGAAGTCGTCGGATGGCTTGAGGATGCCGCACTTGACCGCTATGGAGCGCGCCGTGTTCACGTTGTCACCTGTCACCATGCGCACCGTGATGCCCGCCTTCTGACACTTCCTGATCGCCTCTGGCACCTGTGTGCGCCACACCTTCGTTAGCTCTACTGTCTCATTTAAAAGTTTACCAATTGAAATACAATATCTACCGTCATCATCATCATTTGACGGCCTCCGTGGCGCAGTGGATTTACAAGACGGAGGTCCTGGGTTCGATCCCCGGCTGGGCCGATTGAGGTTTTCTTAATTTGTCCAGGTCTAGCTGGTGGGAGGCTTTGGCCGTGGCTAGTTACCACCCTATCGACAAAGACGTACCGCCAAGCGATTTACCGTTCCATTACGATGTCGTGTAGAAACCTAAAGGGGTGTGGATTTTCATTCTTCTCATAACAAGTTGGCCCGCTTCCATCTTAAATTGCATCATCACTTACCATCAGGTGAGAAAATACATTCGTCAGCTCTGTTGTCTCATTTAAATATCTATCATCATCATCATTATCAACCCATATTCGACTCACTGCTGAGCTCGAGTCTCCTCTTACAATGAGAGGGGTTAGACCTTCGTCCATCACGCCAATGCGGATTGGCAGTCTTCACACACGCAGAGAATTAAGGAAAGTCTCAGGCATGTCGGTTTCCTCACGATGTTTTCCTTCACCGTTTGAGACACATGATTATAATTTCTTAAAATGCACGCAACTGAAAAGTTGGAGGTGCATGCCCCGGACTGGATTCGAACCCACAGTCCACACCCTCCGGAATCGGAGGCAGAGGTCATATCCACTGGGCTATCACGGCTCTACAAAATCTATAGTTAATATCATTTACATTGTATTATATTATTTTTTTGACGGTGGAAGAAAAAAATTGTGGTAGACCACAATCATAATAAAAATGAGACAATATATTGAACTATTAAAAAAAAATTAAGAATTTAAAAAAAAACCCACAACGGTTAAAATTTAAAAATTAGTCTCAGCGTGATGCCTGTGGCCTAATTCACTATTTTGGTCTTTATTATCAACTGATTGAAGTGGACAACTAAGTGTCATCTACATACTATAAGATATACACCGTAAGTACCGGATGACATTTGTAATTTGTATCATAATTTGTGGATGACATTTTGTCAATTGATTTGTTTTTTGATTTGATTAATTGATGATGAAAGCCAAAATAGGAAATAGACCAGCTGGTCAACATTAAATACGGATAGATAAGACAAAAAAAATTTGGATTATACAATGTGCTCCAACTGAAATTTTCTAACTTCAGTGTACAAATTTTGACCTGTTACAGTTTTATTATAAGAATACATTATTATAAGGTTTACACTAAATAAGACAATTGACAGATGATATCTCACCTCTGGCCTCACAGGGTCTTCAATACCAACAACACACAAGCAAGTTAAATTATTTACAATGTTGTCTTCGTCGTCCCAGTTGGGCTCTTGGTCTATGTGCACCTGAAAAACATGGTTCAAGATATTATTTAATGTGATCTAAACTAATAAGCTAATATTATTTATAACACATTTGCTCGTACAGTATCTATTATTTCACCAATTTCAATATCGTAATGTATCTCATTACGCACGTGTGCCGTAAATGTAATTTAAAATGCACATGTGCTGTAATGTAATATAAAACCTTTATTATCTGTCTAAAAAGGAACGGTACTTTTTTAAACCTTAGCAAACAGTTTTTATGTCAGAAAAGTGCTCAACATTTTATGAATAAAATTAACTTTGTGAGATAAAATATAATAAATTAAACGGGAACACAAAAATATTAATTTACTTTATTAGTAATACTGGCTGTTTTTGGTGCATTGCCTAAAAATAATGTTGGTCCTCGCACTTCGCTATCTGTGTAATGACAAGCGTGTCAAAATGTCATCAAATGGAAAACAGGGAAAGATGCAAATTTATTTTCAGAAAGTGTGTTCATACACACTTTGTATGACCGACCGACATGTATGAGTCCAATACAAGAAAGCCCTTAACAATTTTAAAAATTACCTCAAGCTATATCATACGCTAGCGAAATTTTTTTTTTAATTAAGAAAAATTTAAACATGTTTCGTACGTATGAAGTCATTGAACTTTGACCTCATTTTTCTACAACGAAAAAATAACACTAATGGATATGCGCTAATGTAAACTAATGTAGGAAATGCGCTCGTCGTACGTTCGTCTTTAGTGTTTCTTAACAGTCAAAGGATCCTTCAACCCTACACACGACGTTCAAAAGTGCGTGCCTCCACTCAAGGTTATTCTCTGCCATTCTAGGGTCTTATTTTGGTTACAGTTTGATTTATTAATTAAGTTGTTCTGACAAATATTGTGATTCGATATTGGTTTTCTTATTTTTGTAATCCACTTCTAACTCTGCTAAAAATAATATATATTGGGTACATGTTGTGGGATTTCAGTATAAGACGAAGGAAACGGTGTATAATTAATTGATTATTAAACCTGATTAATCTCCGCCTTGCCGGGCACGAAGTCCCGGTACGCCACCGAGATGGTCCGCAGCCCGTCGCACGCCATGGGCTCGATGACCTGCCGCACCAGCCGCTCCTGCATGTCGCGCGTGAACTTCTCCAGCCGGCCCTCGTGACCGTAGATGAATGAGCATCTGCGAGCAAGATCAATTTTTTTTAATTCTTTACAAGTTAGCCCTTGATTACAATATCACCTAAGATGGAAACGGGCTAACTTGTTAGGGGTAGGATGAAAATCCACACCCCTTTCGGCTTCTACACGACATCTTACCTGAACGCTAAATCGTTTGGCGGTAAGGTAAGGTTGTGGACCAGTTAGGAAAACCTCAATCGGCCCAGCCGGGGATCTAACCCAGGACCTCCGTCTTGTAAATCCACTGCGTACCTATACCACTGCACCACGGAGGTCGTAAATAAGATAAATGTTATGAGAAACTTCAAAACAGATTAACGATCAAACGCCAGAAATCTTGGCTTTGAGCCTGGCCTCATATCTGTGGAGTTATTTATACTACATTTGAAAAACCTTCACGGAATTTTCTATTCCATTAAGTATAAAACAATAAAGTTACTCAGTGTGCATACCAAAAATTTCTTTTGAAATTTTAGTGTTCAAATATCAGAGCTCTAAATATGATAGTAAAATGAAACCCCGCACCCGAAAAACGCAGTGTTGGTCGACCCTTCCCAATAGATAGACAGAGGACACCAAGCGGGTTGCAGGGAACCGCTGGATGCTAGCGGCTTGAGACAGTTTTGTTTGGTAGTCCATGCCTAAGGTCTAAGAGTTGGACTTCCATTGGCTGTTAACCATTATGATCTCCATTTGGGCCCAAACAACTGGAGTATCTGGCCGTGCAGTGAAGTCATTAATGATTTATAAAGCACAATATGCGCAAAGAAATGCCAAGGGAAGGTTATTTTTAGTCCGTAGAAGTCGAACATGCCCTGCCGACTACTCGGCAGATGTCAGGAGGAATTTCTTTCCTCCCCAAAAAAAAAAACAATATACTCACTTTTTTAAAACAATTTCGGAAGCACCCTTAGTGTAAAGCCGATAGCCGCCCTTGTACGGGATGACGGTGGACATGCTCTTGCGCACCGAGTTGAACGTGTACACCCTGGTGAACGACTCCTCTGGGTGTCTCTCGCGCACCCCCTCGTAGCTCTGGCCCAGCGCTACCACGAAGCCGAGCAGCGCGCATTCCGTCTTGTTGCCGACTTGCATCGGCGGCGCTGTCGGGTCTTGCGACGGCTGGAAGATGTTTGATAAGACATGTAGTAGTAACGAAACAGTAAGAGTCTCGGGGAAGCAGGGTTTATTCTGAACTGCAGCATGTTTCTACAATTGCCGGTTTAGCCTTACTATAGGCTGCGTAACTTGGGTCTAAAAACTCGTTGTGACAAGGCCTGTCCTATATAAAAGTACTACCTCCATGATAATTTCAGCCGAGATACTTTTTTCTTATTATCTTTGGATTAACATTAACTCTGCCTATTGTACTTCTATTGTTGCATTGACAATATCATCCGTAGGTTGGTTATCGATTGGTAATCTAATAGAATGTAGAAGGCCTCTATGTATCTTGGGTTCTTGGGGTACTGGGCAATGCCCAAATTATTGAGAGCGAGTATCTGTTAAGTGATTGGGTGATAGGGGTTTGAAAGCACTCTTACTTAAGGCCCTGGATAGTGCCCAGAGAATTAAGACTGAGAGTGTGACTAGGAAAGGCAGTCTTACCATAATCCTGGATGTGAAAGCGCTGTTGACAGATATTCCCTCGATCATCGTCTCGGCGACCTCGTGCGGAATATCGCGATAGTTGGGCGTGACCTTGCACAGTTTCTCGCAGATGTAGGATTGCACTACTGTCATCCGATTGGTCGTGAGAGTGCCGGTCTTGTCCGAACAGATAGCGGTCGCGTTGCCCATCGTTTCACAAGCGTCTAAATGTCGCACTAAGTTGTTGTCTTTCATCATTTTCTGGAAAGCAATTTGTTTATTTAGTAATAGTTGTTTTTAGGGGGCAACTGGGCAAAATTTGCTAAAGATCAGGAATTGTTTAATTGTGGAAAGAAACGGAGACCTTTGTCCTAAAGGACAATCAGACAAACTCTGAATAAAGGCTTTAATTATTACTATTAGTAGTAGAAGCAATTTTGTAGTTAGTAACAGAGGAATTTTTGAAACTCTAGTTCATTTGTCTGGCTATTCGCATTTACCGAAACTACTCAACGGAATTTCATACAGTTTTTAAAGGTAGATAGCGCAGACACTATCACTGTGATCCGTAGGTTATCACTGTTCAATGACATTCGTCTTCAGACGCTGAGGAATTTTAGAAAGCCTTTATTAAAAGGTTGAATACAACTTACCTTGACGGAGTACGCAAGCGACAACGTGACTGCAAGAGGCAACCCCTCGGGCACCGCCACCACCAGCACCGTGACACCGATGATGAGATGCTTCACTAGGTTGTTGATGTACGTCGCCTTCCACTGCTGCTGGTTGATGACAAACGTGTGCACGCAGAACTGGATCACTAGGATTATCACCGTTAGCACCGCGATCGTTGAGCCGGCGTAGCCGATCTGTTGAAAAGCGCTTTGTTATTCAATGTGTTAGCTTGGCTCATACAGCACAATGCTAGGACGGTCTGTGGTATTTAAATTATTATTAGATAATATCTAGATAAAAAGGAGTGCTTTTACGGATTTTAGTGTTTTTTGTCCACGTCTTCAGAAATCAGGATTCAATTGAGCGATTGGTGGACTTGCAAGTCGAAGGCAAAAAATCCAGCTCGCTGGACGGATTTAGTCAAGGCTGCAACACAATCATACATGGTGGAGTGTCCCCACAATACAGCCAATCGCCAAAAGTGGAGGAGCATTGCACAGAGAGCGTCGGTCATGGCTGGGTCCACGACCACTCTGTCAAGAATGAACAATTAAGAAGTGGAATATCTACATATTGGGTGTAAGGGAGAAACTCGTACCAATTAGCTGTTAACCATACCTGCTCGTGTCGCATCCAGCTGACTGAATGTAGAGGGTCTGGCGACCGACTAATGGTATAACCCTTTCCACAGATTATCAAGGATTGCAACATGTCTAGCCCTGCGATGACCAAACCGCATGCCCAGCCCATTATAAGGCAAAACCTTTCAATGGATAAATAACATATTATCGGGTTGCAGGTAACTGCTGGCTCAAAACCGAGAATGAGTCCTTAAAAGAGGCCTCAATGATGTTCAGTAGGACGTTCTTTGGCTGATAATGATGATGATGATTGATGATGTGGTGTACTCGGCTTAGACGGATGTTCGAGCTGATGGTATTTTTGGGCAGAGTATAGGCCAGTCCTGAGGCTCTTGTGATTGTGGCTAGAACGCATCTGTGGCTAGAAGAGACCTGTAGAGGTTGATTATATTGTAGAGTAATCATTGTTATTGTTATGTCATCGTCTGTCATTTTTAGCGCTTTTTTTTTCTTTTTCAATATGAGGGTTGGGTGCCTCTTGCACATGGTTGTTACTGTGGCCGGACTAGTTCGGTACTGTACTCACCTGTATGGCTAGTTTGGTCAGCTTGGCCTGCAGCACGGACTTCTCCTTCTTGTGACTAGTCTCGGGCGCGGGCTTGTCTGCGGCTGGAGCGGGCACATGGTTGTCGTCGGGGCGCGCGTGGTTGCCGTGACTGTTGCCGGACGCTGGTAAGTCGTCGTCACCTGGTGTTGTTGCGCTTTTTGTTAATGAATTTGGATTGCGATTGCTACTGTTTGGTATTTGTTTCCATTGAAATGGTGTTCAATTTTGTATGGATTAAGTTTTTTTTTTATTAAAAGTTCTGCATTAAAGTGTTTCTCTGTGATGTTATTAACAGTGTTGTGGTGCTATAAATATGTATAGATAATTTTGCTTTATTACCATATCGATTTAAACTGACTCACGTTGATTATAGAAAATTGGTTTACGGCTAAATATTTTGCTTTAATACTTGTCTACAGTAGTATGAGTAAATACGACAATAGTGTATTTCAGTATAACTATTAATCATGAGTCTCAGTCCAATAGGTCAGGATATAGATAATATTGTATTGATTGATCAAACTTTATTGCAAAAAAAGTATTTCAAAGGCGAAACTTAATGCCTTGATGCATTTTCTACCAATTTAAACTTTTGTGATATAGACAAAGTTAAGTAGAGCCAGGGGCGTAGCTATCGCTTACGTGTCGAAGCAAAAACCAGTAAAATGTATTCACTATCATGTTCATTTTAAGCAAGCAATTTTGTTTCTTTTGTGAGAAACCCTTGATTTGGACTGCAGGTTAAAAAAAACATTTGTGAAATGTAACACACAATGTCACTTTATCTGGTGCTTCCTGGTAACAAAATAAATAAATCTAAAAACTGTCTAAAAGGGTTTTACTTTAAGAATGACAAAAGTCAAAAAAATCAATCTCTTTTTCCCGGGTTAAGCGTGTGCCCAAAAGTTAGAAACATCCCAGGTAACTATTTTACTAATTTTAAGCAAGCATTTTTGTGACAAATCTTTACCCTTTATTTGGCCCCCAACTAACTTCGATACACTGAGTAGAGCGTAGATAGAGATGGATACTTCCATCTACTTATTTATAAATTTATATGTATTGTTTTATACAAACAAACTTACTGATAGATTACAGATAATTAAATAGTGCTAATTAGATAGATAGAAAGGGATACTTTCACCTATTTATTTATAAACCTATTATATGTATTTTTATATTGTTATTTAAATACGTTGGTAACAAACTTACTAACAGATTACTTACTAAACAGGTAATAGAAAACCTTTGTAAGTTTGTCAAATCGAAAACTAAATATTTTTACTAATTTTATAGAAACGTGTATGTGTAAGTGAATAATAAATTTTGAAAAATAAATTTTACGCTACGTGAGGAAAAAGCACTAAATTTAGACACAGATTAAGCCAATTAAATGTTATTACCACTTATGTAAATATACGCCTATAATAAGCCTTATTGCATATTCATTTTATACCAAACAATAACAAAAGTAGATACGGTACACAGTCGGCCAAAAATTTTGTTAAAAACAAATAAAAAATTATATTAAAATATAAATTGTGCAATTAAAATACACATTAAACATTATATTATTTATAAGCTCCGCTCAAAACCTGTAAATAATTTTAGAAAGGAGTGCAAAAAGATCTAAATATACTAGTACTTAGCTAAAATTACTTTATTAACTACTTATAATGTTCATTAAAAGTGTGATGTTTGGGTGTGATGTGAGAGTGTTTTTAAATAAGAGTATGTCAATATAAAAACTTTTTTAACACTAAAATATAGCAGATGTTAACTGAATGCAGCAGAACTTTAAGTACTATATTTTTAATAATAAAATAATAACACATTTCATACAAGTTTTGATGCAACAAATAAGTATAAAATTTATGTACTTTTCTCATAAATCAAATCTCAATTATTTTAACTGGAAGCTCAACACAGGTAGACTTTGTGCTTGTGTTTGACTATGAACGATACGTTCAGTTTGACATCATATTATTCGCTTCAAAGACACGTTTACAAGCAGTATGTATAAGGTTTTTTTTTATATGACCATTATTCCCAATTCGAAATTCGGCTTCTTTACAGTGAAGTTATTGCGAAAATGCGTTGAGGTGGCAGTTAAATATAATTTACATAATAATTATATATGATGGAATGTGTTATTTGTATACACTTTAGGGCATATTTATGGTCAAAAATCGTAAACGTTAAACAAAAGCAGAACATTTAATTTTTAATTAATTTAAGCCTTCAATTTTACTGCCCTTTAGTGTACGGTAGGGTAAATTAAGCAGGGCATAGCACAGGATGTTACTTACCTGTTAGACTCTTGCGCTGTCCCTTCTTCTGCTGCTTTTTGGCTTCTACACGCGCCAAACCGTCCGTTGTGTGTCCGACAATGGGTAATGTACAAGCATACACGTGGTAACAGTACCATCGTTCGTCATGCAGTCAACACGACATTTACACGATGCAGTTTTTTTTTTAAATGTGTATGTTTTTATTTATTCGTTTTATGGTTTTTTTTTTCATCGGCGAGGGGTGTGCGGCGGGCCGGGGTCGAGAAGGGGGGTGGAGAAAAAAAAATTCGGATGTCATTGATAGGGTCTAAAAATGTCAGTGGAAAACTAAATCTAAGGGGTCAAAGCGCCCAAGCATTTGTTGCGCTATATTTTTTTTTATATATATATTTTGCAAAATATTTCTAGGTGTACAGTTTTTTTGGCCTCAAATGCTCAAGCGTAGCGACTAAATTGCATTTACAGATGTATGCTTTAGGGTATAATTTATAATATTTTTTTTAAATGTAGGTACGAGATTATTTTATATGCAGAACAACATAGAATTTACATAAATAGGGATACTACGAGGGTATATAAAGTGTAACTTAACAACATTGTATATTGGACACCATGCTCTGACTACATTACAGGCTATTAGTCAATCACAACATCAACTTTCAACAAGACCGTGGGAAAAGTAAAAATTTCATAACCATATTTGAATTTTTTTGTCGCTTACAAAATAAAATAATCTCATGTCAGATACTGAACTGGTGAAACATGTGGCCTTTCTTATAACATAAGTAACTGATATTTGTTTTAGCCTTAGATTTGAGTAATTTCGTTCTTGTTTTGTTTAGGTCATCTAATACAACGGGTGTAATAAAAGAGAAACAGTTAAAAAAAATAATATGCAAATATTTAGTATGACAATTAATACGAGACAATCTTTTGTGGCATGACGTCCAATTATTTTTTCTGATTGTGAAAGTGCCGAAGGCTCTTTGATAGGACCTCAGCTGCGTTACCGAGGGGTCTGGGCGAGCGCAGAAGCATCGCCTATGGGGCCCGAAGGCAGAAGGAGAAGAAGAGATGAGCGGAACGACTCTCTAAGGGAGTCTCCTCTAAAACTCAGACTGTCCGGGTGAACTCCACTGAATTACTCATTTAAAAATATAGACCTTACGAGTCCCTAATTACAGTCTCGGCTCAGGAAAATGATGTTTAGATGTCTATAAAAGGCCTTGATAAAATGTCCAGCAGTGGACAAAAAATTCTAGGCTATTCCCCAAACTCGGCTTCAATTTTACAACAATGAAGTTGCAATGTAAAATATACTAACGTAAAATTTTGTTAGCCTTGTTTACAAAGGCAAATATTATATTATTTTATAATGAACCCTTAGTAAACACAAGTTGTAGAAAAAAAGGAATATTACTTAAGGTTAAAGGCTTATCTAAATTAGGTTAATGATATTTTTAATAAATCTATTTTAGGCATATTAAGGGGCATTTGAATCGTACTTTGAAGGGAAAGTAAGATAATTTTGTATCATTCCCAATTTTTTTTTTTAATTCAAAAAAATAAGTTTCACCAGTTTAGTTTCACACCGTTGGGGAGAGTGCAGTGGCAATGGGGGAGGGGGATGTATGTCGTCATGACACACTATATGCAACTACACTCGGGTTGCCATGATGATTGTATGACAAGCGATAGATTTTATATATCTATGTATTATAACTAAGTGACGATTGCGATAGTTCACACAATAGAGGAAGTAGGTACAGGTTATTTTTAACTTCCCGCTAGTACTAAGTAGATAAGATATTGATATAATTGTATTTCAAAAATCGAAAAAAAAAAGAATTATTATGATTGCACACATATTACAATCAAATTTTGGAAATTTTTACAAGTTATTTTTCATCAGTAAGTATAACTAATAAATCAGGTCTTATTTACATGTCCAATACTATGTGAACCAATTTGCACTTAACTAACATTTTATTAACAATTTAGAGAAATCTCAAAGATTAAAATTTACACTTAAAAGCGATATTTGGAATGCTTTGAACTCAACATTAGCGAGTTGCAGGGATGGCCTTCAAGGTCAACCGCTTTACTAATTAAAAATTTTTTATTTTTTATATTTTGTAACTTTTATATATTTTTTTGTTTAACCCGTAAATAATTTATCATTTCACTTGTCAATACCATCATCTGATATTCCCCTAAATATCAAGCATAACAGTACATTGCTCATTTAGACAAATAACCCAAGCCCACTATATTGGTAGTGTGGTTGACAAAACAATCCATCAATAAAGTATAGATATTCCATTTTATGATGAATATTTAGCGTTGGTTGTAGTAACAAAGTGACAATGCGGCTCGTCTGTGTAAACCGAAAGGTCAGCAAAACAGAAACACATTTTCAAATTATTAGGATGGTAAAAGAGAAGGAAGAAAAGTCTTCTCTGCAGAACCTGTCTTCCGAACCTGTTGCAGATTTTCTACAAATATACTCAGAGGCACAATTATCCGCCCACTTTAATATACTCGCGTCATATTAAAGAGGTCGGATAATTGTGCATCTGAGTATAGTCAAACTTGACGTTTCAAAATGGCTTGTAAGCTAAAGCTTCTTGATTTATTTTTAATAACAGATGTTAATTTATTAATCAAATAAATAGTCAAATTATTTACAATAACTTGACAAGTTCCTGTTTTGCTAACACTCCTCCAGCACACACACAAACTGTCCTGCCTGTCACAAAAACCAAAGTCATATCATCACAAAATAGAATATTCAGCGCTAGAAGCGTTCAGAAGCTCAAGCTTGGTTACAACTTCATAGTTTCTATTCACTAAATGAGCGATGTATTTTATAATACTAAGTAATTTGCAATTAATAGACAAACTACATTAATGAGACCTCGTCCGCGTACTACAGGGTATGTGACGATAAAGGGATCGAGAGCTATAGGTGCACTGTCTCACTCACTAGTTGTAACCCTTCCCACCATTGAGTCTTCGGAGAACTCAGACCAATTACCATAGAACCTGCCTTGCTAGACGTTACCCCTCTGTCTGTATATGATCACGATCTAACGTGTAGAAGCAAACTGCGTCTATAGAATCGATGTTTCATTGTGTCAAAATTACTCGTGTGTTTTTACGGTTTAAATTTATAGTTAGAAAGAAGGAATGAAGTTTTTTTAGTGAATGATGTAAGCACTTGTCATAGATGTACATATAAGTCAATGTGAGCTATTTATATATTATTTGTGTATGTCTCTGTAATTATGTATATTGTAAGTGTACGTAAATATATAAATAAATAAAAAAGAAAGAAAGTAAATTTTTCATTTTAGTGTCATAAACAGTACATCCCATCTAAGATATTATATGACTGTCTGTGACACCAAACAGAAAGTTGTGTGTAGTGTAAGGGCACAGGATATTTTTTTTTGGTGTTCAATATTTCGATGTATGAAAAATGTCAGACAATTTTGGTAGTGTTTGGTTGGTTTGTGGACAATTGGTTAATTTGGGTGCGATACAAGTCCAAAGGTAATTTGGTCTGAGAGCGAGAAGTACAGGCTAGTTCCCCTTTAGTTGTAACCCGTCCGCATTGCGTCTTCGCCTGCAAGGTTTGGGGTATGTGACGATAAAGGGGGGGGAGAAGTATAGGCGCTATTGTGAATCTAAATCCCCCCTCCCCTAAACGCATCCTGTATACTACGCAGACGAGGGCTTACTTATGTTGTTTATTTATGATGTATTTTTGGGGAGACTTTTCTGGTACCGATTTCTGAAGGAATATATTAAAGCTTAAAATACCGTGAATCAAAATCCTTTCGGCTTTGTGTATGATAATATACCAGATGTTGTATATTTTGGGTTCTATCAAAAACCGATGCCAGAAAAAGTATCTAAATCAAACTAGGGGGTAAACGGCCATATTTTTACGTCACACAAGAGATTCCGTTGTAAATTCAATAACAATTTCTATTGTAATATTTTAGTTTTCAAGATAATTACTTTCAAGTTATTAATAAATTGTATTAGATTCAAACATTACTGATGATATAAGATAATATGTGTCTACCACATCGATCTCCTATTAAAAAGTGGATGCACAATCAGCGAACAAAAAACGTCCCCACTCAATGAGTGCCAAACACAACTTCTTGGCACTCAATTCAAGTGGTCACATTTGCAAATTCAACCTGAAACTCAATCTTTAAGGATTTTATTGAATATTGGACTATATTTAAAAGCCTATAAGTATATCTTTTTTACCAATAATTCAATTCTAAAACTTATATAATGATTTCTTTATTTTGCTATCCTCCGCGAAAAGTCAACGAACCCATGCGACAACGTCACCCAGGTCCGACAAAATACTCTCTACGTACGTTTCACCCCGAAACCGGAGCATCCTCAGGAGATATTGACTCTACAACGTGCAATTGCACTATCCTGAGGATAGCAAAATAAAAAATCATTATATAATCATGATGAACTTCCGCAAAGTAACGCCTGCTTCTATCCAAATTCTAAAAGTGTCAAAGCAAAATTGGCCAGTTTTTAAGTGAAATTTTCTACATGATTGTGCGTCCTTTTATTATAAGAGGTCAATGGTCTACCGTTTTATTTATGCATTATGTATTTCGCAAATGGTTATGGTTTGGTTTTTTTTTGTGTGACGTAACAAAAGAACCTATCAAAACTCTAAGTATGACTATTAAGAGTGCAGCCACCGGGGTGGGATCCTGACCTTTCTTCATCTGCTTTATCTCCTTCTCTTGCTTGTCCACCGCCGCGCCCAGCAGAGTGAAGATGATGCCCGCCTGCGAGTTCACACCTACCGCCGTCACCAACATTTTACCTGAGCCTGGAATTTTCATAAAATCTATGATTAGACTGGTTTAATTTAAGTTTGATTGACAGTTGCATAGTCAAGCGATGGTCAAGTATCTACCTACCTACATTATAAATTATAATATTCACGAATACATCAAAGTTTTTAGGTAATCAAAATTTTTTTAAAAAGAATATTATATAATATGACCAAGAGGCCATATCTTTTATAATATGACCAATATTCCCATTCCCTCCAACTAGTCGGGAAACACTGTATTAATAATGGGTACGACAATAGACCAACGGGGCGGGGATCGAACCACCACCCCTCGGTGATGATTCCGACCGCTCTTACCGATGAGCTATTGAGGCTTTTTACATCATTAAACCTACTTAAGCCGTATTTGATGTGCACTGTTTAACAACAAACATATTCAAAATGAGTTATGAAATGACATGCGTTTTCTACATTTACAAACAGTACATATCGAGTAACGTTAAAAAAGCATTTATACTAGCGGACACCCGCAAATTCGTTCGCGTGAAATCCTACCCCTACCCTACTCCCACCTACCCAACTATACCCCTACTCAATCATACCCCTACCACTACCGTAGAGTAAGCGATAATTTTCAAGTTAGTTTTTTAGGTATTTCGTATTAAGCTGTCTCATTTTAATAATATGCCTACCATATACTCTTAATTTATAAATAGCTTGGATGACTCTTGACTTATACTATATTTTTTATTTTTCATTTCATTTGTATTATTTCTGTATTTGTGTATTTTATTATTTACTTTTTTATTTTATTTTTCTCTTTTATAATTGTTTCCCTGTCGAGTCGTGACGCCACCAAGGTTCGTGCCTGAAAATCAGCGTTGCAGTTGCAAACACTGCAGCACCATGCTGAGGCAGCGACCTTTTCAGCTGAGATAAAAATATATATATTTAAATATAAACTGTATTAGGTAGACTATACGTATAGAGAATAAATTGAATAGAATAACATAGAGGCTGCACATCGGGAGGCACTATTTGCCCAGAAGTGCAGTCGTGTTTTTTTAGTTATAATTATCTTCATTTTTAAGTTAATTTAGTTTTAACTATTTCTGTCCAGTCTTAAGCTGAATAAATAAATTTTATTATTATTATTATTATTAGGGACTGTAATCTTTTTAAATTAGTTTTTTAGGGTCCCGTGTACCCAAAGAGTAAAACTGGACCGCAAATAGCATGGTTTCTATGGGAGGAGACGAGCTCGAGTACCTACTACAAGAATTGAGGGGTCTCTTGTAATGCTGCAACCTTATGGTGGTGAATGGTGATTCATACCTTCCATAACGTGAGTACCGGATAGCACCATGGGATCAAAAGATTCACCCTTCTTAACATGGTCCGATTCTCCCGTGAGAGATGACTCGTCAATCTGTAAGTAACAAATATAATACAGGTAAAATATATGAAGTAAGACTTTATTATTAATACCTGTATAGGCATACTATACTATTAGGCATACTATACTATTATACATATACTAGCGGATGCCCGCGACTTCGTCCGCGTGAAACTCGATGTAAACTTTCAACTACAGCTACCCTACCCCTACCCTACCCAACCCCTACCCTACCCCTACCCTACCCCTAACCTACCCCTACCCTACCCCTAACCTACCCCTACCCTACCCCTACCCTACCCCTACCCTACCCCTACCCTAAATAGGGGTTGATCGTAGAGGGGTGAAAAATTGAAAGTATTATGAGATTTTTTATTGTAAGTCATCAAAAAATAAAAAAAAATTTTACCAAAAAAAATTATAGTTTTTAATTAACAAATAAAATATAAGGGTTGATCGTAGAGGGGTGAAAATTTAGGGTTGTATGTATTTTTGTATGCTGTGTCATAAAAAAATAAAAACAAAAAATTTTGCCTAAAAATAAAAAAAAAAATTTAGGGGTGGACTACCCTTAACATTTAGGGGGATGAAAAATAGATGTTGGCCGATTCTCCACCCTGGCCGACAATCACGCTAAGGATCACAAAAATCGGTCGAGCCGTTTCGGAGGAGTTCAAGTTCGAACACCGCGACACGAGAATTTTATATATTAGAAGTAGATTAAAAGGGTAAAAGACAATAATTAAATGAAAGTCTTACAATTCTCACCAAGAATTTAATCAAATAAATCCTCAAAATCTATACTAATATTATAAAAGCTGCAGAGTTCGTTTGATTCAACGCGCTAATCTCAGGAACTACTGGTCCGATTTTAAAAATTCTTTCAGTGTTAGATAGCCCATTTATCGAAGAAGGCTATGGGCTGTATATTATCCCCACATTCCTACGGGAACAGGAACCACGCGGGTGAAACCGCGCGGCGTACCTAGTGGTAGATAGGTAATAACTTCGAGCAGTGACTGAGGCTTGTGACTTTGGGTGCAGGTTTAATTGGTCCAGGTCTGGCTGGTGGAAGGCTTCGGCCGCGGTTAGTTACCACTCTACTGATAAAGACGTTCCGCCAAGCGAGTTAGTGTTCCGGTACGATGTCGTGTAGAAACCAAAAGGGGTGTGGATTTTCATCCTCCTCCTAACAAATTAGCCCGCTTCCATCTTAGACTGCATCATCACTTACCATCAGGTGAGATTGTAGTCATGGGTTAACTTGTAAATAATAAAAAAATAAAAAAAAATGATCATGGACTCTCTTAGTAATAGTCAAGAACAGATCTACTTAAGTAAATCCGCAAGGCACAACAAGTATTACTAGATAAAATTGTGTATATTTTATTTTGGATTAAATGTATCGTTAAAATTATAATTCGGGGGCCAAATTCGGAAGGCTAGCGATATGATAAGCACTCGACCCCTCGCAGGTAAACGTACACCTCTTATCAGTAATTACATCGATAACGTCGTCCTAACAGGGGGTCGGGCGAGCGAGCGACGATCGTGGAGGTAATTGAATGCCTACCAAAGAAACCGACATGCGATAAACCGTTTATTTGTATTTCACTATTTTTGGAGTCCCTTGGTGTTAACGACTAGACCTAGATCTAGAGAAGAGACCTACATCCAGAGAAGAGACCCAGATCTAGAAAAGAGACCTACATCTAGGAAAGAGACCTAGATCTAGAGAAGATACTAGCTCTCCCCACAAGAGCCCAATATATGAAACAGCTCTCGAAAACTTATTTTGAGAGATCCCAACCAGCTTGTGGTTGAGGCTTGCAACTTCAACCCCCATTCCAACGCCGATTGTAGATCTAGACGCCCAAAACAAGTCTTTTATGATCCTGACGATGCCATAACGACCGACAATGCTTCCCAGGCAACACAAACACAAGCTGCACAGCGTCTTCGCCGGCGAAGACGAGGTCCCCGATATCTGACATCACCCAGACGTGGGCTTTTTAACTCACGATCTCAGGGGCGCCCGGACTGATACACTCAGGCCAAAACACCTTAGACCGAGGTCCGAGTCAGAGGAGACGCCCTTAGGCCTAGTTCGGACTACTTCAGTATTTTAGTCGAACAATTTTTGAGCGGTAAATCCAAAAATTGTTTGTACTCTCCTAAAATACTAAAGTAGTTTGTACGGCCTATTAGAGGTTTGTTCCACTCTGCTCCTGCCTTCGAGCCCTATCAGGCTATGCTTCTGCGCGCGCCCAAACCCTCTGGTGACGCCGCTGAGGTTCCATTAATAAGCCTAAGGCACTTACACAATTAGAAAAAAGCTATAAACCGTTACACTGTATTTCACTAATGTAACGTAAATGAAAATTAATACTAGGCAACTCGATAATGTCAGGCGTCCACTGATCCGCATCGTACGTATCGGACGCTTCGCATCAAACGGATTATTAATTTTACGATAGATAAAATCTGTTAGATCCGATCCGATAGATTCCGATCAGTGGACGCACTTGTATTACTTTCTATACAAAAATTACGTACGATGTGGACGCCTGCCATTGGATACAGGAATCTTATCAGATCTACATAAATGTATAGTACCTAATATACCACTTAATCTTGACCTTCAAATCGGTACATATAATATGTCATCACAGTTTAAATTATGTCAGCTAAAAAAACATAATTGCGTTACGATGACCTCCTCTGTTACGCTCAACGATTTCTGGCTAAAAATAATCACCTCATTAGTGAATGTATCCGCGCATAGCATCGAAATAATCAACCAGTTAAAAAAATATTCCACCAGAAATAACTGTACCTACCAACACTTGAAAATATTTTAAAACGATCAATATTGGAGCGAGAAAACTCATTCTCTATACCAGTAGAAATACAAATAACATCATTATCAGAGTATTTTAATAGCCCCCCTAGCCAAGTAGACCGTTGATTCACTTTCTACGATCGCTAACGCTTCGGTAACTAGAAAAATGTATGGGAATGGCAGATCTTGATCACGTGACCTGTCGAAAGCAAACGTCATTCCCATACATCTTTCTATAGTTTTCGAAGCGTTAGTGATCGTAGAAAGAGAATCGACTACTTGCTACTGAGCTAAGGGGGCTGGCACTACCACCCTATAGGAGTGGATCATCATCATCATCATCATCAGCCGATGGACGTCCACTGCTGGACATAAGTCTCTTGCATGGACTTCCAAGCACAACGATCTCGAGCCGCCAGCATCCAGCGGCTCCCTGCAACCCGTTTCATGTTCTCGGTCCACCGAATTGGGGGTCGATCAACACTATGCTTTCCGGTGTGGGGTCATCATTCATTCCAGCACCTTGGGACTTTGGCAGAGAGGATATGGAGCTTTATTTTATACCCATCGCCCTCTAGTATTTGACTTTATAACGATCATTATCAGATGATAATGATGATGACCGGGACCTACGGTTTAAAGTGCTGTTAGAGGCAGGAATATATAGCCTGACCCGGGACTTGAACCTAGAACCTTGTGATTCGAAGCCACAGACTAACCACTGGACCAACGAGGCAATTTACAAAATGTTCAAGTAGATATACGTCAAGATATCATCATCATTAACAACCCATATTCGGCTCACTGTTGAGCACGAGTCTCTTTCTCAGAATGAGAGGAATTAGGCCAATAGTCCCCCACACTGACCCAATGTGCAGACTTCAGACACGTGAAGTTTGTAAAATTCTCAGGTGTGAAGGTTTCCTCACAATGTTTTTTCCTTCACCGTTTGAGACACGTGATATTTAATTTCTAAAAAAGTACGTAAAGACATACTTGCTGAGTATTTACGTGTTATTGGGTAACTTATACCAGCAAGGCATAATCATATCTGTAATCATAATTTGCAATTGAATATTATCTACATTTTGTAATCACAAAGTAGCGTCTTACTTGTATCCAATATTTAAATCTATTCATGAACTAATTGTACGACATCCGGCATAAGAAATATATACCCTCATCTGTGATTTTATCTATACTAATATTATAAAGTGTCTCCGACCACGATCTCACTTATGAGCAATTTGTTACCCTTCGCTGCTTCGATAAATACCATCAATATTATCAGGATCTAACTGTCTAAGGATCACAACCTAAGCGAGTCAAAAGGGAAGCCATACTTGATCTGACAGATGTCTCCGACCACGATCTCACTTAAGAGCAAATAGTTACCCTTCGCTGCTTCTATATAATATATATATCATCAATATTATTAGGATTTAACTGTCTAAGTATCGTTACCTAAGCGAGTCTAAAGGAAAACCATACTTGATCTGACAGATGTCTCCGACCACGATCTCACTTATGGGCACTGGGTCACCTTGTTGATTCGATATACATTTATGCATACCATCAATACTAAGTACCAGGATATCAGCAAACAAAGTAAGTATACTGCACCTTAAGGTCGTTACTCTGCAGCAGGATGCCGTCAGCTGGCAGCAAGTCGCCATACTTTATCTGACAGATGTCGCCGACCACGATCTCACTTATGGGCACTTGGTTCACCTCGCTGCTTCTTATCACCGCAAACTTGTGCTCGCCTTCTATTCGAGATTGTAGCCCTCTGGAACGTTACACATAGTAAATTAAGACTTATCTAAAAAACATAAAACCTAATATTGTAAAGAGGTAAAGTTTGTGAGGTTCTAGGGTAATCGCTGTATATACTGGACCAATTTCGAAAATTCTTTTCCTAATAGAAAGCCACGTCATTTGTGAGTGTAGGCTTTATTTTATCCCCGTATTTCCACAGGAACGAGTACTGCGCGATTGGAATCGCGGCGCATCTGCTAGTACATTATTATTAACCAATATTGTAGACTATCGGACGCCCGCGACTGCGACTGAAATTCTGTAAATACAGTAAAAAAATTCACTACTTAACACTGTGCCAAAATTCATACACAATTAAATTTACCGTCATGCCTACAGCGAGTTTAGAAATGTTGGCAGTGAAAACAATATCTAAATCATAACCTCAAATAAATAAATTAATTAAACAAATGAAAAAACCCGACATAAATAACGTTTTTCTAATTGTAGTTTTTTTTAACATGGCCATGATGTACCATTTTAGAATCCTCACAAAAAGCTCTTGAATTTGATACCAATATTGCAATATTAGAAAAAAAAATCACCTCGAGTCTATAGTGTCTCACAGTCGTCTTGTTATTTTTTTTAATTTCACCTATCTAAGAACACTTGGGTTATTGAGACAAATTTAACGATATCCTAATTACGTAAATCCGTTCAGTGGTTTGGAAGATATGAGGTAATAAAGAATATTACATACATACATACATACAAGATACGCGCGAAAAACATAACCCTTCTTGCAGTCGGGTAATTAAGTAAAAAATTTTATGCTTAACTAAATAGTGCCTAAATAAACTATGCCTAAATATTAACCATATAATTTCGATTTTGATTTGACGGTAAAACTGACCATGAGTAGCTGGTATAAATCTGTTTAGTGGTGTAAGCATAAAAATATAACAGACTTTGCATAATATTAGTATGGGTTTAGTGTAGGTACATACCTAAATTGCCTTTCTTTCGTGTAGTCATTGAATGCGGTTACTATAACGACAACTATTACAGATATTAAGATCGCCAGCCCCTCTATCCACTGGTAATGGCCCTCCTCTTCGTCCAAATGCGCTGAAACACACCATGATCACCAATTATAGTAAATACTAAAAAATATATATAACCTTTTTTAACTATACTAATTTTCCCCCATTTCCCTCCAACTAAGAGAACAGCTCGTGCTAGGGGTGGATACTACAATAGTCTAACGCCTAGAAAGCCTAACATGCGCGTCATGATGCATCTCGTGAACACAAATCGACCAATAGCGGCCGAACCGGTAATATCGCGCTCTCTATCTTTACGACGAAAGAGATTCCCAGTCAGATATGTCTGGTTCGCTATTGGTCGGTTTGTCTTCACGACATATGTTGTGGCGCGCAAGATAGGTTTACTGGGATTTAACACCAACGATCAATTTTACAGTCAATTTTGCAAGCTCTTAGGAATATGAAAGTGAAAAAAGAATATCGAAATCATAGCCTTATAACCATATTTCAATATTATTTTCTACTTTTACAACTCTTGCCAACTTGATGGTGAACTTGATCGTGTGTGGCTGGCGTAATGTTAAATCTCTAGTTCCTAAGTAAAGTGGACCAAATCACTACTGTTTACAGGTCACTTTTGAAGAAATTTGAGGTTTTAATCCTAATCCATGTTTATAAATAAGGCCCTATCTAGGCGTTTGCTGTAGATTTATTGAGGCTATATCATTCATTGTTGCATTAATTGGTAGGTATCCATTTCCCCAATATAACAAAATAGCAATTAATTTACTTCGTAATAATTATAGTCAATTAATTCAGGGAAGTGCGTTGGGTGACAGACTAAGCGAGTTTGTGTAATAAACAGAAACTTGAAGGTGTGTTCAGGTAAAAAATCATTTCGATAACGAATGTTACTTCAGTTTTACACACCAACATTTTCTATACTGTCAAACTCTTGTCTGTAAAGCTTGCTAACCACCCACGGTCCGATATACCCACATGCCTCCAGCGATGCCAGTATGACGTTCGGTAGACTATCTAGACTTGACTAACTAGACTTGAAATAAAATTCGCGACCCACAACACACGATGAGTTTTACCGGACGTTATGCCGGCAGCGCTGCCGGCATGACGTGTATGGATAGCTTTATACTACTACATCTAAACAGGCTGCCTTATTTGCTTGTTCAGTTATTTATGCTCGAGCTACAACATAGATTAGAAGTCTGCTGGTTCAGTACCAGCAGACTTCTTCTTCTCGTAGGTAATCATTTTTCTGTGTTTTTCTAGTAACACTCTGGTGGTCCAGAAGTATGAACTATAAAACAAAGATTATATGGTTCATTTCACTATGCTCTTATAACCACGTTATAGTGTTTCATTAGTCGAAAACGATTCTATGGCTGTGAGCATGCATTGATGCATAAAAACCATTAATGCATTGAAGCTTGTGTAAAACTTGTTGAAAACAGACCAATCGTAAGGCTGTGTTTTAAATCGTGTTGTGATTGGACGAACGCAAGCTTAAACGCACACTTGAAGATGTGTGTGTGTTGGTAAAATAAACGAATTGATTAAAACTTCATTTCATAACAATTCTCAAGTGTGAAATAAAAGAATTATTTCACACTAGTACTCAGATGTTTCACCGGGTTATTCGCTAACACAGTTGCCTGTAATAAAAGCCACTGATTTTACTTTTCATTTAATTGTGTAATTGGAAGATGTGCAATTATTTTTCATCATTCAATAAAGATGCAATATGAAAAGTTAAAGTGTCAAATCTTTCGAAAATATTTGTGTATTTCGAAGTAAACTTTGTGTTTTTCGAAGTGTTACTTCGAAAAATACATTTTAGCGAAAAACTATCATAAATAATTATCACCAAAGAGAATAATTAATTATACTGAATTAATCTTTCGAAAGCATCGTTTGTGTTTTTCGCAGTAAACTTTGTGTTTTTCCAAGTGTCACGCACTTAGGTGCCTGTTTCTTTGAAAAACCATCATAAATAATTATCATCATGAAGAATAATTAATTATTTATGAATTACTAAATAATTTTAAGCAAATATTAATATGTCAGATTTCCACTGCGCCATTTCCATTGTTACCAATTCAACATTTCGGAAAACAAAGGAAAACCAGCTAAAGCAAAATGTTTCACATTCGCTCACTGTAAAGTAGTTTTTCTTTATGCTCACACCAATAAAACAACAAAGAAAATTGTAGACAGAAAAGGTTTTGTTTGCGTGTAGATTAAAAATTAAAAATAGAAAAGGTTTGATGTGGTATTGTTTTCATTAACCCAGTACAACAAACACCAAAAAAAAAAAACGTATTTAATATAACATTTTTATATCATGTATTACCGTTTATTTATTAGCCTCATAACTTATATTTAATCGTGAAATTAAACAGAAACCTTGAAGTGACACAGTATATTGTTTAAAGTGGTTGAATTAGTTTCGTTTTTATTATTTGAACAGTTTTAAGGAGATTTTTTTAGATTGCAAACTTGTTACACAAAAGAAGATAAAAATCGTAAAGATTGTCACGTAAAGGAGTATTTACACATAGCCTTGCCTTACTATACAAGTATAAATCGAGTCATTTAAAAAGAACGCTAATGACTTTATGGTAAAAGAAAACATATTATGCGGAAGAACTTAACTTGTAACCTAGCTAAGTAGCTATATTTAAAACTAGCAGACTTCCGCTAATTCACCTACCCACGTATTTTCCGTTTCCGTAAAAATATTGCCTATATTACTCGCTGATAATGAAACTTTCCATTGATGAAAGATTTTTAAAAATATGCCCATGAGTTTCCGAGCCTATTCTCTGCAAACAAACGCACAAAAATCATTCCCCTTTATAATATTAGTATAGATGTAGTATCTATTGATGCTCATTTAAGCTGTGTACACATAAAGTCGTCCTACGTCCTAAGCTCTATATACATATGTATATAGTGCTTAGGACGTAGGTACCTATAATGTCGCCCAAACTTTAACAAATTGAAAACCATAACGATTACTAATATCAGCTGAACAAAAACACATATTAAAGTCATCTCATAGACCGTAACCAAAGTGGTTTATTGTTTATGTATTTAGCCTGGTTCGAACTCCTATGTCTTGTTATGCACAAATATTCGTTTTATATATTCGAATTTTTTATTAACCAATTAAGGCACAATAAATATCTAACTCAAACATTAAAATTAATAAACCGTGCAGTAAACTGTTTATATTCAATGGACATATAAACCATTAGCGCTCTATTTACGTGACATCTTTTATACATTGCGTATGACTTCTAAAATATAATATCTGTGTAAATACACCTCTCAACGTTTATAGATCAACTTATGTCTACCGGGAAGCGTTTGGCTGGGAAGTACATCGGAATGGACAGAGCCGGGGTGCGGTCACTACTCAAAGGTGTTCTACTTTAAGTAAGCAACTAAACATGCCCTATGTAACCATGGTTTCTCGAAAAAGTCAAACGTAACTTCAATAGCAAACAAATCGCATTTTCTCGATAGTGAATCTCGAAACGCGGAAGTTGTCAGTGATAAAATTCGAGATGACAAACCATGGTAGGAAGGAAGTACGACAGAGGACTGACAGACATTACGAAGACGCTACAAACTCAAACGACACAGTATTCGTCACAGGGAGTAAAGTTTTCCGTTAGGTCGGTAAACCAAATGCACACACTAGGAAATCGAGCAAGGTGCGGGATTTACATTGAAAACCATTATTTACATTCACATGTGTCTTACCAGGGTCGTCTAATGATTCCATATAGTTATTGAAAAGAGAAAACACACGTATTAATTACAATTATTTACAATGTGTGCTCCTTTCTCCTGCTTATGTGCGATATTTTAATATTTTTGTAACAAAGAACAATGGCCAGGTAACTGACTAATTAACAGATAACTGATTATGAAATTCTTAACATAAAAAAAAAATAAAATAAAATTTAATAAAATGTAAACTATTTCAGTCTACATAAAATACTATCCTTTGATTTTTTTATGAACAAGTAAAAGGCCTATTTCAAGTATCTTAAATAATATAAAATCCCACTTTTATTAATCAAAATATGGCAACAACAGAATTTAAAGAATCAATATGACACCTGTCAGTGTCATTTCGCATTGTACACAGAAAATAGAGATCTATTATAATGTTCTGTGGTGCCGTATGTTAGTCCGTTATAGTAATTCTTAAGATAAATCTGTTCAGAAATTTATTATCTATACGTTTCACTATGCATATTTTTATCAACAAAAATTCGTTTGGAAGTTAGCCATTGTCCTTTAGGTAATCTAAAATTGTGTTAACAGTCATATTTACAAGAGTTATAGAATAACTTTACATTTCATTCATTACTCAATTTCATACACTGGACAAGAATTCCTAAATTTAAATTTAAAAAATTCCGAAACCGTCATTTCCCTGTTTGCTTTTCACTTGTCGGCTTTTGGGTAATCCAATCTGCTCTACTAAATTTCTCATTTACATCTCATTAAGGACATTGGATGCTTAACGTAACATCAGCCCTTGTAGCTAAGTGGCACGTCGATTCTCTTTCTACGATCGCAAACGCTTCGAAAACTAGAAAAATGTATGGGAATGACAGATCTTGATCACGTGACCTGTCGGTAGCAAATGTCATTCCCATGCATTTTTCTAGTTTTCAAAGCGTTTGCGATCGTTGGCTACAGGGCCTGTTACTTAAAATGCGCACACTGTGTGTGAAAGACGCTTAATTTAACTGTTTGTTTATCTATTTAAATGCTTTTTTGATTTTAAATATTTGATACTTAAATGACTATGACCAACTAAATTAACTACCTACCAACTATCATGTTCACATTGATATGCGTTGATCATAGGGTGAAGACAGTGACTATGGGCAAAGTTTGATGAGTTTTCAAGCATTGCAATAATAATCAAATATCATTATTAGTCTAAGATCCGGCATTACAAATATACACTCTCATCTGTTATTTATTAGTGATGAGATATAAATGATGGAAAATATTCACATTGTCACATTGCACATAGATTGCCTGGTTAAAATCTAGTAAACCATGAACTAGAACAAAGGCAACTTAATACAGTCAAATACTAGATCATTTTATCCTTAATTTTAAGCATAAAATGAGCTAGTATTTGACATATTAGACGACTAAATAACTGATGAAGGTATATAAATAACATACTGAACTGTTTATATTTAACAACCCCACAGTTGAAGTATGAGAGCAGGCAACCTTTACATATTTAATTCTGTTGGGTATATTCTTTTAACTAGTGTACAATTTTTTCAATTAACCAATGAATTAGGTAAATAAATTTAGTAAAAATTTTAATCATTCAATATCTGGCCGCAATTTTACACTATGCAATGTGTCTATGTGATTATTTTTATCGCTAATAAATAACAGATGAGGGTATATATTTATTATGCCGGATCTTGTACTATATGGGTTATATTATATGTACCAGTTCACTCGGTCTGGCAATAGTATCAACACTTTGTTTGGCCTCCGGGGACGTGCAATGAAGCTATTTGGCTGAGATTCACAAATGTGGGTCGTTAAATTTTTTTAGTCGTCTGACAGAATGTCATGTGAATGGACTAATAGTAGCATAAAAAAAAGCATTAGTTTGGGAAAAATTCGCGACTCTACTAATGACTGTTTAAAGCTTTTCTCCGTAATTGCAATACTAACAAAAATAACTATTACATGTTACATTATCTTAAAAGAAAATAACTTGGTTAAATATCAAACGTCTATTTAGTTGTTTCGAATACGTATATATAGTGGAAAACATTCAGTTCTTACGTATTTGTCACGTATGAGTCCGTAATGTTAGTAAATTTACTCATAATACTACTTTTAATTACTAGTCAAAAAGACGAATGATATCCAGTTCTGTGTATTCTGAAAGTTTTCAATGTTTTCATATTGTTACTATCGCGTAACGTAAACGCGAATTTCTATGGAAATAAAACAGTTGTGCAGTAGTGCCAATAGATGGTGTTGTTTCAATTCCTTAGAAATTCGCGTTTACGTTAACGCGATAGTAACAGTATCAAACTGCCACTAGGCCCTCTGTTTCTAGATGTACTTTTACAATAAAAAAATATCACAACGATTTCTACAACTATTTACTTCATTAAGGCCATTTAAAAATACATGAAAGATATCCAGTTTTGTTACTAGATGTATTTTAACAACAAAAAATATCACGACGATTTCTATAACGAATTGATTAAAGCCGTTAAAATTGCAAGGCTTCATCGACATCTAACAATGATTTTAAACTTATTCCGTGGTTGTTCATTATGAATATTATTTAACAGTCCCGTCGTGACCACGATCCATGCAACTGGGTCGAAATATCGACATTAAAAATCTCGTCGTCTTATCGTGGTATGTACCCGTTTAAATAATATTCATAATGACATGTATGCTCGTAAGTTAACATAATGTGTTTTATACAGCTGCTTACAACTAAACACAACCAATAAAGAAAACACCATAAATATGAGGGAGTATGCTCACCAGGATCGCTTTCGTCTTCGGACGGTTTGTAAAAACTCAACCCTAGCGAGACTACGGCAGCGACCTCCAATATGATAAGCGTGACGTCTTGCAACGCCTCCCACACCAGCGTTAGGAAGGTTTTGGGAGGTTTCGGCGGTATGAGGTTCGAACCGAACACCTCTCGCCTGTGTTGCAGGTCACCTTTTGAACCGCTAAGACCTGTGGACAATGGAGAAATTGCTGTTAAAACTATGAACACATTAGTTAGGAGACGTTTGAAAATAGTTATTTATGTCACTGTCATGTATCTAATGATGGCCATTGTAACATGAGTGTTTTGAGTGCTACAATGGCTAATTACGTGCAGTGGCATACAATACTCTTTCTAAGACTATGATAAAAGAAATAACATAACTTGGTAAATAACGCTCTGAGTTCTGATGACAATACATGACTAGCTAAGAAGCGTCATTACAAATTAAACATGGCGGCCTCCCCAAGACGGCTGATTGAAATGATATGGATATCAAATGAAAGACTTTGCTGTCAGGAATACGAAAAAAATGGTCACGTGACCTAAATCCAATATGGCGGACAGGCTATTTGAAATGCACCTCCTATATGGGTATCAAATGAAAGGGTTTGCTGTCAGAAATACGAAAAAAATAGTCACGTGACTTAAATCCAACATGACGGACATTCAAGATGGCGGATTGGCCATTTGAAAGGCACCCTCATGATATGGGTATTAAATGAAAGGGTTTGCTGAATGGGATACGAAAAAAATATCACGTGACCTATATCCAATTGTTATTTTTGGTGCGTGCTTAAAGAGTGTTTTTTAGTTTTTTTAAACTATTTTCAAGTTATTATTGTAATAAGCTTGTGTAGATCTTAACTGGAATATTCAGATTGAATACCTAAGGAGCAAATTAGCAGCAATGTCTGGCACTTTCAGAAATTTAACACGATGTATTCCACGTGAGCTTCGTTAGACTGTGTATAATACCTTAATTAAACCACATTTAATATATCTTATTGAGGTATCGGGAAGTGCTTCCAAAACGAGATTAACCCAACTACAAACTGCTCAAAATAAAATAATAAAAACACTTTTCCAATATCCTTTCCGAACATCCACCAATAAGCTATTTATTGAAACTAAAATTATGAATATTCATCAACTTTATATATGTCACGTGCATGTTTATTAAAAAAATCTTTAAACAAGACGATCCACACAAATATAATTATCACCAAAAGGAAAAATAAAACTCGTCGAGCCAGTTTCCTTACTTTACCTGTAACGAGAACAACTTATGGTAAAAAGACCCCAACCTATGAAGGAGCCAAATTTTACAATAAAATACCGACACCAATTAAAAATGTAAACTCACTCAGTGCATTTAAAACTAAACTAGCAGATTACATAATAAGTAATCCACAGCAGTTTAAATAATTGTCACTGAACTAATGCATTGAGTGAGTAATAGCAAAAAACATGATGGCGAAGTAATATAAGTTAATTTAAGTTAAAAATTACGTTCTCATGTTAGCGGTTAAGCCATTTTATGAGAATAAATATCATCTTAAACCTTAAACCTTAGATACCAAACACATCTGAACCACGTCAATATAAATGCATCAAAATCCTCAAGTTGTAATGTTGTTATGAGTGATCCCGTTCATTGGCTTCTATGCTTTACGATTATTGATATTGATCTATTTTCGATCTTCCGTAACTTCATTCACATTTTTCATCGCAGCTCACCGGTTTTTATAGTGTTAAAGAACGAGAACTAGTTATAGCCAGATATACTAATATCGTAAAGAGGTAAAGTTTGTGGTGTTGTAGGGGGTCATTTCTGGATTTACTGAACCGATTTGGGAAATTCTTTTATCACTAGAAAATTACGTTATTTGTGAGTGTCATCCAAAACCGCGTCGGCTAGTTAAGGAGGCACAATTGTAAATTGGAAGAGCCGATGGACGTTGGGGACCCAAAGTGCTGGAATGGCGACCCCACACTAGTAAGCGCAGTGTCGGTCGATCCCCCACCAGGTGGACTGACTACATCAAGCGAGTCGCAGGGATTCGCTGGATGCAGGCGGCTCAGTATCGTGATGTTTGGAAGTCCCTACAAAAGGCCTATGTCCTGCAGTGGACGTCCATCGGCTGATATGATGAATTGTAAATTGATTTACAAAACGATATAGAATAGATCTTTAATGGAATATGTGGTACTGATCAAGTATAACAATGTGGAATGGTAGACAGTGGCGTGCACTTCATAGATGCAAAAAGCGCTGCCTACCTTATGGACTCAATAAAAACCTATGCTGGACCACAGAATACGTAGTTGGAAAAGGAATTTTCCAATTTTATAGTGCATACCCCAGTTAAAAACGTTAAGGACGCCACTGATGGGCGCAGCCCGCACTACCGCGTTCCATATTTGAATACTGGTAGGTAAGGGAATGCGAGCGAGCGTTATTCTTAAAGTTTCTCTAAAAGACGCAGACGGATCTAAGTCACTGACTTAGCTTAGCAAGTTGCGAAGCTGAAGTGGCAATGGGCAGGCCACATAGTTCGAAGAGCCGATGGACGTTGGGGTCTCAAGGTGCTGGAATGGCAACCCCGCACCGGAAAGCGCAGTGTTGGTCGACCCCCCACTAGGTGGACCGAGGACATCAAGCGGATTGCAGGAAACCGCTGGTTGCTGGCGGCTCGAGACCGTTGTGCTTGGAGGTCCATTTAAGAAGCTTATGTCCAGCGGTGGACTTCCATCGGCTAACAATGTTGTTGATGATGATGATGATAATGAAGTAAGGGAAACTAGCTAGTCCATTTAGAAGTAGGTCTGGCCATAACAAGCATTTCACACTGCATGTTTCTCTTTACAAAAGAGATAAAGCATGCAACGGTACGTGCACGTGAAAACAAAGATAATCCAATGTATATTACGCTTCCAGTACAACTAAAACAAAAACGAGAATCTCAATCATCGTAAAAGCCCCCGTCTTACGTTATAGACCAAGAGCCAGCGACAGCCAGACCTTCGTAATTTTATATAAGCTGAAAGTTTGTCAGCTCATACTCCTACTATAGATAGGTAAATATGGTAATTAGTTATGGAGTTTGGATTGTGGTGGCTTTGGGAGGTAGCAGGTTTCAAGGATCCAAAGTACAAACCCCTCAACCGTATAAGTGTGAAGTGTATTTTTTTATATTTTCCTCTAAAGATTGGGTGTATTTAAACATTATATAAGTATTTATATAGTAGTTTCTAAATCTATTCTAATATTATAAAGCTGAAGATTTTATGTGTTTGATTGAACGCGCCATTCTCAGGAACTACTGGTCCGATTAGAAAAAATCTTTCAGTGTTAGACATCTCATTTATCGATGAAGACTATAGGCTATATATTATTTCCGTATTCCTACGTGAACGGGAACCACACGCGTGTAACCACGCGGCGTTGAAACCGTTGGATGCTGGCGGCTTGAGACCGTTTTTGGAGTCCATACAACAGGCCTATGTCCAGCAGTGGCTTGGCTGTTTTTTTTATTTTTTATTTTGTACAAGTTAGCCCTTGACTACAATCTCACCTGATGGTAAGTGATGATGCAGTCTAAGATGGAAGCGGGCTAACTTGTTAGGAGGAGGATGAAAATCCACACTCCTTTCGGTTTCTACACGACATCGTACCGGAACGCTAAATCGCTTGGCGGTACGTCTTTGTCAGTAGGGTGGTAACTAGCCACGGCCGAAGCCTCCCACCAGCCAGACCTGGACAAATTAAGAAAGCCTCAATCAGCCCAGCCGGGGATCGAACCCAGGACCTCCGCCTTGTAAGTCCACTGCGCATACCACTGCGCCACGGAGGCCGTCGTTTGGGTGATGTAAGTAAGTGATGTGTGTATTGTAAGTGTTAAAAAAAAGTAGTCCGGTTGTGGCTGGCTCTTAGTCTATTATAGTAATGTTTTGCTGGATTGTCTAGAAATCAGACGGATTACCAGTTTGATGTAGAAGGCATTGTTTCGGGTGCACGAGTGTACTAAGAACAACAACGCCCGAGGTATAGGGTAAACAAGTTAAGTGTATTGGAGCAATAAGTTCTGTAAGTTTATTATTCAGCACAGCAGCTGTTGTGTTGTATTGAATAATAATGCTTGCATTAAAGCCAAATTGCTAGGGCATCATCTATTATATGTCTCAGACCAATTATTGTATAGGACCTGCCTCGCTAGACGTTACTTTTCTGTCAAAGATGATCAACGATCTAATGCGATTATAAAAACTGTCTCAGAATTGATGTTAAATAGTTGTAATCGTGTTCGTCGGTTAAAGAGCTCCGTAAAAATACCTTCTTGTGTAATTGAATTGTGTAAAAAACGGGCAAAAACTTCTAGTTTAGTATAAGATATATACCAAATGTAAGCTCGTTTTCCTCAGAAAATGACAGACAATTTTGTTCGTGATTATGACGGGTAGTTTAAACTAATATTATAAAGAGGTAAAGTTTGTAATGTTGTACGGGGTTATCTCTGGATCTACTAAACCGATTTTGATATTTTTTTTACCACTAGAAAGCATCGTTATTTAGTCGTCTCATAGACTATATTATATCCTTGTATTCTCACGGGAACGGGAACTACGCGGGTGAAACTGAAGGTCGGCTGGTATCATTATAAGTTCTTGCCTCTTTCTTTAACTCGTAAAGAAGTACTTCTAAACGGTTGGTGATACGAAAATACACCCAGTATTGATCACATATGCCGCTAACTACTTATAAACAATTCAGAGCTGGTCTCAACTGACATAAATAGTGTATGTTTACAGCAACAAAAGGTGATTGTTATGAAAAAAAGGGGAAAAATAATATATTTTTGGCAGCGGACCAAAATGGACACAATGTGCCGTGTTATTAAACGCCTTTAATCAATGGAACGAAAAATATAAACTGTTATGTTCCCAGATTTTCAAACATGTCAAAATGTACAAAAAAAATTACATAATGACAAATATACAGGGTGCTCGGGAGTCTTTCCGATTGAAGGTGTTGACGAGTCCACTTATAAGAGCCGAAATGCATTGCTAATATTCTTTCAAATAAAAAATAAAAACTATATATGTTTTCATACAGAGTAATTCAAATAATTCTGATTCCACATTTTCAATCATGTCAAAATGTACAAAATATTTGACATAATGACAAATATACAGCATGTTCGGGAGTATTTCCGATAACTTCAAGGTGTTGACGAGTTGTTCGTTGATGCCACTCACATGATATGCGGGCGACGGGGATAAAGGACTGCGCGGGTGTGAAGTCGTCCGCGCGGGGCAGACGGAAGGACTGCGAGGTTATGAAGTCGTGCGCGCGGGGCATCGCTACCCCGGCCCGCGCGGACCATTGGTAGTGTTACGAACGAATTTGCCAAGCTATAACAGTCTTCTGACTAAATTGAGGGGAACAGGAATATTGTTCTTATTTAAAAGAAATGACTACTATTCTAAAAAAAATAAAGTAAAGAAAAGACAAGAGGAAGACGACGACAACGACGAAATTGACAAATCAGTAGTAAAGAAATGTGAAAACTGCAAATAATCGGTAGAATGAAAGAAAAATAAAGCCGTATAGCTCAACAGGAATAAAGGGGAATGTCCATTCCCGGCCCAGACCTTTCGTCCCCGCCCCCCACTTTGCATAAAACTAAAAAATACTTGATAATTTTTGTTTAATAATGAATAAATTACTTTATCCATAGCGGTTTGCTATAACTTTCCCCAAAAAACAAGTTTCACAACGATATTTGACAATATTATAGTTGTTGTATGACATTTTTGAAGACACAAACATGAACAGTGTTGCCAGCTAAGTGATTTATTTGGTTTAATCAATATTTGAACCGAATAATAATAATCGATCTTTTTCTACAACAAAATCACCTGGAAAAGCAAAAGTTGTAATAGATTATAATGTTTTTGATTATAATATCTGCCTCACTCTTTAAAAACCATTGCATAGTCGACATTATAAAACGTTTCTTGATATCAAAGTACCTATTATATTTTTCGCAATAACCAACCACTTAGAACTCAACTGATTTTTTTAGTTTAATCGATATTTAAATGGATAATAATAATAATCGAGCATAACATTAAGAACCTAGGATCACTGCGTAGAAACATTACCAACTGCGCCATTTAAATACTATCTATACTAATATTATAAAGCTGGAGAGTTTGTTTGTTTGTTTTTGATTGAACGCGCTAATCTCAGGCACTACTGGTCCGATTTGAAAAATTCTTTCAGTGTTAGATAACCCATTTATCGAGGAAGGCTATAAGCTATATATTATCTCCGCATTCCTACGGGAACGGGAACCACGCGGGTAAACCGCGCGGCGTCAGCTAGTATAATATATAATATGAGTAGTAGCGCAAGCCCGTAACTTCGGCGCGTGCAATGCGGTTTTTTTATACAAATTTTCCATACTCTATATAAGCTAGCTACACGATCGGCCAACGCGCAAGCTACAGCTATACTAAGCTGATATAAATAAGTGGTCAAAGTGGTCTTAATAGTTGATATTCAATCCCTTTCTTCCGATAACTTTTTCCTTTCATCCGATCTAACTAAATCAAATTCTATATATTTCTATGTATGTATAAATAGTATACATATTGTAGATAATATATTATGTTTACATAATACATTGACATAAAATTGCAGGCGTCCGCAATTTTGTCCGGGTGAAAACGCAATATCATGACAAACTACTTGTATAAACCTTCTTCTTGAATCACTTTATTTATTATTGAAAACCAATAAAAAACCATTGCGTCGTGTAAAAGATGGTGAAAACAATGACGTGTTATTCTAGTAATAAAATTATTCAATTAGAAATCGATACGAAGTTATTCGATTTTTTGTGTTTCGTATGGCAACATCGATTTGACTTTTGGACAGATAGTCTGTTGATGTCTATAATTGTCAATGTCATTCTCATTTTATTAATTAGCTAATGTCATTGAATTAATTTACTGATTTTGTCTGTTTTCTGTTTACCTTTAGTATTTTTTGAAACGAATTATAATTTTTCAAACTACAGCTATAATATAAATAAAACTTGCACGAAGTTAAATTCGAAATTCGAATAATGTTGACCCTGAACCGGAAAAATTGCAAGTTTATTTCAGCTCTCAGATGTAAATACAAGAGGACATTTACGCTGCATTAATCAATGTTAATATCAATATTAAAATTATTATAGTTGGCATCAATTGTCAATAAAATGTCACGAAAATACGAATACATTCTGTTTGAAACATGCTCGTAAACAAGTACACAGCAGGTGCAGGCAGCATAAATAATGTTTGATCCATTTTTAATGTGAAAAACGATTATTATTCATAAGAAATAATATGTATAACTTTAATAATTTTTGTCATGTTATTGTGTCAAGTCACAACAGAGTGTAGTTTCCCATATAAGTGTTGAAGTGTCGCTCAGTGTATTTTTATGACTAACCAATATTGCTGTATTAAAAAGTACATTTACTGTGTAATTACTGGCATAGAAGGCATAACATCTAGTCAGATGTAGAACAACACACAGGTTTTCTTGTATTGTTGATGGTTTGTTCAAGCAATATTTAGTGCATAAAAGTATTATAGTATATTTATCCTACTTTCCTGATTAATATTAAATGTGAACTGTGAGTTTGTATGTCAGTTTGCTACATTTTCACACCCTAAACCAATTTTAAAACAGTAATAAATTGTGCATACTAGAGAATTATCTTAATTCTCAGCGTGTGTGAAGTCTGCCAATCCGCATTGGGCCAGTGTGGTGGACTATTGGCCTAACCCCTATCATTCTGAGAGGAGACTCGAGCTCAGTAGTGAGCCGAATATGGGTTGATGATGACGACGAATAAATTGTGGAATAACATAACATTATTAAATCCACTAAGTAAACCAATTTTAAAACTCTGATTAAATTATTTGCTGGATTTTCATATTTTATTACTATTTCAGTTATCCAGAGTCATCCCAAGTTTGTCAAAATTGCTGGAAAACGACTGATAAAGCAGCATCTTGCTCAACTGAAGAACGGAAAATAATTATGTAATAGCGACAAACACTCCAAATCAATGTTGTTTTCCTCGCTGTAATAATTCCAACAGGCTAACTGTTATGAACTATATAGGTAGGTACATCTATTTTGTCAATTTAATTATTATGTGCCTCATTAGTATTGTTTTCTCTTACAATCAATATACAACACAATCTTGAACCATTTTACAAATTGAAGATTTTGCTTCATTATTAAAAATAATATGAGTATGTATAATAATCATTTAGATTAAGAAAATATTTAACACACACCATACAGTTTATCTATATCTTGGCTTAACAGAAACATTTAAATTAAATTATAAAACACAAACGTCAGCCGGGACAAAATTCATTTATTTAGTGCTTGTAAACTAAGCCTTGGTTTTGCAAACAAGCACTTTTGAAATAATAAGGTTGACTATTTGTCCATCTCCAGACATACAGACAGACCTCATCACCAGATAGGAAGACAAATTCTGCTGTCAGCAAGAAACTCAACAGTCACTCTTTTTTAGAAAAGTAATACAATATTATAATTTACAATTGTTAACATCATTACAATAATTTCTTCTAGTAGAAGCTGATCCAATGGCCTCCAAGTAGTGGCGTGCACTTCATACATGCATTAAAGTACTGCATATCCTAAGAGTTGTCTTCATTAGTAAATACAGATTTTTCCACTTTGCTTAATTTTATTACTAGTGCATACCCTGATCGACAACCATATGCACGCCACTGCCTGGTTGGTTGGTTGTTTCATTTATTGATTTATTTGTTAAGCTTGTTGGTTACATAAAACAATAAATCTATTCATGTACAGCTTTAATGTTACTTCATCTCCGGTGTACTTTTTGAGCAGTGAGAGTGATAAAATAAAATATTTTTTTTTATGTCTAGCAAACTTTTATTAAAAAAATTATTTAACCAAATCCTTATTTATACATCATATTATCATCTCCGTATACTTTTATGGGGGGGCGTAACTGGGTTTCTTGGGCCAACGTTGTATGGGCTGGTGGACATTCCCCTTTCTGACAAAAAAAACGTTCTTTTACAACGCAAAATTGCAATTTTTAAAACATCAAGAATCCAAGACGTAATTTTTTGCCGATGGTTACAATTATCCTAGCATTCGAACAATTAATCGCAGATTTTACACAACTACTAAGTTAGAGTTATTTGACTAAATCTGGGGCATTACACAGAAACTAAAAAACTAAGCCCAATTTAAAATAACCTTCTGTTTGTTGTTAGCATAACTACTTCCTTTTAAACGTCACGAAGAGACCAAAATAACCCTAAACGATATTAAATTGTGTACTCCCAAACGAAATTTCCTAACGTGACAAGACGTCGTAAGTTTCACAATAATAATATTATACAATTTTAATGGAACTCCACGAAACGAGTCAAATAATGAATCGAGTTAACGGGATATGAACAATTAAGGGGTTGACGTAAGCGGATGGTTATAACTAACCCTCAATTAAATTCGCGTCGACGTCAAAATGTTTAACGAATTCGTTGTCACTTGTTGGTTGATGAGGTCAATGTAATAGAATGAACTATATTTTGACAACACAATTTAAAAGGTATTTAGTATTTGAGAAATCCAATCGATTAAGTTAATCTTACTAATCTATGCTAATATTATAAAGAGGTAAAGTTTGTGGCGTTATAGGATGTAAGTGTTGTGTTATGAGATGTAATCTTTGGATCCACTGAACCAATCTTGAAATTTCTTTTATCAATGAAAAGCAACGTTAGTGCGAGTGCAATAGGAATAAGGTATTTTAAACCCATATTATCAGTGTCAAACTGAAAGGCAACAAGTTTTTTCCTTGTTGGCGAATATTATTTCGGCTAAGATTCTAATGGAGTAAAATATACAAGATTTTTCACTACAATTTTCATTTCTGTATCGTTCTGAAAAGTGGGCCCAATTACAAACATCTCCTTTGACATATATAGACATGCGATAGTCTGGAATACAATCTATTTGGGCCGAAAACAGGGCAAGTTGGCGTGATACTGGAAAAATCAAAGTCAAAGATGGAGGTGGTGTACCCTCACATGTGAGGCATATGATTCAAGGAGGAGATGAAATAGAACATAGCCTACCATTATACCTATGTTCATATATCTACTAGCGGGATCACAAATAGCTACTCAGCCGAAAGTAAAGCGTTCGTTAAAACACCTAAGTTTTATTGTATCCAAGGCAATGGATATACTCGTAAAATCATTTTCTTCTAAGTAAAGTTATTTTATATCATTGATCCAAGGGGTATATAACGACAAAAAATCGGCGACACTTGAAAAGTTTTGTCAAATAAGGTGCCGGAAGGAAAGACCTGAAATTCCTGACAACATATTGATAAAATATATCTGGGAGAACTTGTGAAACTACGGACAATGGTTGTCTGACAGAATAACGCTACTAAAAGATAAAGTCGCCTTTTGTACCCTTTGTCAGATTATTTCAGATGACATAATAAAAGAAAGTTAGGCTCCTAAAACGTACGCCATTAATAAACTTTGTGACACTTGCTAAAAGCAATTTGTAATTAATAAAAATACCAATCTGTTGATAGCGTGGCAGTAACTCATAACGTTGGGTGTAAATGGTAACCTAATTTTGGTGACCTTGTATTTTGCTATATTAAAAAATATTTATAAAAACGTAAGATGGTATGCGTTTGATTAACTAAAAACTAAAATCTATCAAAACAAAATATGTAAAAATTTATGTCAAATTCAATAAATTATATGAATTTAAAATTATACATGATGAGAGTAAAGCATACAACAAACTTCTTATTCTATCTTTAAGTCACTTTTTTAATTAATATAGTCTGATCAGAAAAATAAAAGAACCTCTCATTATGCGGAAAATATAAACAACTTCTTCTACTAGCATACTCAGTACAGACAGCTTACAAGTATTTGAGCCACAAATACTTGCAAATATCTCCACACCAGGTTTATTTATATTCACAATTATGATTTAAACTGAAACGACTCAATAAGACGAAGATAAGTGTTTTAACAAATTAAGTTGAGATCTCGCACTAACGCATTGTAAAAGGAAATAGAAACAATTGTTACGAAACTATAAGAAAATTCAAAGCAAGCTGCAAGATACAGTAGATTAAAAATACCTTCCAAGAAGTACGATGAAAATATAAAAGGAACAAAGATATTTGAACGAGTAAATTCTCAACAGAACGAGCCGGGGGCCAAACGTACAGTATCAGTTAGACAGGCCAAACATCATTAAAGTCGGTGAAAAGGAAAGTCGTCAGTTGTCTTTACGATGGAGATATAAATATTGTCCAGATACGATGTATAAACGCTAATGTAGTTTCTGTGATTGACCGTAAAGATTTTACAGCCCCGTATTTTTTTGTTTTCTGCAGATTTTACATACGTTTATTATATTGATTGCTTTAATCGCAAGATGGAGTTATAAAAAGTTTTATTAAAACAATTAGGTACAACTAAACTAATAAAATAGGCATACATTAAAATAAATTAATAATTTAGGTGGCAATTATTATCCAATTACTGATACGCACTGATTTAATTGTGGTATTGTACTACCTTTTCATTTTGTTAACGTTATTAGATTGTCAAAATAAAGGTTGCTTAAAATAACTTTCAGGTCGGTCCAGTCGTCGAGGTTGGCAGCGGAATCTCCCCCGGAGATTCTTGACACCCCTTGCCTCGCCGTTACCACGACCGTTGCCAGAGCCGGGAATAGCGGGGCCACCGGGGACTAGGGGCTGCTTCTTTCTAGATTTGTCCATGAAGGTTAATGCCCGTAAAATGACCACGCTGGGCATGCGGGTTGGTCATTCGCAGGGCTGGATTTTCCGCACCGGTGTCGCTGCTGCCCGACACCGGCCTGTGCCATTTATGAAAATCCAGCCAGTTAGGAATGGTTATACCGCCATTGATCGGTCGCCAGAGCCTCGTCGGTCACTCTGCAGGGTGCACCACGAGCAGGTGAGGTTGGCAGTTGGGGAGGCTGACTGGTACTAGCCTCCCCCTTACACCAAGGTGCTGGAATGGCGACCCCGCACCGGAAAGCGCAGTGTTGGGCGACCCCCCACTAGGTGGACCGAGGATATCAAGCGGGTTGCAGGGAGCCGCTGGATGCTGGCGGCTCGAGATCGTTGTGCTTGGAGGTCCATGCAAGAGGCCTATGTCCAGCAGTGGACGTCTATCGGCTGATAAGGTAAGGTAAGGTAAAATAACTTTCCCCTTATGTTGATATCTTTGCGTTTGCTTCGATTTATCTATGGTCATCTATCACCTCACTACAATGTCTAATAATGCAGCCACAATACGAAGAATGTGCATTAAAACGACGATTACAATTTTATTTATCCCAAAATCTTGCAAATTTCTGATGGAAGCAAAACATACAAGGGTATCTCACCAAAAGCACCCTCGAGAAACATTCTGCAATTTCAATTTCCAACGACGGAATGCACCAGTATACTTAGGGAACACAATGAGAATATTTTTAAAATGTTGGGATTGAATAATAAGCGCTAAAAGAGCGAACAATATTTCGCAAAGAAACGTTAACTTGAAAGGTTTTCATTTAGCCAATGTTGCGAGCTTTAAAAAATTTCAAACGTCCAAACATTTTTTTAAACAGAGATACAAAAAACTATTTCAAAAATATATTTGAACATTAAAAGAGCATTTTTAAAGCTGCATTTCAATTTGGATTTAGAACATGGAAATATGTAACCGGAGCTTGAAAAATGTGAAGTACTATGTTGTATGTTAAAGTTAACATGTTATTTTTAGCAGCTTTACCGCCATTTTAAGTCAGATATGAAATCATATAATGTGTATGAGTTAAATAAATAAATCCGCTGAAATGGGAAGCGGTAGTGGCGTGGAATGACCGCGATAAGAGGCAGGACACATCAAGGACAGCTTAAGGATAACAAGATAAGCCTTTCTGTCAGTTATCATAATCAGTATTTCAATTCAAATTTTTTTATTAAAAGATTTTTCTTCTTTAGATGCATTGTTGTCTTTCTTTCTTTTCTTAGTCAAAGGACTTTGAACTAATGACGTCCAAATTGGCAGTTTATATATCCCAGCTGAAAAGCCCAAAATTTATTGTTTTTCTTTCTTTCTGAATTGAAAGACGTCTAAATTGACAGTCTATCAATCAAAGTTGAAAAGCTTAAAATTTGTTGTCTTTCTTTCTTTCTTACTAAAAACTTTGAAGTACAGACGTCAAAATTGACAGTCTATCAATCCCAGTTGAAAATTTCAAAATCCATTCTCTTTTTCTCTTTCTTAAGTCAAATTACTTCAAAGTCTTTAGACTTTGAGGTAATCAAATTCTCATAAAATACGAAAACATGTCGGAAGAATTGGCAGTTAGGTTAGGTTACTTATCTGTAAGGTCCCATTCCCGCAGGTAGCGTTAAACGCTGAAAGCAATTAACAGTGACAGCGATTCTATTCGTCATATTTCGTTGTTATTTTTTATTCGTTACGGCTCGTTAAGCTGCCCGCTCGCAGGCAAAGCCCTTGGGTACACAGGGTACAGTGGATTAGCCAATTCCGCCCGCTGCAGTGTTTAATTCGGTTAAAACTTTATCCTGGTCTACGGTGTCACCAATTTGCGGATAAGCTAGATTTGAATTCAATTTAAACGATTTATTTAAGGCTGCAAATTACTTGTCTTACGATTCTGTTTTTTTTTTATTCTTTACAAGTTAGCCCTTGACTACAATCTCACCTGATGGTTAGTGATGATGTAATTTAAGATGGCAGCGGGCTTACTTGTTAGGAGGAGGATGAAAATCCACATTCCTTTCGATTTCTACACGACATCGTACCGGAACGCTAAATCGCTTGTCAGTACGTCTTACTAGCCACGGCCGAAGACTCCCACCAGCTAGACCTGGACCAATTAAGAAAATCTCAATCGGCCCAGCCGGGGATCGAACCCAGGACCTCCGTCATTAAATCCACCGCGCATACCACTGCGTCACGGAGGCCGTCTCGTCTGTTCTGGGTTAGGATCATGATTAAGACACAAATGCAAAAATAATCCATACTTGATAGTAGGAGAGCCGAAGAAGGAATTTTTGGATTCACTTTCTTATTAAGTCCTTATATATTTCTGATGTTCATCTTTGATGTGAACAAGTTGATGTTCATCAAAAAGACAAAGGTTTTTGTGAATAAAAAAAAAATATCCAAGATACGTTCAGAACGTACCCATGGGCATTGAAGGGAACGGATGAATTTATTCGGAACGAAATTGACTGTAACCTGATAAATGGGAATGGCAGTCAATACAGATGTAGCCATCCGCATTTAAACTGAAACCCTATCGCCAAGGGGCTAAAGTTCAAAATCCCTTGAAAATTTACAGATTGCGGAAGCTTAGGTCGGCAACCAAATATATCTTTAATCTTGTAGAATAATATGGACGGAGTACAGAAATATGTGTTTGGAGAAGAAATGTGATTCATATTTCACAACGGAAAACGGTTGTAACGAATATTCATTTATAACTTCCATCGGGTGATTAATATACATGTCTTATAATATTTAGAGTTAAGCTGGAAAGTTTGCCTTGTGTTACCCCACGGTTTGATATACTCGCATGCCTGCAGCGCTGCCGGCATGACGCCCGTTAAAACTTATGTTCGCGGTAAGCATGACAGCTCGACTTGAAGCGAAAATCGCGTACACACGATAAGTTTTACCGAAAGTCTTGCCCGCGGTGCTGCAGGCATGTAGGTATATCGGACCGTGGGTAGCCAGCATTGTGTAGAGTCTGGTGATGTAGGTAGTACCAATATGTAGGATCAAATAGATGATATAAAATATGTAGTGACTAAAATCGAGAAAAACATGCTCAGATGCTTTCGACACTTAAAGAGGACGAACGAAAGATCAACAATTTATTATTATACCAGAAATATAATCAGTGGTTTGATGGAAAAACTGATTTTCATGCGGTAGATCAAGTAACTAAGCAGAAAACGGAAAGGTTGAAGCAAATCGAATATAAAGAAAAAAAGGTGATATCATCAGGAATATCAGGCACTTTAAGTCACGGACGCTGGCTAGTACAACAATTAACCGATCAATCGGTAAATCAATAAATAAAAGACCACGCATTTATTCATAGTACCCAGTTTTAAAACCCAATAAAAGTCGTACGTCAGTACTCAAAAAGCTATAAGCATTATAATTTAATGACAGCTATGTCAGGTCGATAAATCATTACCTACGCTATCGTTAGCGAACAGATGGGAATAATTCCCAACGACACTGGCTTATGGTATCGTATCGGGGCGACGCAGTCTGCAAATCCTCTTAATATACTATGAAATTATACCGCACCTACGTGGGCTTTAACTAATTCCATGCCCACGTAGGTTTTACTAATTTCTACTCAAAGGAAACTGCGACAGAAGCAATTACTTACTGTTATAATTATGCCTAGAAGTCCCGCAGGTTCCGTTCCCGTAGGAATATGGGGATAAAATATAGCCATGACACTCACAGAAAACGAGGCTTTTAGTGGTAAGAGAATTTTCACAATCGATTCAGTAGAACCAGAGATTAACCCTTTACAAACTCACACACTACATTAGACTCCGCGCCACGAAACATGTCTCGTAGACGTGGCGCTCATTATCATTTGGTAATGGCAGTCTTATTGTAATTTGTGTAAGGCGTTGTCAATTTTAGTTCAGGTTTTAGCCGCGGGACAGCGGACACTCAGACCCTTATGCGGGCCATAGAACTGTTCAGTTCTAACGTCCGTATGTAGGCAAAACAGAGAAATGTGTTTTGACTTTTGTGTTCAAACTGCACCGTTTTTCTTATGAAATTTCGATTAGATACAACTGTACAAGTAAAACTGCTCAGTAGAAAACTGAAGGTCTATAGCCCGCCTTAGTATTCCCTACCGAAAAATGTCAAAAGCATAAAATGTCCGAGATTAAATTGCATCCCAAAGCGGCACTGCGCTTTAATGAAAGCGGGCGGTGGAGCAAAACAAACGGCGCCGGATTGTTTCAATATGCATACTGGTACTTTGCCCGAAATACGGGCGATATTTCTAGTACGAGTTTTTACGGTTTACGAAAATATTTTCTATTTTGTTTATTCATTCTTTAATTGTAGGTAACACCACATTAAACCACATAGCAACCTTATCGTTTGATAATTAATTTATCTCCGATTTAAGCAAACTATGGTTTTATGAAAATTAGGGTTTTGTTAAAAAACAAAAAGAAAAATGTCTGAACTCCGCATATCAAAAACTTTCAAATCTCATTGCGACATAAATAAAAAGTACTATAGGTCTAATTTTACTCTGAGACTTAAAAATCCACAGATTTTTAGATACTAACTCGTATTGAAAACCCATGGAGAGCAGTTGGAATAGTAAAGACGGCGAATTTCAATCATAAAATGTAAAATGCTCTAAATATTGCCTCACTAAAAGGCATCTTATCTCTTGTTGACTTATTTTACTTCATGTAATTCCTAAAAAGGATGCTTTGAGGATGGAAGAATGTGTAAGAGAAAAGATTTATCTTTTTGCAATCTGCAATTTCTTGAAATCTCGCTCATAACTAAAACTGCCACTAAATAATATCTGTCAATCAAAAAATCATTTAAGTTAGTAGCAGCAGAAGTATATAATTGATACAACTAAACGCGCTACGTACGTTCAGTTTTTACTGTACAGTTTTTTTTTCTAATCGAAATTTCAATCAAAAACAGTAACTGTACAGTCAAAACTGACAGACACTATACACGTACGATTTAACTGTACACTGTACAGTTCAACTATTCAGTTAAAACTGTGCAGTTCAAACAGCACGTCTATAGCACGGGCAACTATATTATTGTAGTACTAGTATGTAACTAAATTTAGTAAATTCGACTAGAACAGATAAAATTCTGAACTAATGATTACAACACGGGTCAGACATATAACATGGGTTTAACGACTCTATTGAGCCTAGGAGAAGTAATCAGAGTTCTTTAATTAATACATTGTTATTCCAAAGACTTGATTACTTCCGAAAATACTTTTATGTGAATGCAATATAAAGGCTTTGTTTAAGACGTAAGTAAAAAAATACTTTAGTAGCTACTCGTATTTTATGTCATTTCCATGAAAAGGAACAGGAGTTTTTTTTTTTAATTGGGGGTGATGACTAGGTTTGAATATATTAATTTTTATGATACATTCGGGTAAATAAGGTCAATGTTAATAATTTATACATAAAAAGCATACATTGTCTGGATATTCGCAAAAAAATAAGATTATAAAATTTCAAAATCTTTTATCGTAATTAGATGAAAAATTATACAGTTTTAGCTTTCTTACAGAAAATGTGACATTTTTCAATAAATTAACTATAAACATAAACGCAAAAATAACAAAGATATTAGTAATTTTGTTTGAACGCCCATACAAATCTAACGATCATCATGACCTACGACGTCATTAAATCGTACCATTTTGCACGGGGATCAGTGGCAGCGCCGGAAATCTGACCCTTTATATGTCCAGTACGACTCGTAACAAGAAATAGACAAAAATCAACCAATAGCGACATAACCGGCAATATCTCTTTCATTGCTTTGGGACAAAAGAGATGTTACTGGGAGAACTCCGCCCACGTTGGACGTAATTTAATCAATTATTTCTCTTCACTGGTCGCTTATAGATATCAACTAAGAAGACCACTTCGCCGAGAAACAACTACATACGAAAACTAAATAAATTCGGAGAGCGCAAAAAATGCTCACCCAAAGGCACCGAAACAAACAGTACACAAATACCGTTCTATAAATTCGGCCAGACGTTCTAAAAACGAAGTCAGCGAGTGACGTCACAGGCCTTAACACCTTACATTCTGCAATAAGAATTATTATATACGATGTCAACAGACGTTGGGCATCGCGTCTGGAAGTCGTCTAACGTCACCGTGACAGCTCTGACGTCTTCCGAACGTTCCGAGACGTCATCGTATCATAAAAGTTGGCCAATTCTATCATAGAAAGATAGCTTGCGACAGCCATACATACCTTTACCGTTTTAAGAAGGCTCCTCACCTTGCTCATGAAGTTTTCCCATGCTCCTAACATAAGTAATTACGGTAACCATTTATAAAGTTTGGACCGTGGTTGCTTAGGAAAGTCCAACTCAATTGTCTAAGAAAATTGTCTGATAATTTTTTGATATTTTCTACGAGATAGGATGAGGAATTATGTCTCCAAACGCTACACCCTAGATAGAGTTGGCAGTAATCTAAATTACTGCCAACTCCTCGCTAACCCTTAAAGTTAGATTTTGATCGGTGTCTTGAACGGTTGCCGCATAACTGACTGGTGATTGGTGCTATGATTTCTCACATTATTCAGAGGATAATTAAAAAAGAAATGCGTTATGTACTTGATCTGTTGAAGGTCCATTGAAACCAGGGTTGTGATTCCGCTATTTCATACTCTTCGATATAATATTCGCTTAACAAGTTTTATTACAATTTGAACTTTACTTTATTTCTATGTGATGCCAAATATAAAATGTCCCTAGCAACGAAGTTATCATGTGGAAATGAGCGAAGTCACATTTCTGTAACTTTATAGAACGCAGTGGCAAATCTTCCAGTCACAGTCCAAACTCAATAATAGGCTTCCGTGCTTTCCTGTAGAAGGAGCATAGGCTGACAAACTATCAGCCTTCAGTAGCGCTAACATGCAACGTGAACAGAAATAGACAAATTCAACCAATAGCGATGCAACAGATGCAGAAATACCGCTATCTCTTACATAACGTTGGGGCGAAAGAGACGGAACTGGGACAACGCCGCCGTTGGACGACATTTTGTCTATTTCTATTTGTAGTTTCTGTCTTTGTCTATGTGACTACGGTGAGGTGTGTCTGGCTATCGCAGGCTCTCGGTCCATCAGTATTCTATCTACGTTGCTGAAAGGGTTCTGATGTATATTACAACAGGTTTATTTTTAAAAAGCACGTGCTCGCATTGTCATGTGCTAACGTTGTCTGTACTTGATCCAATTCTTTTTCGGGTTCGTTTCTAAGGTTCCCCAATCTTAAATGAAACCCATTTTTTCAACATAATTGTCACGTGTATTCGACCCAAAAGGGCGTAACCGTTGAATCCATTCGAACATTGCAAGAATAGGTATCCAAATGCCATTTTCATTTTCGCAAATCAACAAACATCCTAACCGACTGCACCCTTTGTTATTTCGTTACGTCACACGACCTTGAATTGACGAGTTTTGTGAAGTGAACTGGCAGGTTCTCTTTGCCAAATGTAATCTTTCTAGATCAGAAGAAAAATCTGGCAAATCAGCAACCATCCTAACCGATTCCACTGAGGACATTGTTATTTCTCGTCGTCACATGACCCTCGAGTCACAAAAGTACAACGCGAAATGTTTGGCACGAGATCCGCAGTGGATGATAAATGGCAACAATCATTTACCGATATGTACACGGAGCGGGTACGGGCGGCGGTCGAATCACGCTGTACGGAGCATTAATCGAAGCAGACTTGTAAGATCGTGCCAACTTTGAATCAACCAAGGCGTTGGACCCGCTTCGCTTCCTTCCAATCTCTAATCAGAACGACTGTATAAAGCTTACCGCAGTTTACTATTTCCCGAATAAATTTTTGTTGTATTTTCATATTTAATATTAAAAGTACGGATCTAGACAATCATCACATAAATGGAGTATGTATTATCGTTTATTATTTTTCGTGTACAGCAATATATTTTTATATTGTGTTCGGGATAATATGACAATGTCCGCAATCATTAGTCTTACATTAGTGATGGTAGACATCCTTTCAAAAAACATCGTTAAAGAAATTAAAAAAATCCATTCTTCGGGAACAGTACCAACGCCTTTTTTTGATAAAATCTAATAATCTAGCAAAATGTCATGATGGTCAGTTGAATAATCGAACCGTGCAAGCAACAAACTAACTAACAATAATTATGAGCCCATTCTGTTTGGACTTTGGGAGTCACAGACAGTCATATATTATGTACAATAGGATATTTTTCTTTCTTCTTTCTAATTTTCGCATTCATCATGGTATCGATTGTGATTCTTACTTAACTTATATACTCAATAAGTTACTTATATAATCAGTAAGTAACTCGTTAAAATGTATTAGATTGTGTGGTCTGCCTAAGCGAGAGGTAATAAACCAACGGGAGGTCTTGTTATCTGGCTTTATTACATTTGTACAAGCCCAAGCGCCTGCCAAAGGGCTCCGCAAGGAACTTACGTATCGCTACATAGTCTACTATGTATATCCAACTGTAGTTATGTATTACGGAGATAGCGAAGTTTGGCAACGTTGCATCGGATTCTGAGCTTGGAGTGATGAAACGTGTGTATATTAATGGTGTAATCTAAGAGCATATGGTGGCTAGATGTTCTACATTGTGCAAAAGCAAAAAGTTTGTCAACCCACAGATAGATCGGACATGTATGTAAGAAGTAGAACCAGACATACCTATAGATGTTTTGACCAGAACGGATCAGCTCAAGTGAAGATGGGCAGATATAGACCGAAACTTCCAAGACAAGTGTAGTACTTTATTAACACAGTAGTACATAAATGGTTTATTCCGGCGAAGGGTGGCTCTAGATAGAAAACACTAGGAGGGGTTTATGAACGCCTTTGCTATGAAGCACAATGAGATAAGTGACCTGAAAGTAATTATATTTAATGTTTATTCTACAAAAGAAATATTTATTTATTAACCCAACCTCCTACCATTGACCAACCATGATAGGATACCGCATTTGTAAAGGTATCACACCACCATGGGAGTACCAAAGATCCAAACCCTCAATCATCAAAGTAATAAGCGTAATTTGTTTATATTTTGTTCAAGATAATATGAGAGACCATGTCCTCATTCGCCAGATACTTGGCTCTTGAAGTTTAAAGTTTTCGCCTTTAACGGTGTTATTCAACAACCCTTAGGATGCTTTCAGCTGTTATCAAATGATTAAGGTCTAGCAACCACAGTCTCTCGCCCTATAATGGCGTATAATACTAACTTGTGTATGATTTAGAATTATGTCACAAGGCGAAACGTCGCATTGACGAACACACGAAGAATGGAAATAGATTTGTTCTAATTATGTGTGCGACAGATGCTAACAATAAACGTGATAAGGTTCACGTGAGTTGGGCGTGCTGAGAACTTAGTTGCACTGCCAGAATGGTCAGCTGGAATTGCTAATTAGAATCATCATCAGCATCATCATCATCATCATCATCATCATCATCACCGTCATTATCAGCAGCATAAATGATAATGGCCTACAACAGGCCAAGGGATTAAGATGAAACTAAAGATTTCTTTAAGGAACTCAAGTAATTCTTTTAATTTTTTATTTTGAATTTGAACATAAACACGTTTTTATAGTTTAACAATATTTTAACATACTCGTATCACTCTGGAATGAAGCTGCTGTTGACCTAATTTAGACATCAGAGTTCAATTACTTTCTTAAGTAAATAATATAAAATGTCATTCACATAATATATGTTTTAAAATTTAAACTAAGTAAATTTAAGAAGTATGAAATAAACTGAGAATATAGAAATAAATAAATTAAAAAAGAACTCTTCATTAATATAAGTGAGGAGATTTTCAAGTCACCGATATGGTTATGGTAAGATTTATGGAAATTAATTAATCCACGGCACAAGTTACAGGAACGTTCTATTCTTGAAGCCAGTAGTAATTCAGCAAATGCTCTCAAAAGCAATAACACACCTCCGGGAGGTGCTGTTATGGAAACAATCGTCAATTTGCTTATTGCGGAATGTAACACAAGCCGAGAGTGTTATTGCTCTATTTCTGCGCGACGTTATAATTAGTTACATGTGAGGGTAGGTCCGATAAACGTGAACTATAACTAACGCAGTAGAGTTACTTACTTGCTAATTTATATTTGTTACAAGTATTTTCAGCGTTCAATCATCGTTTGCATCTGATTTTCCCTTTCTAAGTTTGTGATTCCTGATTACAACTTTGGCATTTTTTGAAAAAGAAGAAATAGGCATAATGTGAAGTATATGGAGTAATTCTCATTTACTATGCTAAGCAATAAGCATAGCATACATAGAGGTTTGAATTATATCTAAATCTAAAATTAAAACTCGATCACGCAAGGCCAATATCACCACCATTTTAGACAATTACGGTTCTCGTCATTAGGTTATTAATTTTGTTATAAATCTACTATTATAATCCGCTTTGTATCGAGACACTCGGCAATCAATATGTTTAACAAGAAATATTCGTAGGGCTCAGGAACAAATTATTCATGACCATACTGGATTACTACTACAACTAGGTAGGTTGTGCAGGTAATCGTATGTGACGTGACATTCACGGCGAGTCGGACAAAATGTTGAAAGTAGCGAACGAAGGAGATGGGGTGTTTTAGGAGTGTCCGATGACAAAATAATTTTTTTTTAACAAAAAAATTGAACCGACTTCAAAATCAAAAAAATAAACTAAAAAGCGAAAAATAACATCGTCTGTGCTACCTTCTGATCACTTCACAAAATTACTAAACCGATTTTCATGAAAATTTTAATGGGACCAATCTGGAAGTTATACTCTTTCAAACAAAAATGAATTTTTAAAATTGGTTAAGAAATGACGAAGTTATGCGGTAAAACACATTTAAAAAAACATACGCGTCGAATGAAAAAAGCCTCCTTTTTTTGAAGTCGGTTAATAACCTAAAGCGAACTTTGTCGTCGTTTATGATTACAAAATCATTATATACACATATTTAAAGGATTCTTATTAAAATAAAGTTGAGTGTTATAGATAAACAAGCTTATGGTGTTTTACATTGTAAAATTTGGGGTGAACCATCCTTGGGAGTATGAAAAATATCCTCAGATCTACCAAATATATATATATAAAACTTTGGTCTACTAACTAGAAACTACTTTCCTACCAAATTCCATTCCAAGTTTTCAACATTTCGTGATGAGTGACCTTTCGCTTTTAAATATAAATATATGTATAGAACTATAGATTCATCTTAATAAATCGTAGTTTATTACAAAATTTAAACGTTTTTTTCAACACAAATCACCTTGCTCAGTCATTAAGTTTGCCGGCAGTGACCTCGCGGTAGCTTTCGATATCAAGCAGCAGCGTGTTTCGGACGCTCCCGACCTATTTCAGTCCACCTACAGCAGAGCTAACGTTTTAAAACAATGAACCGAATGCGCCAGAACAGGAAAGGTATATTTCCAGGTTTGTAAGCCAGAGCGGGACGGAAGCACGGGCGGGCGTCACGCAGGGAGATCACATAGTGCCCGCTGAGTTCTATTTCTGCGCGTCGCAAAACATGTCTCGGAATTCGTTTCTATGTGTCTGGGAAAATCGATGTCTCTAGTGTGAGTTCCGATTTCTTGTATAAATAAAATGTCTTTTTATCGTCACCTTAATGTTATGATTCGATGCTTAGATTGACATAGAAATTCAAAATATATCAGAAAAATGGTGAACGGATAAAGAGTGGATTATAAATAATTTATATAATATTTTGCTTTCCATTTAGGTTCCATTTTATTGGGTGTCTTTCAAAAACATTACTACGCGATATTGTAGCTGGTAACAAACAAGCTACAATACTGCGTAACAGTCAAGTAGACCCGAGTTCAACAAACGGATTAACACTTTCCAGGTCAGCGAATTGCCATTTCACTAAATTTGATAAAATCGCAATAAAGGACTGAATGACAAAATCCACTATATCTATGAATTTCAACATTTTCAACCCAAATCAGGACCGATCATTGAAAAATAAAAACGTATTGTACAAAATGTACTATAAAGCAAACTCCCGACAGTTCCCACTTTCCAAAACTACTGTAGTTTTCGATGCGAATACTTACTCGTACTAGGAGCTAAGAAATCATGTGACTAATGAACCTAAATGTTAAAAGAAGTATAGATAAAAGCGTGTGTTTATAAAAACCAAATGTTACACGCGCTTAGTATTCAATCTATTTCACATTTCACCAACACAAAATTAAAGTAAATTTTGCTTTTATCTAAAAAGATAGAATTATTTGTCCATCGTTAATATAAGGTTTAAAATTGACAATAATGCCTCAGTAATCTCTAGTAAATAAATAATTGATATTATATTAGTACGAAAAATAATGAAAATTGCAATGCCAATTCAATAAAACATTGATTCAGACCCAGGTAAAAAAGTCAATACATTGTAGCCGTCTATCGACGAACTATAGGCACATCTAATTCAATTCGACCTTGACCTAAAGACATGAACGATCATTTTTTATTAAAATACATTTTACCCCTCAACTTGTTTATTCAAGCAGTAACAAACGACGACATTGACAAAATATTTGTATTTAGTTGGCACGAGTGAGGGAAAATAAAACTGACGAGACAAGAAAAATAGTAAGAATAGAGAAGAAAAGAAGCAGTATAAGCAGACTTATATGAGAAACATGGGTTTATTCACTAACTTACGCGATAAAATGATAATAGTAATGGTTATACGAATCGATGTGAGCATAATAATGAATGATGAATATAACTTTAATATAAACTTATCCTATCAAAACATAAATGTGACTTTCCCGACAAAATAAATGATATCTAAGTAGGTGCCAAATTCTATAGATTATAGAACTTAGAAGTTAAAATTCAAGATTTGACTTGGCTAATTTTTGCATAAAATTGAATCATTTTCAAATTGAACAAAATTGAATCATTTTCAAATTTTGTATGTTATACTGTTTTAAGTATTTTATTTGCTGGCAAAAACAAGCCAATTCAATTTGAATGTCAATTTTGTCGACCACTGGAAATATCTCGATTTCGATCGAAGCGATATTTCCGATTAGGCCGCTATCGACATGTCTTTTTATCGTCTCGAGATATCTCTTACGTCTCGTATCTGATGCCTACAGGCTAACGCACGTAGTGACGCACCCCGCAGTGGAGATAGTCCATTGCCTTGACTGACATCATGACATCACGGGGTTACGTAACTTATGTTAGCACAATCATCGACTGCCAAAATTTGAAGATAAATCAATCCGTTTGTCATCGAGATATAGTTGCATGACTTAAAACTAATCCGATACATCATCGTGGTATTAAAATAAACAATGGTTATTATTGTAAAACGTGTAAAATGGTTCGAAGGTTTTCGTGCGTTCGACGATGTCGGTCGCGAGATCCGCGCTGCTTTGGAACATTTTCAATGGAGTTTTAAGCATTTTACTCAATTTATATTGCCCTGTGGTTTCGCCAGCGTAAAGTACCCGCTCTCGTGGGCATACGTGAGGAATACACTGACAGTGATTTTCAATGGTAAAAGAATTTTTAAAATTGGTTTTAGTCATTTAGCCATGAAAGCGTAACAAACAAACAACTTTCGCATTTATTATTTACAGACAAACCACAATTAGAACAGGTAGTTTCAATACTTAAAAGGCAATTCATTACTACAAACAAAATCAATTAATTCAAAAACATCAATACATTGAAGAAACGTATCTATTTTTTCTTGCATAAAAATATATTCATAACACTATAACTAAAGATATGATATAGATAACACTATAACAATAGATGAAGAAAAAGGTGTGGGTAAGTAGTAATTCAAAGAATCTGGTACATTTAAATGTGCATAATAATGATTATTAACATATCATTTTGTTTTCTTAAACTTATGATATACACATACTAGAAGACTGCTACCAGGAAGTAGAGGTTATATTATTTTATATACTACTTGATAAATTGCAAAACGGTATATATGCTCGCATAGCGTAACTCCGAATCTTCGCTCGGATGTAAACAGAGTTAAAAATAGTCGATTGTTTCCTCCAGTTTACTGTACCGACCGCATTAACCTGTAACGGCGGTAAATAATATGATGTACTGCCTCAATAACGGGCCGCGCGTAACGTGTGCTGGGAACATTCTGGTTATTTGTTTTAGGCGTACGCCAGTGAGCGTGGTCGTCCGTCTTCGGTTACTGTTAGAGTCATTATACACACAACAAACAGGTATATGAAACTACAGGAAGTACTAACTTAGCAAGAACCATAACAATCAACATAACGACCGTAATTTGTAATAGAGCTTTAAGTTTTCTACAAGATATCTAAGACAGATAAGGACCTGCCAATGCATATGTTTAGGTAATGTGTTAAAAACATTTAATAAGTCGAGGTTAGTTCACCATTAATAAAGATGTTTTTCCAGGCGAGTAAATATAATTCTATTGATTTTAACAATTGTAAATTATAATAATGATTAATTAATACAAGCAACTGTTGAGTTTATTGTCGTATCAGCAGAACCTATCTTCCGAACCGGAACAGGACACAGAGCGGAACTTTCTAGAAGTTTCTTGGATGCCCTACGAATCGTTGCTCTGTTTAAGTATAGGCGATTGTTTTGCAATTAAACCAAGTAAATCAAGAGGCCCCTCTGCTTTGTCCTATAATTATGACTAGAAAAGAAATTATACCTATAAGAGGTAGAATATTAAAGAAAACAAATGTTTCTGAGAGCAAATGTAAAGCTAATTGAATAACACTTAAATAAAATTCGATATATAAAAAGAGATAATGTTAATAGCACTTAAGATGACTTTTTTCAATGGTATAAAATATCTTAGAGTGGAAATATCTTGGCACGTAATTAACCTACTCTTTAGTTTTTCGGATAAAAGAGAAGCGAAAATACTTATTGCGATATTTCGTTACAGAGAAGACTTGAAACACGTATTTAACTTTCATACATGCCGACTTCGTCTCCGTTAACCATAGCATTTTCATAATACTACTCCAAGTATAAACTTTCTTCCTGAATCACTCTATCATTGTTGAAAACCACATGAAAATCTGTTGTGTAATTTAAAAGATCAAGCGTTTGTAACGCTAGAAGTAACTTTGTTTTAGACTATGTTTAAAGAAGATAAATACAGCCTATTTGACTATAAGAATGTGCCCTTAGCAATAAGGAAAACCAAGACCATAGCGCGCATGGACAATGAAATATGACTGTAACCACTGTAACAGAAACCACATGACAACCACGTTACCGCGATGTGCAAGGTCCGTAAGATTTATTTTAATCTCGGCATTAATATGAGCGCGTAAGAAATACCTGCGGCCGTTCAATCATAAACGGTTTGTACCTGGTTTGTTTCTGTTGCGAACGATTTTAGATTGCACGTTTACTCGCCGTGCCGCGGCTGCTTCGTTATCCCTGATCGATGATTGATTATTGTCTGGATATGTGTCCGCTTTTGAAGGGTTTGCAATCACTGCTCTGTTGGTTATGGGCAATATTTTGAGTTTGTTAAGTATTACTTTCATAACACTATCATTTAAGCGCCTTGCCGCGACTGCTTCGATATCCCTGATCGATGATTGATTATTGCCTGGATATGTGTCCGCTTTTGAAGGGTTTGCAATCACTGCTCTGTTGGTTTTGGGCAATATTTTGAGTTTATTAAGTATAACTTTCATAACACAATCATTTAAGCGCCGTGCCGCGACTACTTCGTTATCCCTGATCGATGATTGATTATTGCCTGGATGTGTGTCCGCTTTTGAAGGGTTTGCGATCAATGCTCTGTTGCTTATGGGCAATATTATAATCGAAATGTTTGTAAATTGTTGTAGCAATCTGCATAAATGTAACTTTTTCGTTGTAATACTTGCGAGTTAAACTGTTGCTCGCGACAAAAATACAAAAGCTCCTTAATTCTTGTTGTAATATGTTTCAATTCTAATTCAATTAAGTTGAGTATGCTTTCATAAAATCATTTTTGAAAGTCAAGTTTGCCAGTGAATAGTATTCTATACCTCTATACCACCGGTTCGAAAGCAGTTTCTGCCGAAAAGTGCCTCGAAATTGCTTTAACGGTTTTAACATATAAACACCACAAACAGAGAAAATTATTAGATGGATTTTTAGACATATTCCAACCTTGTAAGTAACAATCGAAATGCCAGTATTTAGCGGTCGTAATGTTAATTCATTAAAGCTTAGTTAAGAGTAATATGTACCTCTGTTATAAGTCATAGATACTACACGGTTGGTTAGAGGCGGATCTTTTTAAGTCTTAAATGAAAAAAATAAAATACTTAACAAAACACGGGCTAAAATTTGAAAGGTTTCCAAGTAGTTACAAACTTTAACCCGCCGGAGAACTGTCGTAATTTGAGCAAACTCCACGTTTAGTTGCAGGGCAGGAGGGAATATTAGAGACGGCTTTAGCTCTTGCAGAGGGTGAACTTTTGCAGACGTAAATTTAGAATTTTGAGTTGAAATATCTACTTTTAGTGAACTTATAGGAGAAAGTCGGAGTGAATTCAAAATTTTTATATTAGAGGCTACAAAGGCAATACAATACAGAGTAGGCAATGTTTTCCTTTGTACTTTGTTAGAAAATAATAACACTTCACTAATTGAACGTTAATTAAGTGTTGATACCACTAAATAAAACGTGCTAAAAACTACTGACAAGTATTTTTGAAAATGGCCTTTTCTACTCACAGAAGATTTCACATACGTTTGGTGTTTTAAAAGTAGTCGTTGATATTTTGAATATTATAAAACAACAATGAATTTAAAACCAAATTGTAAACGAGATTGCAAAATAACTACGAAGAAGACAAAGATCAAATGAAAACAAATTTAACCGTAAATAAAATTGGAATAGTTAAATAAATAAAAAGAGAGTGGAGTGTTAAATTCAGAATAAAAGTAAATGCTGAAGAGTAAAACGGAATGAACACGAGTGGAAACTCAGTTGAAAATAATAAAATTGTCAAACATAACTCGTTGAGTCGTAAAACTGGTGATAATATATCACTTAGAATAGTCCAATTGTAACAAACTTCAACCGTTTCTCTTATCTTTGTGCTATATTCTTTGATACTTTACGATTTTAAGTCGGACCACTCCTTGAAGATTATTTCTAATTTCTTGTTGTAACATTAGCATTTTATCTAGAAATTCTTTTGTTTTTGTTAATTTTCACCTTTCTTTTAAACCTTATATTAGCTTACTTAGATTTGATTGCATAACTTCGAACTGAGTTTACTAAATGATTATACTATTTCAATTTCAATTCACAATCAAACGACACTGATTAATCTGTCGTTAGACGATTGATTCAGTTACATGATTGCTATTCTTTTTTTATATGTTTCATTGTAGAAAACTGTCTTTGGCTGGACAATGTCTGCCGGCTCAGCATGTATATACATTTTCACCATAATACCATGGTTTGTTGATAAATTGATATGTTAATATTAACCAGCATCTGTCACTTCAAACAGCTTCATATATTAACGTCTATTTTATCCGAGGTATGCAAAGGCAACCGTGAATAGGTACCCCATTTTTACGCCAGCACGTTACAAAGTCAAGACATTTCCTTTTAGCGTGTAGCAATGCGATGGGAAGACGTTGGATGTGAAGGGAAATGGATGTATGTTACAGGAGGGGGTTGGGGGGTTGGAGGGGGTTTGGTGACGTCACGCAATTGATTCGGGAACGAAAAACGGGGACGTACAATGTCGGCGCCGTCGTCTCGGAACGGAATAGTACTCTACATAATATATTTTTTCCTGAACTCTGAATCTTCAGAGCTGTCTGTAATCCGCAATGCTTTCCAAGGTTATGTATGACTCACAGGCACACAGTAAAATAGACCTATTACTATACTTTTATTTTTACTTTTGCAAATTTTGTGCCTACAGAGTTCCAAGACAATTTCTATTACTTCAGCTCGCGGAAATCAGCAACTGATCATATAATCTTATATTAGTTATGGAATGTCCTTCTAGCTTCCGTTTTCTCTACCACCTACAACATGGGTATCTTCAAGTTATTAAGAGAGAACAGGCACCTTTTAGGCAAGCGAGTTCTACCAAATATCAGCCTAAACTTAAGCTAAGAGCCCCCGCTCACTTGCAACTTTCAGTTGGCAGTGTGTCAGCCTGCACATCTGTCCATCTAAATCGTCCAACTAAATCACGTAAAATTAAAAAGCCGTCCAACTATCGGCCAACTAAAAATTGTCAACGAGCGGCCACCCTAAGCGCTGGCCTATAGAATGTAAAACAGTCATTATTCTAGCATTATTCATTCAAAATGGAGAAAAATCAAGAATGCCAAGTCTTTTGCAACTTTTGAAAACTCCGACTCCCATAAGTTAAGTTAAGACATCACATTTAGCTATAATAGGTAACTAATCTGCTTGATCTACAATCTAGTGCGATGTTTTAATAATATGTTAAGTATAATTTTTTTGGGTTACTCTATATTTAAATACTTAACAACATACAAGCTCTCCTCCGTTATATAGACTGGCAGCGCTCGAGTAAATAACAAAATCCCCCAAAATCCCCAAAAATTGGGCTCCCCTACTTTTGTCAAACATAACGACTTTAACGAACGTATGCGTCGGTACAAACAGCATTTTTGCAAGAATAAGTGGCACTTTATAAACATTGAAAACGCAGCCAGCGTGAAACGAGAACCTACTTTTGATTCTCAGTAATTCCTTATGCAGTATGACGCGTGTCAACGTTGAATCGACTTTCGGTTGATTTGCACATAATAGCTCATTATTTGATCATGTCGGTCAGATTTGCACAGAATCAAGTCGTTATCAATTGTTACCTATAGATATCTATCGTCATCAACCCATATTCAGCTCACTGCTGAGCTCGAGTCTCTCTCTCATGAGAGGGGTTAAGCCAATAGTCCACCGCGCTGGCCCAATGCGGATTGGCAGACTTCACACACGCAGAGAATGAAGATAATTCTCTGGTATGCCGGTTTCCTCACGATGTTTTCCTTCACCGATTGAGACACGTGATATTTAAATTCTTAAAATGTACACAACTGAAAAGTTGGAGGTGCATGCCCCGGACCGGATTCGAATCCATCCGGAATCGGAGGCAGAGGTCATATCCACTGGGCTATCACTGCTCTCTACTCTTCAGCTTTATAATATTAGTGTAGATATCTATACTAATATTATAAAGCTAACGAGTTTGTTTGTTTGGTTGAACGCGCCAATCTCAGGAACTACTGGTCCGATTTGAAAAATTCTTTCAGTGTTAGATAGCCCATTTATCGAGGTAGGCTATATGTTATCCCCGTATTCCTACGGGATTGGGAAGGGCGTCAGCTAGTTGATGTTATAAAGCGAAAGAGTTTGCTTGTATGTTCATTTAATAAGTGGAATCTGAGAATACGGATTGAAAAAAATCTTTTAAATGATAGCTAGGACGAAGGAGAAGTGTCATAGACTTCCAAAATTGTTAAGATTGAAAATCTAATATTTTTCAATCTTAACAATTTTTGGCTAAACAGTTATCCTCTCTTCCTATTTAACTTTTGGGCACATTTTTTTAATAGAACTTGGTAGTTTTGCTACTTGCAAGAAATAAACAATTTCTTTTAATCACCTTAGTAGAAAGATTTTTTTTTTTGTCGCTGGGAAATGCGACATGCGCTGGAAACGGATGTTGATGATCCCAGTATTAGATGATTGCAAAAAAGAAAATACGATGAAAAACAATATAGTGACTGATTACTTGAATGGTACACCGAGTTACACAATAACCCTGCAGGTGGTATGCGCGGTGGATTTACAAGACGGAGGTCCTGGGTTCGATCCCCGGCTGGGTCGATTGAGGTTTTCTTAATTGGTCCAGGTCTGGCTGGTGGGAGGCTTCGGCCGTGGCTAGTTACCACCCTACCGACAAAGACGTACCGCCAAGCGATTTAGCGTTCCGGTACGGTGTCGTGTAGAAACCGAAAAGGGGTGCGGATTTTCATGCTCCTCCTAACAAGTTAGCCCGCTTCCATCTTAGACTGCATCATCACTTATCATCAGGTGAGATTGTAGTCAAGGGCTAACTTGTAAAGAATAAAAAAAAAGCCAAAAATTTTTAAGATTAAAAAATCTAATCATTTTTGGGCACAATTTTTTAAATAAAACTTGGTAGTTTTGCTACTTGAAAGAAATAAACAATTTCTTTTAATCACCTTAGTAGAAAGCTAGATAGACTCAATGACCTAGGTCCCAATTACGTATCGACGATGACGCATGTCTCAAGTTATTGCGAGACCTTGTCACTATTATCGCAGTTTTGGATGATGTCATCATCGCGATACTCTGTTACTATAGAGAAATACAACCTCAAGTACAGTTGATCACTGTTTTTTTACCTTAGCAGTCTATTTAAATAACTTACCTATTTACATTTACATTTTTTATTACATTTACGTGGCTAGTTACCACCATACTAGCAAAGCATGCCGTGTAGAAACCGAAAGGGGTGTGGATTTTCATTCTCCTCCTAACAAGTTAGCCCGCTTCCATCTTAGATTGCATCATCACTTAGCATCTGGTGAGATTGTAGTCAAGGACTAACTTGTAAACATGCATTAATAGACAAAAACAATAGCTATCATGGTGTAAGTCTGAAATAAATAAAAAATAGTCTATGGAATTTTCTGGACTATTTTTAAATACAAACCATATCGATGACAATGACGCATATCACAAGTTTATAGCTGTTTTATGCAAAACGGGTTTCTGTTATTGTCTATGGATATAATATGAATGATATCACAAGTTATTTTAGATATACATTATCTATTAGAACCTTTAAACTGTGGGTGTTGTCAGTTATGTGTGTATTTAATTAGCAAATTAGCAAACTCTACGACAGCGTGTAACTCCTCGAGCCTCAAAAACTCCACGGTTTATGATGAAACCTCAATAGCTCAGTGTTAAAATGGCCAGATTCATAACCGAGAGGTGGTAGTTCGATCCCGGTACGCAAATTTAGGCAGGAACGGAAACATTGGTAGTTTTTAAATTTTTTTTTTGTTCCTTACAAGTTAGCCCTTGACTACAATCTCCCCTGATGGTAAGTGATTATGTAATCTAAGATGGAAGCGGGCTAACTTGTTAGGAGGAGGATGAAAATCCACACCCATTTCGGTTTCTACACGGCATCGTGCCGTAACGCTAAATCCCTTGGCGGTACGTCTTTGCTGGTAGGGTGGTAACTAGCCACAGCCGATGCCTCCCACCAGCCAAACCTGAATCAATTAAGAAAATTTCAATTGCTCCAGCCGGGGATCTAACCCAGGACCTCCGTCTTGTAAAATGGCTTCTGACTCCACTCCACTCAAGTTCCGGTTTTTTGGAGTATATTTACAATTTTACGGTGACATATTATAAAATGAATGAAAATAGTAAAATAAATGAACATATTCCATTTCTTTTCTTTATACTACGACTCGAATAATTCACTAAGACGAACATCAATTTGCTTTATGTATTCGACATTAATGACGTCAAAATCATGATGACACGAACGTCAAGTTTATTTCCGCCGTTGCCGTCATCCATGATATCATCTTTGCGCTTGCGTTTCATGCCAATGACGATACTGACTTGGTTACTAATTACCTACTGTCATTTATGACTAACTAGCTGATGCCGCGCGGTTTCACAGGCGTGGTTCTCGTTCCAGTAGGAATTCGGGGATAATATATAGCCTATAGCCTTCCTCGATAAACTAACTGTCTAACACTGAAAGAATTTTTTTCCTGAGATTAGCGCGTTCAATCAAACAAACTCTTCAGCTTTATACATATATTAGTATTAGTATTATAAGTATCAAATTATATATAGATAACCCTCTGCTTTAGGCCTAGTTCTGACTACTTTAGTATTTTAGTCGAGTATGAAAAATTTTTGGGCGGTAAATCCAAAAATTGTTCGTACTGGACTAGCCATAAATTACAGTAGGTAATTAGTATTTAGATAGTAGTCAGATAAATTTCGTATTTGTGTATACTAAGCGACAATCTTCAAGACCGCTGTGAAGTTGCAACACGCTGAAACACGTAGGTTTTGGATTTTTTAGTAATCAAGACAATTGAGTCATACATCATATTGTTAGACTGCCTAATTTGGAGAATAGTAAAATAGATTTGACCTTCCTTTAGACATTTGGTTGCGATGTCTTTTATTTGACTTCAAAAGCAAGAGAGGGATAAGAAAATCGTGAAACTTTATGATTTAATTGGCATTAGTTAATGCATAACTGTGTCAGCACCGCCTTCAAAGTGATCAGAAGGTAGCACGAACGATGTTATTTTTCGCTTTTAAGTTTATTTTCTGATTTTGAAGTCGGTTCAATTTTTTTATGATTTTTTTTATTAAATTCGAAATTCATTTATTTCAAGTATGGTTATCGTGATAAGAAAATTCGAAAACTTAAAATTAAAGCTAATGCATATTCCTGTTCCAATTCGTCACGAGACGGGAAGGCTAGGTTATGTCAGATTCATATCAATTAGGCATTTACACATAGCAGCAACCAAAGTTATTGAATCCTTTTTTTATATTTAAGAATATTTGCCATATTTTTCAATATGACCAATATTTCCATTCCCTCCAACTCGCCGGGAAAGACTGTATTAGGAGTGGGTACGACAATAGACCAACGAGGCGGGGATCGAACCACCACCCCTCTGTGATGAGTACGACCGCTCTTACCGTTGAGCTATTGAGGCTCTAATCCTAAATACCAATCGAACACAGGACCTACGCAGTACGTCAGACGTCAAGTATTGTACTGAACATCGAAAGGCAACATCGATCCAAGTCTCACGGTGAAAAATGATCGCATTTCCAGTACTCAGCTGACTCATGGAATTCTAAGTAGATACATGCTTATTTTCAAAGCCTACATATAAAGAAAGTTCTAAGTCATGTTGGTAGATTAGTATACATTGTGAACAAATTGGATATATAACCTACATGAAATATAAACTTCTGGTACATAAAAAGAAAACCTTGGCTGAGTTTGTTGTGGGCTCTTCTCGGACCAAGTCGCTTTGGAACCCTCGTGACTTTTATTTTATTCGAATTTAATTACTAAAATTAGGCTTAGTTTACATGCACTTTTGAAACGTCAATTTATGTCATGTAATTTAATGGTGAATCGTGACATAAGTTGACGTTTTGAAAAGTGTTTGTAAACTATGCATAATTGAAATTAAAAAAAAACATACAGTCCAATTGAGAACCTCCTCCTTTTTGAAGTCGGTTAACAATTATTCAAATGACGTAAAGAGAAACAGACAAAAGTCACCCAATTACGGCGCCACCAGAAATACGTTGAAACGAAAATTTTGTCGATATCTCTACAAGACCAAGAGATATGTCTTGTCTTTGGTCGCATGTCAGCGCTACTGGAGGGCTATTTCTGTAGCGATGTTTTGTATAACTCGCAAGCAGGAGATTAAAATTCACCTCTATCTCTCTCCTGTCTCTCAGTAAGGTACTATAGAAAGAGAAAGATAGAGGTGTACTTAATCGAAACATGCACTTACGAGTCTAATCCAATAAATCTACTTTATTCACGATTGCATAAATCTTTTAAGGATTAAAAGATAGCTTATACTTGTTTTAAATCGATTAGCTCGCGAACGAAGTTGCGGGGATACGCTTGTCATTTCTAAACTATTTTACTGTTGCTTAATTAATAGTTATATACAACTTTACAGCCACAATGTTCTACAAATTGCGTGGTACATTATCTCGTTCCGACACTCAGAAATTTTTATTACCTGGTAACCCAGTTAGCTACCAGAACCAACAATTTTCGTAAGTAAAAATGTTCCACGGATCCTGGGTTACAATATCTGGATGCATAATAATCCGATAGGGTTGTGATGCTATCTGGTAATGGTAATGGTATTAAACCTGTGTGAGGCTGCTGGCGTTCGTCTGTGAGAGCCCTTACAATGTGACGTCACGCAACATTACCGAGCTGAGTATGTATGTAAGTCGGGAGCGTGTAGAAGGGCACACTCGATCAACCCCGATAAAGGTTGACGTGTAGTGCTTTGTGTATATACCTCTGTTACACACGTAGGTACCTCCACCTTCTTAATGCTGATTGATAGACGTAGCAAGTGAGTCTTGAGCCCACTCTCTACTTTAATATCACACTAATTTCCATTCGCTGCCCGCGAATATTTTATCGAAAAGCCCGTCTGCGTTGAAGAAGCCGACAGTCAGGGAATGCGGTTTTAATCTACCGTTGTGAGCCATTTAAAAAATCTTTATATTCCTCTACCGCGCGGAGCATGATACTGTGCTCGCCTATTGCCCTTAGTTTACTTTATATTTTTTTACATGTCACGTAACGGATACGATGGGCGACCGGTCGTCCATTTAGGAGTCAAGTGGATATTATAAAGATTAAAGATCTATCTGTATCTGTCACATACACAAGCTGTGTGTTAATGTTTAAAAGTCCGCAACTACTGATTCGATGTGGTTATTAGGGTGAGGGCAAACGAGCGTAATTTTGTGTGTTGTCAGTTGCGTAATTTCGGTCGCAGAAATTCGCGTGTTAAGTACGAACACAAGTCATTTTGCGATGCCGTGTGCAGGAACTGGACTTTTGTATGAAACCGAATGCAGCAGACATTACACGACCGAACTTCCGCGACTGATAACTGACAAAATTACGCTCAGAATGAGAGGGGTTAGACCTTAGTCCACCACGCTGGCCCAATGCGGATTGGCAGACTTCACACACGCAGAGAATTAGGAAAATTCTCTGGTACGCAGGTTTTCTCACGATGTTTTCCTTTACCGTTTGGGACACGTGATATTTAATTTCTTAAGACCTGGATTAAAATTTCATAATTACAGCGAAATTTTGTGAAAAACATAATTTCAACAAGAAACAATCTACGTTCTCGTTTGTAATATGAATAGTAATACTAATAGTATAGATATAAAAGTAAATTAGCTGCTTTTCTTAAAGGCTTTTACGTAAATAGATAAATAGTGTCATTTTAAGACAAGGATCGGCAATGCGACGTCCTCGAGCGACCTTCGATATGCCACGCTATTCCCGGCCCGATTCTGTTTATACTGACACGAATGTCAAGTGGATTATCGATGAGCACGGCGTTCAACGTACAGAAATTATAATATTATATGCGCAGATATTAATAAATAAAATAAAATATCTATGAAAACGAGACTTAACAAACAGTAAAGTAAAATAAATAATTTAAAGACGTAGATAATGTTTTAAAAGCCAAACAATAATTCACTTAGTCCTTAACCTGATGACGATGATCATATCTTACAAATTGCGTGGTACATTATCTCGTTGCGACGCTCAGAAATTTTCATTACCTGGTAACCCAGTTAGCTACCAGAATCAAGAATTTTCGAAAATAAAAAAGTTGAGCGTCTCATAAAGATGAAGCTACTCACGGAAAATTAACTTGATAGTAATCAGTAATTGTAAAAATGTTCCATGGGCTATACTAGTTAGTTGCTGTGGCCAGAGAGGTCGTCCAAATTGTCTGTCAGAATCAAATTACATAATATACTCGAAATGATATCGCGAAACGGAATAAATTAGATAAGGCATGTAGTGTTAACGTACATTGTTATTATAGTAGGGGAGCCCGAGATGCTAAAGTTGGAGTTACTAATGCTAGCAATTGACGATCAAGTATACCCACGTCTCTGCAGCGCTGCCCGCAGCGAAGACGTTTCAGTATGCGTCCAGTCGAGCCGTCATGCACGCAGCGACCAACACACGATCAGTTATAGGGGTTAGGTGCTGCAGAAACGTGGGTATACTTGATCGTCAATGGCTAGCATAAAGCGTCATGGGGACCCATTAGATGTTGTAGAATAGAGTATGATAGGAAACAAAAATGGTTATATGTATATACTTTTTCCCATTCAGCGGTGGGGAAAAATACTACAACTTTTATTACTTCGGTTTCGTTATTATATTAGAGCATATTTGGGGGTTTATTTTCCTCAAAATAAAAAATAAACAAGGAATACAAAAGTTTTATTTTGCAACTTTGGAACACTGGCCTTACGTACTACATACTAATATTAAGGGCTCATACTTGATGGAGGTACTCAAGAACGTGCAAGTTATGATTATCTGCCGCGCTCGAGTGAATCCAAAAATCCCGTCTTTGGCTCCCCTACTATTAGCTATATACACAAAATAAAGTAGGTATCGTACCAACATTTAACTAACATGTGTGTAAAAATAACGAAAATTTAATTACAAAAAAAACAGTAGGTATTTGTATATAATCAGCTAATGGCTAGAGATAAGGTCTTTAAATATGATAAGTGTTTTGACCTGATTTATTTTCGGTTGATTATATCAATTCCCTTGATATAGTTTTTATAATGATTATAAATCAGTAATTCCACACATCAATACTAAGATTATTATCATCAATACACTTACAATGGCAGACTACCTTCCTAATGGGAGAAAAAAGAGTTCAGACCACGCTACTAGTACTTTTCAGGAATGATAACTATTAAGTACATATACAGGGTGTCCCGCAATTAATCGATGTGGAAATGGACGCAAATGGTAGATACACCACCTAATTATCTAAAACTAACTTGAATTGTTTTTAAAAAAAAATCCTAGGGTGACCATGTTATATTTCATTTCGCGGTTTCATCCGCGTGATTCACGTTCCCATAAGAATACGAGGATACAATATAGCCTATATAACTCTGGAATAGCGTAACTTCCCAACCAATTCCCAACAGTGATTTTTCAAATCGGTTTAGTAGCTTCAAAGCCAAATGCAAATAAACAAACATTCAAATCTTTATAATATTAGTATAGATGAAAGTCTAAATTGATTCGAGTCGAGGATCAAATTCAGGACCTATTAGCAACCAAAGCATTACTAAGTGGGCCAGAGACCGTATAACTGTCTGTTAGAATCAAATTACATATACTACTCATCTAAACAAAATGATAACGCGAAACGGAATAAATTAGATAAGACATGTAGTGGTAACTAGCCACGGCCGAAGCCTTCCACCAGCCAAGGTGAAGAGGTAATTATCAACCCATATTCGACTCACTGCTGAGCTCGAGTCCAATTAATCCACCACGCTGGCCCAATGCGGATTGGCAGACTTCACACACGCAGAGAATTAAGAAAATTCTCTGGTGTGCAGGTTTCCTCACGATGTTTTCCTTCACAATTTGAGACACGTGATATGTAATTTTGTAAAATGCACACAACAGAAAAGTTGGAGGTGCATGCCCCGGATCGGATTCGCTCCTACACCCTCCGGAATCGGAGGCAGAGTAGTATAGTAGGCCATTAAAATAGACACGGATATGATAATTCACCGTAGGTACTGCGAACTGCAAAAGCAAAGAGGTATCAACTTGATTCATCAGTAATAGAACCAGATATGGCATCTATTCAAATCGCATTACCTAGTAATCGATGCAGCCCATAACTGACTACTCCAGTTTTATTAATGCACAGCCACCGCTCAGTAGACGGAGCATTCACAATCATATGGGACTTGGAACTGCACTTGAAATTGACAGTTTCGGAATTGAACGCTGTTGGGTGATTCATATGATTTAATTATATTATACAGGGTGCTCGGGAGTATTTCCCATAACTTAAAGGTGTTGACGAGTCCACATATTGGAGCCGAACTGCATAACTTATATGTTTTAACTATAAAGTAAAAACTTTTTATGTTTTCATACAAACTAATTCAAATAATTCCGACTATCCATGTAATACACGCCTACTTGAAATTGACAGTTTCGGAATTGAACGCTGTTGGGTGATTCATTTGAATTAATTATATTATAGAGGGTGCTCGGGAGTATTTTCCATAACTTCAAGGTGTTGACCACTCCATATATAGGAGCCGAACTGCATAACTAATATGTTTTAACTATAAAGTAAAAACTTTTTATGTTTTCATACAAAGTAATTCAAATAATTCCGACTATCCATGTAACAGACGCCTACTTGAAATTGACAGTTTCGGAATTGAACGCTGCTGGGTGATTCATTTGAATTAATTATATTATACAGGGTGCTCGGGAGTATATTCCATAACTTCAAGGTGTTGACCAGTCCACATATAGGAGCCGAACTGCATAACTAATATTTTTCAAGTATAAAATAAAAACTTTTAATGTTTTTATACAAAATAATTCCGACTATCCATGTAATACACGCCTATAACTATTCTTGCATTTTAAAATACGTAAAGTTTTGCGTCATAATTATGAAGATGCGTGTAAGGGACACATTTTAAAATCTATTTACAATTCAGATATTATTTACCCCGAAAACATTAATTTCAGAACACACGTTCCTAGAACATTTTTAATTAATTTTCGGTAAAAAAAATTTTTTTCCCGGAGTTTTGGAAAATGCTCCCCAGCACCATGTATATGTATATGCGAATAAATTTCAATGATTCCACTAACCGTTTTAGTCTCAGAATTCAATAAACTGTGACTCATAATAATATCGTATTATGAACTAATAGTAAAATAGTTCTTGAGCTTATTATGTATGTTGTTGTTGGAACAGTTGGTACTGATAGTTTGTATATATGTTTGTGAAACAAAAGACTTGGATATTGTTTTGATGATGTTACAAAAATCGATCAGACTCATTTGTTCAGTTCAGTTCATCGAATCAAGAGCTCTGGTGGACGTATCGTAGGTCGAGCTTTGAAATATTTAAATTTTTTTTTGTGAAAATGGCATTAACGAATTAATGAATAATCCTTTTCTATTTTTTTTTTCTAAAAAAAATATATTTGCCATATTTTCATATGACCTATATTTCCATTCCCCTCCAACTAGTCCGGAAAGACTGTATTAGGAGTGGTTACAATAGACCAACGGGGCGCGGATCGAACCACCCCTCGGTGACGAGTCCAACCACTCTTACCGTTGAGCTATTGAGGTTTAATCTTTTATTCATACCGACAAGGTGTCCAGCTACAATATTCAAACTCCGGGCTCCGATATTTTTTTACGGAATCAATCGTTTCTTAGCGTACGTCTATACTAACTGTAAACTACCTCCCTGCCAAATTTCATCCTTGTACGTCAAGTGGTTTTCAAGATTCCGTGACCTTTCGCAATAATTCGGTTCAGCAGTCGAGGCGTGAAAGAGTAACAAATATTCATATCATCAAAATCATCAGTTTTTGCAAATCTCGAGAAACCATGGATTTTATCGGGATAAAAAGTAGTCTACATGTTAATCCAGAGTAAAATCCATTTCAATTTCAAATTTCAACCAAATCGCTTCAGTAGTAGCGGCGTTAAAGAGTAACAAACATACAAATTTCGCGTTTATAATATTAGTAGGAAGTAGGAAGATACGAGTAAGTACAACAACAAGTAATTTATGTAGTTAAACAATAACTGAAACAAATCTACTTATATATATAAATTAAATTGTACGCCGTCCATGATCACTTTGGGTAAAGCGAAGGGTTCGAAACACGGATTTGACTCAATTACATTTTAATATCAACCCAGGCACCCGAGCTCTGTGTAAATTGTACACGTAAATGTGATTTGTGTGTGTGTTTTCGTTCGTGTTTGTGTTAAATTTGTGTTCAATATTTGTTACACAAACACACATTTGAATAACATTGGTATACAGGGTTTATTACGTTTGTAATAATAATGAATTATATGTATATGGGTATTAGAGCCGTGATAGCCCAGTGGATATGACCTCTGTCTTAATTCGGAGGGCGTAGGTTCGAATCCGGTCGATGTTTCTCCATCAAGAAATGTTCAATCAATCGGCAACAAACCCCGTTCACGTGATCGACCGAGGTGGAACATTAAGCAAATGCATTTCTCCCTTTCATCCCATTGCAACGAAAGAGAGAACAATATTTTCCATGCCACTACTATAGGTAGACAATAAGAGACACGTCCCTTTCGCTATGGGAAAACTTGTGACGCACAACCTAGAGTCAAGCGATTGGATTTTCTCCGTCAATAAATGTTCAATCTACGTTCAATCAATCGGCAATCTACAAACCCCGTGCATCTAGTCGGGCGAGGCAAGACATTTATAAGTTAAGAAAATGTCTTTCTCTCTTTCGTCCCCTTATAACGTTAGCTATATTTTCCATGTCACTACTATAAGTAGACAATATGAGATAATATGTCCCTTTCGTCATGAGAAATCTTGTGACGCGAATTCTAGAGCCAAGTGATTGGGTTCACCGTCAAGAAATGTTTAGTTTACGATCAATAAATCCGATCAACAAACCTCCGTTCACTCGATCGACTGAGGTGGAACATTTACGTGTTAAGAAATGTCTTTCTGTCTTCCATCCCATTGCAATGAAAGAGAGGGCTATATTTTCCATTATCGCTAATAGGTAGACAATGTGTAAATCTTGTGGCGCGCAGTCTGAAGTAAGAAGCCGCACATCTGATTGGGTTTCTCCGTCAATAAATGTTCAATCTACGTTCAATCAATCGGCAATCAACCAGTTCACCTGATCGATCGAGGTGGAGCATTCTCACGAGTTACGCACTATCGTCTAACTGTAATGGAACAGTTGGCAGGGTGCCATCGCGTCTAAAAAAAATATATTTCACCGTACCCACCTCTAATCTAAATGAATGAGTGTTTGGTAAAAGTGCGAGTAACTGGATTTACTTTTGATACAAGCTTCGTTATTGAATTGCGCTTCCTATGGAAAAAGGGGGGTGTTTTAAGTATTGTAACTACGTGTGTAGGGTACAGTTACAATTAAACGTGGATTATCTTATTTTTCAAAGAAATCTGACTATCTAGAGAAAGGTTTCCATCTTTTTCTATGTGGCTGAGAAGTTTACCCTAACATCTGCAGACCGCAAAAGGATTGACGCTTTCGAGATGTGGTGTTGGAGGAAAATGCTTCGGATTCCATAAACTGCATTTCGGACTAACGCATCTATACCTGCCCAACTCAAAGTTCAAGACTCTCTACCATATGCCTCAAGCGTATTTTAGAGTACTTCGGACACATTGCCAGGAAAGACGGAGATAATGTGGAAAAATTGGTTATTACTGGCAAGGTGGAAGGAAAAAGACCGATGCGTTGGTATTACCAGGTCCGCACTACACTCGAGTCCACAGTTTACGATGTTCTTCGCGTAGCCGGAGATAGGAAAAAATGGCATAACATCCTAAGGTCAAGGATCAGAGATGGAGGTGGTCACGACCCTCACACATGAGGATCACGACTCACAGCGTAGCGGCAAAAGATATATATAATATGTGAAATTTTAACTGTCTATCACCTGATGACAGACAGATTTACGAGCAGCGGAGTCTTAGTAATAGGGTTCCGTTTTACCCTCTGGGTATTCCTACGGAACCCTAAAAAACCGTTGTCTACACGTGCTCTAAAGAGCCAGATCCGGGCATTTGTTTACTAATACTCCGCCGGAGATAGATTGTGGCTGTCAGTTGCGAACGAAAAATGATCACCCACTCTGCCGCGAAGTAACGTCTTTATCTCGAGCGAAATGTTACGAGTATCATGTATACCTATGTATCAAAACCTAGATTAGTTTAACTAGGCAAGTCAATATGTTCAGTGTCTTGTGATGTGTCTATAAATAAGCTCAATCCTAGCCACTCACCATCCGATATGCCCACATGTCAGCAGCGCTAACAGCTTGACGTACGATAAAACTGATCGTGTGTTGATCGCGGTGTGCTTGACATCATGCTGATCGCGACCAACACACGATCAGTTTTAACGTCTCAGTGGCTGACTTATTGAGCACTTTTAAGTGCAATGATTGACTCTTGAATCCCCATGTAGACCTTAAAAATCAAAATGCGTGATAATTGATTGATTTGTTCTAGAATAATAAAACAATACCTTTACGTATACATACATACCTAATAAATAAAAAATATATTAAGTATGTATAGATAATAATTAATCTGGATCTACTGAATCGATTTTAAAAATTGGTTAATAAATGACGATGTTACGTGGAAACAAAAATAAAAAGAAAAAAACATGCGCTCTAATTGAGTAGGTACCTCCTCCTTTTTTTAAGGCGGTAAAAAATACGACTACACTATAATGCCAGCCACAGACGATTCAATAAGCTCGCACGCCTGCAGCGCTAACGGCTTGACAGCAGATAAAACTAATCGTGTGTTATCGGATGGTAAGTGGCTAGCATACCTTATGGTATACATATGGGAACCCAGGGCTGTACCCAGGACTAAATGATCCTTAGCCAAAGGTACCTACTACACCAGTGAGGCAGTTATCATAGCATAGCCATAGCCGAATTAATTAGATATCAGCTTTTATTGCGACAGCCGTTACCAAACGTTGAAAGCAACTGTTATTGCGATTTGTGATCGCGTATTTATGTGTTATTTTATTGTTATAGCGAGGATGGAAACGGGAAGGAAAATTTTCTGTTTGTAGCTAAAATAATACAATACATTGCTAATTTTATTTCTGTATATTTAATATCTCGATCCATATACGTATTTTGAACATTCTGAATGTAAATATGATGTCAGGTTTCAAGTTGATCGCGAACATACAGACAAAGGCAGCTGAGAACTTTCTTTTATAATAATTAGCTTGTACAGTAATGCTAGCCAACCACGGTCAATTGCAATTTTAGCAGACTCAGAAGCGATCACAAAAAAAAGAAAACCAATGTCGAACAAAGGCTATGATTCACAACATTTGTCAGGACAACCCAATTAACAAATCAAACTACAACCAAAATAAGATCCTAGAATGGCAGAGAATGACCTTGAGTGAAGCCGCGCACTTGTGAACGCTGTGTGTAGGGTTAAAGGTACCTTTGACTGTTAACAAACACTCCCCTTTTCCACTCAAGTCGCTCTCCCCGCCCATCCCAAGTAACCTGCCTGCCTGGCATAGTGGCTCGAACGCCACAAGCACACTGAAGCCGTCCGTACCGCAAGCCGTTGCAACACGGTGATAACAATACCAACATGCCTGCAGCGCTGCCTACATGATGTCCGGTAAAACTAATCATGTGTTGGTCACGATTTTTGCTTCAAGTCACAAAATCAACACACGATTTTACCAGACGTCATGCCGGCAGCACTGCAGGCATGCAGATATATCGGACCGTGGGTGGTTAGCATAAATAATATTCCTAACATAGCTGTATAGTCGCGTGACCGGTGAAAATTATTTCTATTTACTCACGATAGCATTTACGTAGGTACTACTAACAATTTTAATTATTTGTTTTCAGTAGTAAGCTTGACTATAACACCATTCATGTCCAGTATTCCACTATTTGGGTAAAAATACCAGCTCAGCACAATATATCTTGAATTATTATATTACACAAAATTATCAAGAAAACTTGCTGATTTTGTGTATACCACTGTTTACTTCTGAACCTCTAGCCATGTTACATAGATTCTCTTTCTACAAACGATAACGCTTCGAAAACATAAAATTGTATGGGAATGACAATATCACAATTGATAGGTTGATCACGTGACCTAGCGAATGAATACCATTCGTATACATTTTTCAAAACGTTAATATTTGTAGAATCTAGCTAGAAGCACAGTTTTACTTTGTTTTTACCCAATTAAAGCGAAGCGAAAAGGATTAGGTAATGATTTAGGCAGTCTTTGTTAATTTGTTGCAAATATAAAGTTAATAATAAACAGCCTCAATAGCTCTACGGTTAAAAAGCCTGACAAAACAGCTAGGTCAACCCGGCCAATGATAACAAATATAATAATGGACAAAAATAAATTATCGTAACCACTCCTAACACAATCTTTAATCTTTAAATTTAATCTAACACACGATAATTTGGATAGGATATACTTTTTGGACATATTTAAAAACTTTAGCATATTTTCTTTCCAAAAGTGTTGAACCACTTAAGATCTATAATATAACAATTATTTTAGAGTACCTATCCAATGGTTCAAACAATAATTTCCCCGTAAAAGCCTGAAGGGCAGCACACTTCCCGAGTTTATTAGGGATCATCTTTTATTACGACCATCGTTATAAAGTTTACGGCGAGTCGTTATAGCGATTTATGAAAGGAGCCGATAATGTAATAATATTTATTTGTCAAGTTTACTCCAATTTGGAAGATCTTCATTATATATTTAAGACGTTATAGACGGTACATAACGTTTAGGCTTCTTACAGACTTCCACGACTTCGTTCATTTTATAAAATGTACTGTTGAGTTTCTCAGCTGTTATTCTCTATCCGAACCAAGACGCTCTAACCATGTTACAATACCGAGTCACTTTCTACAATCGCTAACGCTTCAAAATTTGAAAAATATATGGAAATGTTAATAGAAATGAAATCCGATTGAATTACGTGACTTATCAATAACGAATTGTAAATACTGATTTCCACACACATCAAATAAAGTCGAAAATTAAATAGATTTTTTCAATTTTAAACTCTATTTTAACGACTGAATGTTGTGAATTCAGCGAACCGAATTTGGGAAGATCAACCAAGATTCCCAAATTCAGTTTGCAAGGTGTGCGTTGACCCTTAGCGTGGATTACATTTAGCAATTGGACCATGACGTTGTAGTCCATTGAAATGTTACATTTTTTAGGCCTTACCCTGTGTTTTTAGAGGACGCAATTTTATTTTTTGTGTCTTGGCGTCTTGGGGAAGGGGGAAGGGGGTGTGTATTAGTGGAAAGCTAAAACCAAGTTTGTGGTGTTCGTCCCACTAGAAGAAAATAGGAGTGAAATGGTTTTTACGTTATATAAGTTAAACTATTTGTCTGACAAAAAAAAAATTGTTAACATTTTTTGTTGCAAATTAAATTTTCTACAACTTTGGTCAAGTAACTTTTTGTCTTAGAACCATAAATAATAAAGTTACAAGCGACACAACACATTACATCCCTACACATAAAAAAAAAATAGCGTCCTCTAAAAAACGCAATCCTAAATCTAACTTTTGAATGGAACTACCTAGGAACAAACCAAGATGACGTCATAATTTTTTATAACTTCGCACCGTTTCGCTTCGCTTCGTTCCGTAGCGTTCCGCACCGATCGTGTCCGTCTCAATGGAGCAAGCAGGGGTTTTAACACTCTCATCTACACTGCGCGGCTAAATATAGAAAAGTGCTATTAATTACCTACTCCAGGCGTTAAGCCATGACCTCACACGTATCATTTGAAACTTACTAGTTTATAACAACGAACAATTCAGTCCAGAATCATATACAGTTTTGTCTACTTCATCGAGATTTCAATCAATATTATTAGATAACTGTACAGTTTACTTACAAGAAGACGAGTCTAATGAAGAAGACATTAATCCGTCCGAACTGTCGGAGAGTGTAACGGAATCTTCACTCCCCACCACTCAACCACTCTCCCTGCGCGCGATGCGAGCGGCTGCGCGTCGCGCGCTGTACAGTTCACAGTTTTGGCTACACACGGACAACTTAAATGAACAGTTCAACTGTGCAGTTAAAACTACAGGGGCCTTAGCCATGTGGCACGTCGATTCTCTTTCTACAAACGCTTCGAAAACTAAACTAAACTAAAGTATTAACTTTTCGAAGCGTTAACGTTTGTAGAAAAAGAATGAACGTGCCACATGGCTAAAGCCAATAGTCCGTAGCCCGCACCAGAAAACAATGAAACTATACCAACTCTACAACCAAACAGTATTGAAAATTTAATTCAAATAGGACGGAGGTCGCATCTATTTTTAAAACGGTCTCGCTGTATGAAAATATAATACGATGGCAAGCTATCATCCCTTAGCAGCGAACTTGACCCACATACCGTCTGTGTGTTTGATCGAAGCTGATTAAGAAATGGGGTTAGTTGTACGTACTTACGTAAGCATGTTAGGGGAAACCTGTAGTCAATAGCGCTTTTGTATGGCATCAATAAAATCTCAAAGGAAACTGTCATTTAGCAGAAATTATAAATTTAATTCATTACAGCTAGGACAGGGTTTCTCAAACTTTTGACTCCACGAACCCCTGTTAAAATTTTTAAGTGACAGCGAACACCTTACTAACAAATGAAAACCCCCCCCACCCCCACCCCCCAAAAAAAAAAATAAATTTGACTGTAGAACAAAATAAGGTTTTTATTTGAATAACCAACCAAGTACCAAAAGAAATGTCTTTGTAATATCAATGTGATGAGTGTGTATGTTTCTTGTCACAAATGGATTCAATGTTAGGAGTAATTTTGGACAATTTTAACCTTAATTCTGACTCGGTATCAGTTATCAAGCCACCTTTACGTAAACCTGGTCGCGAACCCCCTGCCGTCAAATGGCGAACCCCTAGGGGTTTGAGAAGCCCTGATCTAGGATGTAACCAAGCGAAACCGCAGTGCAGAGGTAGTTTAATACATGCGTATTATATAGGACATGCACATTTCCGTAATTAAGAAGCCTCAATCGTACCGCGCCGGCCCGCATTATGTTTGAAAAGGGACTTATCCCTGTCGGTCGAGGTCCAACTGCCGGGGGCCCTTCGCAACGACAGAATTACAAGGACGAAAATTAAATTGGACATCTACAAAGCCCCGTTATAAATGATCTGCAGCTCTATTCCGTAAAGATGTTTTTATAACTCGACAGTTGTGAATCTCGAATTTGTCTTTATCTGTCTCTGTCTAACACGATACTATAGATAGAGAGGAGTAGAGACGAATTCGAAACTCAAGCTATATCTTTTTAGTCGACTCAAAGGTGATTGCAAATATAAGAAAACTAATGTAGAACAAAGGTTATGATTCACAACACTTGTCAAGACAACTTAATTAACAAATCAAACTGTAACCAAAATAAGACCCTAGAATGGCAGAGAATGACCTTGAGTGAAGTCACGTACTTGCGAACGATGTGTGTAGGGTTAAAGGATCCTTTGACAGTCGACTAACACTCCCCTTTTCCACTCAAGTCACTCTCTCCACCTATCCCAAGTAACCCATAAAGAATTACACAACAAGAGATGTGGACGGCTCGAACGCCACGTGCACACTGAAGGCAACACGAGATCGAGCGACGTCATATGCGTCACAGACTACTATTTCCAACACTAAACGGCGATAACATTCTATACACAATTAGTGCTAACGTTATCCGAATATGCTTTGCGAAGTGTTACATACTTGTCTGAAAATGCATTTTGCCCGTTTAACGTAGGCGTCCACTTATCCGCATCGTACGTATCGGACGTACTTACGTTACGTATTTAACCAACTTGAAAATTGGCAGCGAGGTGGTTTATAATCGGTACACGTCTATTACAAACAAATTTTGCGGCAGGGCCGGATTAAGGGGGTCTAAAGGCTCTCGTAAGTACAAAATAAAGTCCTTCATTTTTTATGTCACAAACTTGAAATTTGGCAGGGCAGGCAGTTATCAGTTAGTTGATGGATTTTGAGAGAGGGTCAGGTGAAGGAGGTTTACGGGCGGACGAAGACGCTGGCATCCGCTAGTCCTCCTACAACAAGGCCTGGCTGTGTATTGGGCCGTTAAAGTAGGCTGAATCAACTCAATAGGAGTTTAGTCAAAGAGCAATCGTCTCACCGCCCCAATGCGGCAAAGTGCTCACGATATTGTATCTTCATAAATACTGAGTCACGGACTATTTGAGCTGTCGCTAATTGCTTTTTGATGAGCGACGTGTGAGAAACACGGATAATTACCCGGACATTAATGCTGAGCCGTGCGCCCATAAAAATCTCTATTTTAAGAAAGGTAATTAAAGCGGGGAGATAAAGGGAGATCCATTAGGGATGAAAACACGATTACGACCCTCGCGATCGTTGGAACTTCCGACTGTGCTTTTTTAGGGTTCCGTACAAAGGCAACGTAATGTAAAGGAAAAAACGGAACCCTTATAAAATCACTCTTTTGTCCAACTCTCTGCCTATCTGTAGATAACGTTTATTTTGGGAATGCGCGGAGGTACTCAGATTTGCGGTCCCTTGAAGTTGTGAAAAAATCAAGTCCTCATTCGCACGAGAGTTAGAAAAAGTGATACATTTGCCTTCGCACGAAAGGCAAATGTATCACTTTTAACAGACGTTAAAAAGCGTTTAAATACAACAAATGCATTTTTGACGGCCTCTGTGGCGCAGTGGTATACGCGGTAAATTCACAAGACGGAGGTTTTAGGCACTGAATAGACCTTCATTAAACTTCATACTATACTTGAACTCTTTTTCAACGACTGCTAGTTAATTATATATTGGTCTTTTGATCAAAAGGTCACGTCATATTTCACTAATCCGAACCCCATGGCCGCATTTCCTACATAGCATTACTCCAAGGAATACTAAATCAATAGACGCCGAATACGTTCGCCATGACCGTCAAAGTACTGTTATTTCATTAGTATTTCATTACGTGGTCGTGTGTCGATGAACTTATTAATGCTAGCCACCCACGTTCAGATATACCCACATGCCATGGCTTTGGTGTCAACCTTTAGTTATTTCTGCATATCGTCTCCAAAGAGTAAAAAAATCTCGTGTAGGTTTGGGTGTACTCTTCTATAACAAGATCCCCAAGACTGTGATGGACCTGCCAATGCATAGCTTTAAGCAATGTGTTAAAAAACATTTGCTTAGTCGAGGTTACTACACCATTGATGAGTTCCTTAATGATAAGGATGCTTGGAGGCCATTGGATCAGATTCCACCTTCACACAGAAAGTAAAACTATAAGAAATTGTAATGTTGTCATCAATTGTATATTATAATATTGTATGTTTTTTTTTAAAGAGCAACTGTTGAGTTTCTTGCCGGAAAAGGTGGTAGAATCTTTATAAATAGTCAACAGACGTATCAAAAGTGCTTGTAAATTGAGCCTACTTGAAATAAATGAACTTTGATTTTTTTTTAAATTTGAATTTGAAAGATATGAACTGAACAACTGGTTTATATCAATTTTCAGTATTAGACAACAAGCCCTTAGTCGTAATTCCTCATTCGTACCTGAGATATCCCATTCGCTCACGCACCCACCTGTACCGCTCAGTAATGACGGCATAGTGCTCAGAATTGTTTTCTGATATATTAACAGCCTTTCAAGCACGTTGGTTCGTTTCACAGGTTAATTTTGTACATGGGCTTGTAGTCTATATGCTTATCTGAGTTCAAAACTGTAAACGCGGTCCTCAAATTATGTACACTCAATAACTCACAGCGCCTAGTCTAATAGTAAAAATTAAAAAAAAAATTGACCTTTTAATATGAGTTCTCTTTTTCAATGCCGATAGATATCTTGTCTGACACAGTAGCACTTACGATAGGCCGGTTGACGTTATCGGAAAATCGAAGTCACCAAGCGGGAAATGTTCGGAAAATGTTACGATTCATATCGTTGTACGTACTTATTGAGAGCGCCTTTCTGCCATAGAAAATACTGTATAGTAAAACGTATCTTTGCCAACAACTTTATAGTTATTTAAGTGAAGGTTTTTTTATCATGTTTTCATTAAGTTAAATATGTCGAGAACAATGTTTCTTGCCAAATATCATAGTTTTCTTTTCATCTTTATTTTAAGGAGTTTGATCCCTATGTCGTTCCGTAATGATAGCCTCTCACTATACGGCAGGACATCGGATAAAACTGATCGTGTGTTGGTCGCTATGTGAATGACATAATGTCGACCAAGCGACACGTGGACTTATTGGATGGTGAGTGGCTAGCAAAGGACAGCCTTTGTATTTGATTTGATTCCCTTGACATGAGTGCTGAAATATGCGTTTTTTATTAAACTTTTGCCCTTTTTTAAGTAATTTTAGCCTTCATTCGCACGGGAGTTTTTACCGGACGTTGAAAAAGCGTTCAAATACAACAAACGCTTTCACAATTATATTCACAAGACAGCGTTTTTAAAACACGCATTTTTAGGTTTTTTTCAATTTTGGGCGTTGAAAATATATATCATATATAATAATCTTCCTTTACACTGAATATACAGGTGAACATATAAGTTTCGACATCTAGAAGCCTAAACGCAAAGATATTGGTAAACTCGTAAAACCTATATTAAAGTAACGTGTTTACTTTCTACATGGCCTTCTCGTGACGGGACTCAGCTATGTTTGTGTAAATAAACTTACGAAAATTGACTTGTTCCTTCGTAACTCTTGACGTTACTTACTTCTTCTGAAAAAATATTTTTTCACCATATTTTACTCTTTTATAAGACCGAGTAAGTACCTATTTCTTATTTGTGCCTGAAATTCGTAAGAGAAATCCTTCCAAATTTTGATTAGTAATTTCATTCACTCTTGTTTTATAGGTATCAGGAAACACAAACGCAAGAAGTCATTCCATAGTGTAGCTATGAGTATTATAAATATGGATGCAAATCGTTCAGTACGAGTTGCCTGGACATCCAGAACAAAAGGATAAACGTTCAGAAGTGCCTGAGCAAAGCTAATGCTACGTACCATATGTAGCGATGTGAACAGCTTAATAGATTATGAACGGTTAGAAGTGTCCGAGCAAAGGTAAAGGTACATACCGCTTAATACACTATGAACAGTGAGAAGTACCCAAGCAAAGGTTAAAGTACATACCGCTTAATACACTATGAACTGTGAGAAGTGGCCGAGCAAAGGTAAAAGTACATACCGCTTAATGCATTATGAACGGTAAGAAGTGCCCGAGCAAAGGTATACTTTAGTTCCTTTTTCCTTATACGCACAGCAAAGATGTGGAATGCTCTCCCAGCTTCAGTTTTTCTCACCGCCTACAATATGGGTATCTTCAAGTCAACAGTGAATAGGCGTCTTCTAGGCAAGCGCGTTCCACCATAGGCATAGAGCATCATCGCTTACTATCAGGCGTGATTGCAGCTAAGCGCTTGCTTATATTTAATTTATAATTTATCGGTGCACATTTATAAAACCAAAAGGATAAACGACACTGAATAATTAAGAAGAAAGTTTTTTAGAGGAAGTCGGTAAAAAGAACCGTGAAAAGTGGCCGAGCAAAAGGTAACGTTACATACCGCTGAATACACTATGAACGGTGAGAAGGGGCCGAGCAAAGGTAAAGGTACATACCGCTGAACACACTATGAACGGCGGGAAGTGGGCGAGCAAAGGTAAAGGTACATACCGCTGCATACACTATGAGCGGTGAGAAGTGGCCGAGCAAAGGTAAATGTACCTACCGCTGAATGCACTATGAACGATGAGAAGTGGGCGAGCAAAGGTAAAGGTACATACCATCTGTGGGCGATGTGAAGAGCTTCTTGCACAGGTCCTGCGGCCCGCCGAGCGCGTTGATCTTGGCCAGCCCCTCGGCGCCGCGCGTCTCCATCAGCTCGCGCAGCTGCCGCAGCGTGACGCCATACTGCGCCGGCCGCCCGTCCACCGTAGCCATGGTGCCGGGCTCGCGGCCGCCGCCCGCACCACGCCCTACCCTCTAGATCTGCAACAAGCGAAACTAATGTCAACCACAGACTGTTTGGAATAGACGTCGTCGACAGCGTGCGGTAGGGATATTCGATATATATCGATGTATTGAAAACATCGATGTTTACAATGCGATACATCGAATACTCGTTTTTAGTGTTAAAACATCGAATCAACCAATTAAAATTTCCAAGTGTGACCACTAAAATTTTACTCTTACCGACAGCCCCACTTTTATTTTAAAAATGTTGGCAACACTGCGTATGAGTGCAGTGAGTAGTGTCTTCCTTTTGGTATTATTCTATGGTAGTGTCTATGTGTATAAACTCTATGTCTATAATGACATTAAAAAAAACTGTTACACATGTTGTTTTTGCAAAGTATAATATACATAATACAATGCTTAAATTAGTGGATTATAAAAAATCTTTAAAAAGTACTCGATTTATACAAAACATCGATGTTTTCTTATAATACATCGAAAGTAATCGATGTACAGTTTCGATATATCGCATCGAAAAAAACATCGATGTTTTTTCAAAGTGGACACCCCTAGCGTGCGGTCTGCGTGCGCTAAAGCTTGGCAAGTTCGTTTATGACACTTCCATGCGGGCGACGGGAGGAAGGACTGCGCGGGTATGGAGTCGTACGCGCGGGGCATCCCTACCCGGCCCACGCGGACCATCGAGTGTTACATACGAATTTGCCAACCCATAGCAATGATTGTCAAAGGCTCACATACTTAGTCCCGAGAACTTCGTCTCCAATATCTATCTAAATTTTAGATAGAGATATATTTGAGACGAATGCGTTAGATTCTAAGGTATTGTATTACATAGAAAGCGATAGAAACGAATTCGAAACTCACACAACGATATACGACATCACGAAATATGGACAACTTCTTATCTTACAAACATGAGACTCAGCAAGGAGGTAGTTAGTAGAAGTAGACATCCGCTAGGATTTAGATTTATACTAACTGCTTGAAGAAATCTAAGGGCGGACGCAGTCGCGGGCGTTCGTTAGTCTATATAATTATGTTGTAAACAAGTAAAGTTGGTGGTATTGTAGGGGGATCTTCTAAACCGATTTTAATAATTCTTGTACCACAAGAAAGCCACATATAAATGCCAAAGCCACTCATTACGAAATTTGTTTGACGTACAAAAATGAAATTGTCAGGGAGGTAGTTTATAATTAGTAGACGAGAGGGTCGGGTTAAAGAGGTATAAAGTCGAGGGATGTCCGCTAGATGAGTTGTAAATAAGCCCCACTATTCGTGATAATGTCACAGTATGCAGTATCTACTAGTTACAACTCACAAAGGCGGAATCTCTCCGCGGTTCGTTGCATCATAATTAAATAGACGACACAGAGAGTGTGGGCCGACATCTAACGAAGATAAGAGAGCTATCACCCACATAGCGGCCGAGGGAAATTGTAAAGGGAACTACTGACATTTACGTACCCCGTACCTACATACATAATATGTAATACGCTTAAGGCTGACGTCCAGAGAAAAGTATCGTGAGCCTCGGACGCATCGCATCAAACAGATTTTAGTATAGAATGTGCGTCCACTGATTCGCGTCGTATGGATATCATCGAACAGATTTTACCCATCTCTGAAGCTCCGAAGGTAATGATCGCAGATCCTCTGTTACTTTACAAAATTGTTTTACTGTCAGCACACTTACTTATGTATACAATTAAAAAAACTGTGAGCCGTCACAGGGCGCCTGGCAGATGTGATACATCGACATTATTTTGAAAAAGTAATATGCAGAAAAGAACATATTGTGATAGGAAATAAATAATATCATAATGACAAAATAAAATAGCGCATGGCGACGCATCGCCACACCGTATTCCGTACTGCATATAGACTGTATATACATATATCATTTTATAGCGTGGCGACGCGTCGCCACGGCATGCGTCGCCACGCCAGGAATCGGTTTTACGTGCGACTATAGACGTTTCACATCAAAAACTGTCATTCTATTCGACCCGTATTTTTGTATTTAATCTGTGTTAACGGCTGGTTAACGATCTAGTTTATACTGTTTGTTAACCCAAATAAATTTTAAAATAATAACTTTAAATAGTTTAAAAAACTAAAAAACACGCACGCACTAAAAATTACAAATACTGGATTTAAGTCACGTGACTATTTTTTCATCATCATCAGAACTCAGAGCGTGTGCAAAATTTCATCCTAATCGAAAACCGGGAAGTGGGCCAAATTAGGATTCCAAGATTTTCTTACATAAAGCGTGTAAAAAGAACCAGGCACGACATACCCCTTGAAACGAAACAACGCGTCAGTCACTTGGCGCCGTAGGTAACACGAAAATCACTCGACAAAATGTAGCGCAGACGATTCCCTAACGAGATTCCGAAGGTAGTTTATTTAACAGCGCCACCGTTTACCAGTCACAAAGACATTATTCCTCGATCCAATTAGGGAGAGCTCGTAAATCTCCCGAAAAGACGCCGCGCGGGGACTCGGCGTTCATTGAATAGTTTGAAAATCATTTCGAAATTGCTACGCGTTCGGAATACGGTGGCGTTTACATTTTTTAATGTCTTTATTAAGTTGTTATTGATCGGCATTGAAACAATCTCTAGCCTCTACGGCTAAGCGGCTGGATTCAACACCGAGGTTACGGGTTCGATCCCCGTCCGCTGGGCTATTGACGTATTTATCCCTAATACAGTATTGATTGGACTGATTGGAGGGGATCAGTAATATTGGACATATTTAAAAGACATGGCAAATGTTCTTTAAAAAATATATAATATTTTCAATACAACCGACTTCAAAACATTAACGTACCCTCGAAACAAAAAAGTGAAAAATAACATTACAGTAAAAGCTCATTATTCGCGAGGGATACGTTCTCTAAATGTGTCGCGAATACAGAAACCGTGAATATGGAATGGTTTTTTATATGGGATTCTATGGGATACGTTCTTGGGTGACAAAATAAAAAAACAAATATATAAAAAAGTAATTGAAGTTATTGATTAACTATTATCTTCAGTCTTGGACAATATTAGTATAGATAACAAAAATTCAACAAGACGTACAAAAACACCAACAAGCGTAGGCTCTATAATAATATGGTAAAAAATAACACAACCATTAGCCTGGTGGTATTTTTCGGTAACATACAACATGTATAAACAAAATTTGATTACACAAACAAAAAATTAAAGCCCCCTCGCACACCTGCGCCGCTGCCGCGTTTACGACTCCATAAACGGAGCTGACTGGGTTGCATTATCGTGCATACTTCAGAACATCTGTTAAGGTTCGTACAGACGCTCGGACATGTCCTGTCCGCAGAAAAACCCAAAATAAAGCATTTATGTACAAAAAAATAACTCGATAAGTGTCCAAATATTACTCGTTCTAGCTAGTAAGATTGTTATGGGTTTCTTCGTTATATTTAATACAAACAAAGAATTAAAGCTCCTTCGCACACCTGCGCCGCTGCCGTGTTTACGACTCCATAAACGGAGCTGACTGCGTTGCATTATCGTGCATACTTTAAAACGTCTGTTAAGGTTCGTACAGACGCTCGGACATGTCCTGTCCGCAGAAAACCCAAAATAAAGCATTCAACAGCGTTTATATACAAACAAATACGTCGATAAGTGTCCAAATGTTACTAATAGCTAGTAATAGCTAGTAAGTTTGTTATGGGTTTCTTTGTTAAATTTACTACAAACAAAAAAGCTGCGCCGCTGCCGTGATTATGACTCCATTACATTATCATCATCATACATATCAGGTGTAAAGTTATACATACGACAAGCTTGAAATGCCCTTCTGACGTTTGTCTTCTTAACACCTTCAAAGCAATAGTCAGGCATTTCTAGGCAAGCGCCTAACTAAGACGTTATCATTGATTTCCATTAGGCATGATTTTAGTGAAGCAAAATCCTATTTACTTGAATATCATTAAACATTGTTCTCTCAGAACAAGCCGCGCAAGCTCGGGTGTTTGTACGTGGTTTAAATCGCCCCGCTTTCAGCCTGTTAATTTAGGGAAAGGGTTAATTTCGTCTGCGCCGGCAACGGGGATATCTTACTGGGGTACGGCTTGTTTGTTCAAATAAATAAAATTATTTGGAGCCAATATAAAACTGAAGAGTTTGTTTGGACGCTCTAATCTCAGGAACTACTGATCAGATTTGAAAAAATCTTTCAGTGATAGATAGACCATTTATCGAGGAAGGCTATATTTTATCCCCGTATTCCATAGGGAACGGGAACCTCGCGGGTTAAACCGCGCAGCGTTTACTAGTCATTTATAAATCTGCCTCGTTTTGGCCTGAGGCCTCTTTGTTCTAGTGGTTACATTAGGTTAGGATAGGCTTATAAGGTTCTGGGAGTGTGAGGAGCTATTTTACAGACACTTGGATCTTTATAACTAAGTAATATTATAACTTGGCAAGTTCGAAGAAAGACACTCCTATGATATGGCGACGGGAGGGGAAGGACTGCGCGGGTATGAAGTCGTGCGCGCGGGTCATCGCTACTCCTCCTTGCGAACCATCGGGAGCGTTAGGAACGAATTTGCCAAGCTGATCTATAAACGCCTTACAGTGAAAAGGCAGCCTTAACGTTAATTCAAAGCTTCCCTAACTACTAAAGAATTCTTACCGAGCAGCGATACAAGATTAATGGATTATTTAAATTGGACCTGATGAATTTATGCAAGTGCCCGAGATAAATCCCTCGACGGTTCTATTATGATTTTTCTTTTAGCCCTCATTCGCACGAGAGCTTTTTTAACGTACTTTAAAAAAGTTGTCAAATACAACAAACGCATTCCCGAGTATATGTTCACACGACAACGTTTTTAAAACACGCTGCTTTTTTCGAGCAGTGTTGCATTTTCAACTTTGGGCGTTGGAAATAGATCTTCATTTAACATAATATTATATTTAAACGCTTTTTAACGTCAGTTAAAAAAACTCCCGTGCGAATGAGGGCTTAGGATGTCGCAAGATTAAAATTTTCTACAATATGCGCGTATTCTTATCCATCTTATAATATAATTTGCCGACGTCCCGCGGTTTCACTCGCGTAGTTCCCGTTTCCGTGAGAATACGGAGATAAAATACAGCTTATGACACTCATAAATAACGTGGCTTTCTAGTGGTATAAAAATTTCCAAAATCGTTTTACTAGATCCAGAGATTACCCCTACTATACTACAAACTTTTACCTGTAATATTAGTATAGATGAATAATTCACAAAATTGAGGTTCCCGTATTATTTTTTTTATTAAATAAGTTTTAATTTATAATCTGTTATCAACCCATATTCGGCTCACTGCTGAGCTCGAGTCTCCTCTTAGAATGAGAAGGCTTAGGCCAATACTCAACCATGCTGGCCCAATGCGGATTGGCAGACTTCACACACACAGAGAATTAAGAAAATTTTCTGGTATGCAGGTTTCCTCGCGATGTTTTCCTTCACCGTTGAGACACGTGATTTTTATTTTCTTAAAATGCACACAACTGAAAAGTTGGAGGTGCATGCCCCGGACCGGATTCGTACCCGCACCCTCCGGAATCAGAGGCAGAGGTCTTATCCACTAGGCTAGCACGGCTCTCTCTCGGCATGGTTTTTGTGATGAACTTTTACCTCTGATTTTCAAATGCTTTGTGTTTTTAAACGTCTCGCAACACTCAGAATTTTGTTTCTCAATTATCCTTCACTTTCAAAAGCGGTTTCTAAAATCTCATCCTATAAGAACAAATCACAAAACATAATAGATATTTAAATATTTTTTACCTAATTAATACAAAACAGTACCATTTAAAAATAGAAACAAACAAAACAAAATACCATTTTGCGTAATAACATTAAAAAGCTCGGAGCTAAAATCCTTCGCTTACTCGTATATTTACTAATTAAACACATTTTACTCAATTAACACAAAATTCAATCATTTTTAAAAATAGAACCAACGAAAACAAATCCCTCTTTTCCGAATTAACGTTATAATAACAAAATCATTTAGGTATAATTAATTCGGCCATTGATTTCAGAGGAAAGAGGAAAACCTACGCGTATATTTACCTAGTAATTAGAAGAAAATCGACACTGCGAGGGTGAAAATGGAATTTTCATTCGCTTTTATACAATAGCGAGGCAATTTATGCTCAATACGGAGCCCATTTCAGGCGATCGTTGGTTTTTGTTACGTTTTTCTGAACTGAAAATTGGGTGCTCAAACGCCTGGGAATACTAATTTCAAAATTATGTATGCAATAGATGGCCTCTGTATTTTTAATACAAGATTTTTTGCCGACCTCCGTGGCGTAGTGGTATGCGCGGTAGTGTTACAAGACGGAGGTTCTGGGTTCGATCCCCGGCTGGGCCGATTGAGATTTTTTTTAATTGGTCCAAGTCTGGCTGTTGGTCAGCTTCGGCTCGTAACTTAAAATTAAAGTTACGAGGGTTCCAAAGATTCTTGGTCCAGGAAGAACCTACAACATCACAATCCTCTTCAGCAGCTTATTCTGGCGTCCTATCTTTTTTTTTAAATTATTTTACAAGTGAGCCCTTGACTACAATCTCACCTATGGGATGGTAAATGATGATGCAATCTATGATGGAAGCGGACTAACTTGTTAGGGGGCAAATGAAAATTCACACCCCCTTCACACGACATAGTACCGGAACGCTAATTCGCTTGGCGATACGTCTTTTGCCGGTAGGGTGGTAACTAGCCACGGCCAAAGCCTCCCATCAGCCAGACTTGGACCAATTAAGAAAATCTCAATCGGCCCAGCTGGGGATCGAACCCAGGACCTCCGTCTTGTAAATCTACCGCGCATACCACTGCGCCACGGAGGCCGTCACATATAGTAGGTACATAGTATATCTGTACCTACTAAATAAAGCTTATTATCATGTAAGAATCATGAATATAAAACTTAAAAGGTTAGACCCATTTCACTTCTTCCATTTAGTTTAAAACTTTTTAACTTGCTTCATTTTTATTAAAACTTTCACTGAAACTTGTATCTGCAGGAATAATATATATAAAACCTTTCTTTTTTTGCACGTGTCTATAAATAATCGACTTTATACCATCCCCCGGATACAATTACATTACGGTAGGGTTGCCTTTTGGGTCATATCACATCTAAGTTTGTACATAACCGCTGTTTTGTGGTGATCACAGTAATATAGTCCGGTCAATTTACACATGAAGCTACAATGAACTGTTCTATCTTGTGCCAACTTCGCCGTTCTACCACACGACTGCTAGGCATCGCAGAGAACTGCACCGCTAAGTCGTCGAAATTCCTCGGACGCGTACTAAGCTATTTAGTTCCTCTTTCCTTATACGCACTGCAAAGATGTGGAATGCTCCCCCAAACTCCGTTTTCCCCACCACCTATAATATGAGTATCATCAAGTCAAGAGAGAATCTTCTAGGCAAGCGTGTTCCAGGCGTGATCAGGCGTGATTGGTAGCTAAACGCTTACTTATAAAAAAGTTTATTCAAAAAAAAAAACTCAATTAGATTATATAGAATACATGGGAAAGATGGGGATCATTCAAATTTTATTTTTAATCAAATTTTAAACAATCTAACCGATTTTCAGCTTGGTGGGTATTTATGTAGCTTTAATCTTATTGTTTCAAATTAGATATTTGACCGGACTAAAATTATGAATGTTATTTAAACGGGTATATACTGCGATAAAACGACGAGATTTTTATTGTCGATATTTCGACCCAGTTGCATGGATCGTGGTCACGACGGGACTGAAGTTGCGAGATGAGAAGTGAAGTCAGCTGTTAGGGGCAGAATCGATCTACCCTCTTTATGCCCCTAACAGCTGACTTCACTTCTCATCTCGCAACTTCAGTCCCGTCGTGACCACGATCCATGCAACTGGGTCGAAATATCGACAATAAAAATGTCGTCGTTTTATCGTGGTATGTACCCGTTTAAATAACATTCATAATGAACAACCACGAAATAAGTTTAAAATCGGACTAAAATTGATGAAATAGATTAATATTGAGGAAATAGTAATCGAGCTAGGCCAGTGCCGTAGAAAACTGATACTAAATTTTGATATTTACAGAAAACGAAAATTTTATTTCACACAACTCTTTAGATGGAAGTTAATGAGTTTGTTAAGTGTGAAGTCTGCCAATCCCCCTCTCATTCTGAGAGGAGACTCGAGCTCAGCAGTGAGCCGAATATTGGTCGATAACGATAACGATAATGAGTTTTTCGAGCCCGAGGTTCAATGCCAATAAAAAAATAAGACTAACATCATCAATAAGTATTAATCTATTATAAAGGCCTACTTTAGAGCCAGGTCTAGAAGAGGAGATATATATATATATAGAACACAGACCTCCACGCTATTCATTCCAAAAAAAAATTAAAAATTGGATAATAAAACAAAAAAGTTATGCGCGATAATCGATAATCTTTTCAATTTTTCGTCGCTCAAAAACAAACGAATTTTTGCTTTTCCAATAAACACAATACTGGACATGTTTTTAACGATTCTTCTTTGATCTATTCAATGTGATAAAAGTAATACCCTCCCCATAAAGAAATCTCCCCATTATAATAAAAAATAAATACTAAATCTCCAAGCACGTTTATCGAAAACTGTAAAACAAGATTCAAAGGATTCCTAACTAAACTTAACAACAAATAAGTTTATATTCATAGATTTTATATTTTCCAACGATGAAAGTAAATTCGATATAAACGGCAATACAGTTAGGGCGGTTTCAGACTAGCGTATTTTTCTGCGCGTATTACACGATCGATCGCTTACACTGGCGCTTCATTTCGCACTTCATAAAACCTGTAGGGCTATTCTGTTATATAGAGACAGATAGAGATGGATTTGAAACTCGCACTAGCGAGTTATAAAAACATTGTATATAATAGGCTAGCTGACACCGAGCGGTTTCACCTGCGTGGTTCCCGTTTCCGTAGGAATACGGGGATATAGCCTTCCTCGATAAATGGGCAGTCTAATATTGAAAGAATTTTTAAAATCGGACTAGTAGTTTCTAAAATTAGCGCGTCCAATCAAACAAACAAACAAACTCTTCAGCTTTATAATATTAGTATAGATCTGCTGATTCGCGTACATTGTCGTATTCCGGCGTATTCGCTTGAACCGCATCAGTAATAAATAAGTTTATTAATAAGTTGTATACGCGATTACACGCGCTTTTATATGGATTTAGCTACTTATTAAAACTAGCAAACATCCGCGACTACATTCGCATAACATCTGTTTTTAAAAATCCCACGGGAACTATGGACTTTATGGGATAAAAAGTAAATATGTTCTGCTCAAGGTCAACATTATCTATTATATCAAAATTAATCTAAATCGATTCAGTTTAGCCCTAAAAGTGTAACAGACTTACCTATTTTTGCATTTATAATATTACCTATTGATGCCCGTTAAGTTTTTTAATTACATATCAAATACATAAATACATTATTATTATCATTACACCGCATTCATAGAGGTTCGCCTTAGCGGCAGACAGACCATGCTGTTCCATTTCACTTACTACAATCCTTAAAGGTATATCACCATTCACCGTTACTTCTTCCATTCTCATAAATCCTTTCATACGCGTCCGATTTTATACGCGCGCGTAAAAACGTTAGTCTGAAACCGCTCTTAAAAATATCTAGACTCTAATAAACGTACAGTTTTATCACAATGGAAAGCATTCAGAAAATACCCAAGTTGTTATTGTTATAACAATAGTAAAACCGGTGCTTGTAAAAAGCTGTTGCGAGAACGTGATTTGTGGCGTTACTTTAAAACTCGCTCTAACAATAAAGGAGATAATGTAAACTAATGTAAACTTTGTTTAGTTTCACTAACTGGTTAAATGTAACCATTGTAAATATACATAAAACGAATACAAAAGTTATAATCTAGCTAGTAAATCTTTAACGCAGTCGTGGGCAGATCATACACACAAAAAGGCATTACATATCCTCAATTTACGTATCAAACGTTTGTATAGAAGTTTAAATTACGTACGTCACCGTAAAATTGTGAATTCTTACAGTTAGTTTATAATCTATCTTGCGAGATTGTAAGCTGTCGATAGATTGTGAACCACAACATTTTGCTTACAATTTAACGTGTAATTCGGTAGATTGAAGGATTTTTTTTATTTGTACGTTCACAAATAAAAAAACACCTAACCTGACCTAACCATTGGTTTCTGAGGCACTCAAGTTCCGGTTCTTAGTAATATGTATGGAGTTCACAATCTATCGACAGTTTACAATCTCGCGAGATAGATTGTAAACTAACAATATTTACAATTTGACGGTGACATGTACATCACTAAATGGGCCCCATGGTTTTACCCACAATAATCCGGTTACTGTGGCAATATGGAGATAAAAAGTAAATTATGTCTATGCCAAATAATCTACATGCTAATATCCAACTTTTTTAGTATAATATTCATCATCATCAATCTATTTTATCCATTACAGGGTTACGCCTTTCTCTTATAGGGGAGGGGATACTTTTATAAATACAATTTATATAATTAGTTTTATCTGCTCAGTGTCTACCCTATTTAAAAATCAGCCGTTTGCGAGAATTCTAGTTTTGAAAATGCGAGTGATTTCACTGAAGACCCTTTCTGGGAAAGGCAAGTTAAAGAACTCAACTAGGCGTGGGTATAAAAGAAAATTGTAAGAAGGAAACTAATAAGTAAAATATAAATTTTGTGTGAATAAAAAATCCTACAAATCTAAACTTAATATGGCGTAATCTCTGGATCTACAGAACCGATTTTGAATTAAATTAAATTTGAAATTAAATTTGAATTATTGAAATTCTTTTACCACTAGAAAGCCACGTCATTTGTGAGTGTCATAGGCTATATTTTTTTGGTATTCTCACGGGAACGGGAATTAAGCGGGCGAAACCGCGGGGCTAGTCGCTTTATATAGGTCAAGTTTAAATAAACAAGTAAATATAAAAAATATTTATTAATCACACAGTAACAAATTTCTAATACAATAATTGAGTAGATCCCTGACTCCCAAACTAGTTGTAACTGTATCTTGGGAGCCAGTGGATTCCCATTAGTATTACTTATTAAACTTAAGATAATCTGTAGTAGGCAAAAACAATAAAGGTGTATTCGTAAAACAAGATCACATCACACTATCAACCCATATTCGGCTCATTGCTGAGCTCGAGTCTCCTCTCAGAATGAGAGGGGTTAGGCCAATAGTCCACCACACTGGCCCAATGCGGATTGGCAGACTTCAAACACGCAGAGAATTAAGAAAATTCCCTGGTATGCAGGTTTCCTCACGATGTTTTCCTTCACCGTTTGAGACACGTGATATTTAATTTCTTAAAATGCACACAACTGAAAAGTTGGAGGTGCATGACCCCGGACCGGATTCGAACCCACACCCTCCGGAATCGGAGGCAGAGGTCATATCCACTGGGCTATCACGGCTCACCTGTGACCACTTTGTGTAGTTGTGTGTTTGTGTGTGTTTAGTTAGAATAAAGAAAATATTAACAGGTACGATGACCTTAACCGTGAAAGACTATAAATGTGATGTAAGCGAACATCGCGTGTCCCGGGGGCCCTTATCTTCGCCGCACCTGCTATTTCGCAATTCGTTGATATTAAGCTCGGGCAAATTGCTACTAAATTTGATCTAAATCTTCGCCGTCATACCAGAAATGTACTTACGATATACTTTTGAAAGACAGATGACGGTGAATCATTAGAGTCATCGTACATCGAAACTATCGCTAATACCTCGTTCGCACGAGAGATTTTTTAACGGACGTTTAAAAACGTTCAAATACAACAAATACATTCCTGTTGATTACAAATAAACATATAAAAATAAAATAAAATTCCCAAGTTTATGTTCACACGACAACGTTTTTAAAACACGATGCTTTTTTTCGAGCAGTGTTGTATTTTTCAATTTTGGGTGTTGGAAAGAGATCTTCATTTAATTTCATATTATATTTGAACGTTTTTTTAACGTCCGTTAAAAACTCTCGTGCGAATGAGGGCTTAGTATACAACTGACACTATGCCGACTGCCTGTTGGCCGTACCATGAAAGTTTACACCTACGAGTATTTTGATAGATTGATCGAAATTATCACGAACCTACGTTTATTACAATACTTAATAGTACAAGATCCGTCATAAGAAATATATTTTGTGGTTGCGGCCGGTGCCCCGTGTGCGGGGGCCCTTATAGCTAGGGAAGTGAATAAGATTACGTGCAAAATCAAATTAACAAAATACCAAACAAAATTGAGTTCAACAAAATTATATCAAGCCAACCAAGCACGCCACACTCGAGCGTTGTGAAGTAAGGAAAGTAGGAACAAATCCGTGCTTGCTTCTTTGGTGCTTGTTACGACAATCTTGTTATAAGTTTAGAACCGATTTAATTGGTATCGAGGGAAACGGGTCGCTTTGTCGTTTGAGACGTGAAGCTTGATTAGGCGAATATTTACACACATTGATATAATAAATTCAATCAAATTGAATACAACAAAGATTTCTAAATGGCTAACTAATAAAATTTAAGAAATATAAGTAGGTCATCATTATCAACCTGTATTCGGCTCACTGCTGAGCTCGAGTATCCTCTCAGAATGAGGGGGGTTAGGCCAATAGTCCACCACGCTGGCCCAATGCGGATTGGCAGACTTCACACACGCAGAGATTTAAGAAAATTCTCTGGTATGCAGGTTTCCTCACGATGTTTTTCTCACCGTTTGAGACACGTGATATTTAATTTCTTATAATGCACACATCTGAAAAGTTGGAGGTGCATGCCCCCGACCGGATTCGAACCCACAACCTCCGGAATATAAGTAGGTAATGAAGCCTATAAAAACATATAAAAATCTAGATATCATCACTACATAGTATAAAAGTCTCTGTCCCTATATCCCTATGTCCTTATGTATGCTTAAATCTTTAAAACTTTACGCAACGGTTTTTGACGCGGTTTTTTTTTAATAGATAGAGTGATTGAAGAAGAAGGTTTATAAGTAAAACTAGCGATCCGCCCCGGTTTCGGACGGGTGCAATGCTGATACTAAACATACTACAGAAAAACTATGAATATTGTATATAAAAACATAGGCCCGCTCCGGCTTCGCACGAGTATAAAGGCGAAAGTTGAGTAAGTTTGTGTGTATGTTTGTTCCTCTTTTTATGCCGGAAAAATCCATGGTTCCCTAGGGATTTGTGAAAGACTGGAAGATAAAGGAGGTTACTTTTTATCCGGAAAAAATCCGCGGAATATTTGAAAAACCGAATATCAAGCGGACTAAGTCGCTTACTTATAAAGTCCACTTGAGACGAATTCTCTGCAATAATCTGATGAAATGTCTGCACTATTACATCCAATAGTTCCAGTTAAGTTTGAAAATATTTTCACATTCAAATAAAAGAGTGACTAAAATATTGTTCACGGCTTGATAACCCTCTGATATTGTAATAGAAATGAGAAATGGAAGTAATATTGCATTCGGACGCTTCGGTTATAAAACGAAATCTTTTGAGAATAAAGGAAAAGTCGAAATGAGTTTCCCTTTTTGAAACTAAATTGCCCATTGCACTATCGAAAAAAAATGGCAGCCAGAAATGCATTTTTGAGGAAAAGAAGAGATGACTTCCAACTTCTATCTTAAGTATTCCGTTACTAATGGAGTTTGATCTGAAATGATGATTTTCTTAAAATGCAAAAAACTGAAAAGTTAGAGGTACATGAGGTACATGCCCGGACCGGATTCAAACCTACGCCCTCCGATGCGAAGGCAGAGGTTATATCCACTGGGCTATTGTCGTCGTCACTCCGTTTGAATACGAATATAAAAATAACGTAACTTTTAATTGGCAAAAGAGAACTCCTGAAGAAATAAAGAAGTTCTGACAACTCTTAATAGTTATCGAAAATATTCTTAAGCAAGCAAATGTTATTTTAAAGTGATTTATTGTATCGATAAGTATCTTTAAAATTCATGCGTTGCAACGCTGAAAACTTTCATTGAATGCTGGAAAATGTATTCAAACGTACTGTATGTACATTTGAATACTATTCCCAGATAAATACGCTATTCTTCAAAAATATATCTACTCGTGAATATAAAAATTCGGGGTCCATTATATTCATGTCCGGAAAATTCGAAGCATATTGTATAGATTAACTGGACGTTTTATGGTAGGTACGTAAGGTACGTAAGGTACATAAGATGCAGATATGAGGCCGCCTACCATAAATAATTTTCTATACACTTTAGCACTATATCCAAAGCTAAAGAGGACTTTCTGGAATAGATAAGTTTATTTTTTTCTATTTTCTTTCATAGTTCGACTGTAGTTTCGATTACTTTAATCATTCGTACCAGGAAAGCATACTTTCAAAGGAGGTTCATGCCGTATTCAGTATTCATTGCACGACCGCACCCAACGGTATCCCACCGCTAATCAGACTATCTCGTGACCTGCGCTCCGAATGAATGTACCAGGATAGCATAAGCAGCGTTCCCAAGTACGGAACACAATATGTGATAGGCCTAAGTATATTAATTATATTTATGCGATATTCTGTATCGATGTTTTTATAACTCGTCAGCGTGAGTTTCGAATTCGTTTCTATCTATCTATATCTGTAGTGTCGTGTTAGACAGAGAGAGCGAGAAAAGTGACGAATTCGAAACGTATGTTGTCGGTTTGTAAAAAACACAGTCAGAGTAAAGATATATGATCTCTATTGTGACATTTATCGCTGGTAATTTCACTTATTTCACTATTAAAATGTAGGATTCCATTAATATAATATATTTACGATATATTTGTTGAATTAAGTTAAAATGTAAGATATACCTACTAAGTAAATGTCAGAAAGCTCGGTTGACTTTATTCTTTCAAAGATACCGAATTTACAAAATAATCCAGTTGAAAGTAAGTTGCGCACGCAATTTACTTTTAAATCTTTTAATTTCGAAAATCTATGAAAAAATTCCAGGCTTTATATTACTCATTAAATTACCGTCACTTATCAAATATCACATAAGGAAAACCTTATTATTTATTGTATGGTAACCCTAAAGTTAAATTGTACCAGGCAAGCATGGATGGTGAATAGCTTTAGATAGCAGATACATTGACAAGCTTTATCGGGATTCGCTGAATCGGGATTAGGGCCTATCGGTTAACGTTGAATTAGAGTTATCTAGTTCGTTAAGCCTTCTATTCGGTAAACGCTCCTTTGGTAATTAGTTTGGTGACCCAGTTGGGACGTATCGGGACGATACTAACTTTCTTTATACTATCCAGTTACCGGAGGAAACGTACAAACCACACCTAGATACAATCTCCGAAAGGCACCAAGTTAGCAAATAATCCATTTGCTAAGTTGGTCATGTCAAGTCATGTTTGAAAGCTTGAAAAATATTGTCTTTATTTAATTTACTAATAAATCATCCTAGCAGGCCGAGATAGCCCAGTGGATTTGACCTCTGCCTTCGATTCAAAGGGCGTAAGTTAGAATCCAGTCCGGGACATGCACCTCCAACTTTTCATGTGCATTTAAAAAAAATATATCACGTGTCTTAAAACGGTGAAGGAAAAACATCGCGAGGAAACCTGCATACCGGAGAATTTTCTTAATTCTCTACGTGTGTGAAGTATGCCAATCCGCATTGGGCTAACGTGGTGGACCCCTCTCATTCTGAGAGGAGACTCGTACTCAACAGTGAACCCTCGGTGGGGGATTTCGGCTCGCATGCATTTTATGTAGTTAGGAAGTGCTTTTAAGCATCCACACAGAAGCTGCCATATGCTACTAATTCTGCCAATCCGCATTGGACTAGCGTGGTGGACTAACCCCTCTCACTCTTAGAGGAGACTCGAGCTCAACAGTGAGCCGAATATGGGTTGATAACGATAGAATGTGAAGAGGCTTAATTTATTTATTTATTAAGACGAAAATAAACCGTACGCATCTATTCCATGATAATCATTTTACTTACCTAACAGAATCTTGCTCAGTTACGTTAATTAACATTCGTGTAATTTTGGGAAGACGCCGTGTACCCAATGCTTAATTAACCGAACAGGTATTGTAAGATTGAATTTTAAAATCAAATTTTAATTTAACCATTTGGTATAATCCACAGAATAAAGATGATCCAGAATGAGTCTTTACCTTGGCTGAGTTTGTTGTGGGCTCTTCTCGGACCAAGGCGCGTTTGAAAACTTCATAACATTAATTTTAAGTTTTCGACTATTATTACCATTAGATTAAATTGAATAGGGATGATGACAGTTTTTTAAATTGTATATGTATAAATTAAGAGTATACTAACAGTAAAGCAATTTTGTAAAAGGAACAAGGTATCTGCGATCATTACTTTAGGAGCTACAGGGATTCGAAGAGTCGGATTTGCGGCGCTGCCGCGGATCCCTGAAAAACGCCCCATACAAAATGGCACGAACTAATGACGTCGTAGGCAATGTAACGATCGTTAGATTTGTATGTGCGTTCAAACAAAATTACTAATATCTTTGTTATACTGCTAGACTAAACCTGTCTGAATTTTCATCTAATTACGATGAAAAAAATTTAAAAGATTTTGAAATTTTGCAAATATCCAGACCATCTTTATGTATAAATTAGTTAACATTGACCATATTTACCCGAATGTATCATAAAAATCAATATATTCAAACCTAGTCATCATCCCCATTATGACATAAACCTTACCTTTCAAAAGTGTTTTTAAACTGAGCCTAATTTAAATAAATGAATTTTGAATTGAATGAAGCCGGTGTCATGTATTGTCATCAGAACTCCGAGCGTGTGCAAAATTTCATCCTAATCAACCAAATTGAGATTCCAAGATTTTCTTAAAGCGTTAGCGTGTAAAAAAACGGTCATTTCGATTACGGTTAGTTTATATCCAGTTAATTGTCGGTGTAGGTGTTTAGGAGCCGTGATAGCCTAGTGGATATGAACTCTGCCTCCGATTCCGGAGGGTGTGGGTTCGAATTCGGTCCGGGGCATACACCTCCAACTTTTCAGTTGTGTGCATATTAAGAAAATAAATATCACGTGTCTCAATCGGCGAAGGAAAACATCGTGAGGAAACCTGCATACCAGAGAATTACCTTAATTCTCTGCGTGTGTGAAGTCTGCCAATCCGCATTGGGCCAGCGTGGTGGACTGTTGGCCTAACCCCTCTCATTCTGAGAGGAGACTCGAGCTCAGCAGTGAGCCGAATATGGGTTGATGACGAGTACGAGTAGGTGATTTTCTTAAAGCGTTAGCGTGTTAAAAAAAAACGGTTAAGTAATTTATATTACGCGGTTAGTTTACATCCAGTTAACTGTCGGTGTAGGTGTTTAGGTGTTTAGGTGTTAAACTATTTATTGTAGTCGTACAAGCGTAACTAGTTCCACGGTACGCGGGCGTTTGAAACTCGATTAAAAACAAACTTTAATAACTAACTTAGTTGTAGCTTAGCAAACTTATCTACGGAATGTTCCATTGAAAACTACAACGCGCTATGTTGTTATATTAAAGTGATTCGAAAAACAAGACACTAGCGGACGCCCGCGACTTCGTCCGCGTGGAATTTTGTTTTTTCACAAATCCCTCGGGAACCATGGATTTTATCGGGATAAGAAGTAGCCTATGTGTTAATCCAGGCTGTAATGTATCTCAATACCAAATTTCAGCTAATTCGGTTCAGTAGTCGAGGCGTGAAAGAGTAACAAACATTCATATCATCAAAATCATCAGTTTTTGTAAATCTCGGGAAACCATGGATTTTTTCGGGATAATCCAGAGTAAAATCTATTTCCATTTTAAATTTCAGCCAAATCGCTTTAGTAGTAGCGGCGTTAAAAAGTCAGTTATCAGTTATCAAGCCACCATTACGTAAATCTTGTCGCGAACCCCCTGCCGTCGAATGGCGAACCCCTAGGGGTTTAGAAAAATAGAAAATTGTGATAAAAACAAACTTGGGCGTACGTTCTTTCATTGATTAACCGAGGCAATAAAAAAGGCCGAGATAATTGTATTATGATCCCTCGGTTAAACTGTCTCTAAATGGCACTTTGGGGGGAAAATGATTGTAGGGAGCGCAGTTTATTACAACATTTGCAAAGCTTCCAAACAGGGCACTCGTTAATGAGAAACACTTTTTAAATTACACGTACTGCACACGGTGCGTTTCTCTGCGAGATCGAATCAGATATGAGGAGATCCGCAGACGAACCAAAGTCTCTGGACATAGCGCAACTATTCGCGAAGCTGAAGTGGTAATGTTCGAAGAGCCAACGGACGTTGGGTTCTGAAATGGCCACCGGAAAGCGCAGAGTTGGTCTGCGAATTGGCTATTTCCACAGAAGATTATATGTAGGATTTAATTTTTTTTTTTTTTAATGTAAATAGGCTCGCGTTTGACCATGATCTAACCTGATGGTAAGTGTAGATACAGTCTAAGATGAAACACGCTTGCCTAGAAGGTGCCTATTCACTCTTGTTAATAAACCTTGGCTGAGTTTGTTGTGGGCTCTTTTCGCCTTTGAAATCCTCGTAACTTTAATTTTAAGTTTTCGACTATTATTACCACCATTAGAGTAAATTAAACTATGACGTAATCCTGACATTTCAAAAAAAACTTGTAAACTAAGCCTAATTGAAATAAATGAATTTTGTTTTTTTTTATTGAAAAGATTGGTAGCTTTAATTTTTTATTAATTATTTAATGTGGATTTCTTTTTAATTCTAAACAATGCTTACAAAACGTATAATTAATAGCTTTAATTGCAAATTATTATAAAAGGTTGATACCCACTTTAACCCCGGATTGGATTTCACACGACTCACTAATTTCAGCTATACGAGATTGTGATAATAGGGTTAAATGTGCTATGGAGAGATAATTATGGTATATCATACATCTAATTATATCGAAAGGAGCTAGCTACCAACCAGGTGCGACCCCTAGGGGAGCGTAGAGATGCCGAGGGGCGCAAAATAACACAACTTTATCGCGTTTATGAAGATTTTATAGTGCACAAGTGTATGCGTAAACACAGGTGTAACTAATTCTCTAATCCCTCCATTCATTCTTTTAGTCCGATAGAACGGCATACGACACGCCCTGGGAGTAATCTATACTAATATTATAAAGAGTGTGACTGCCAGTCCGCATTGGGCCAGTGTGGACTTTTGTCCTAACCCCTCTCATTCTGAGGGGAGACTCGAGCTCAGCAGTGAGCCGAATATGGGTTGATAACGAGACGAGATTATAAAGAGGTAAAGTTTATGGTATTGTTGGGGATTATCTCCGGATTTACTAAACCGATTTTTAAAATTCTTGTACCACTAGAAAGCCACGTTATTTGCGAGTGTCATAGACTATATTTTATCCCCGTATTATCACGGGGACTACCGCAGGGCGTCGGCGATTTAAATCCATTCAGTAGACACACACAGACACACAGACAGACAGACAAAAAATCGAAAAAAAATATTTTTAGCTTCAGTATCGATTATATAATGCCCTCCAACAAAAATTTTCAAAATGTCTTCAATGTACAGAATGTACAAAATGTACAGAATTCGTATTACAAGTATAGATTCTAGATGGCGCTAGTAGTACTCTGTGCCACGGTAACGTTTGGTGTTACAAATGGTAAGTAAAATCTCAAATCGCGTATAAATGTATAGAATTCGACCAGTTTTATTATAAGTATAGAAGATGTACACACATACACACAAAGTTTCCCCTTTTCTAATAATAGTGTGATAATTCAGTGTCTACATACTCGTAGCATGTATTTAGCTGTTCCACGAAGGTCCCAGAGGGGAGGTGCGACAGAGTCTGACTACGTATCCACCTTTACTATAACAACATTTGGGTTACCTCCCACGGGGGATATTTGAACAAGCGTCGCTTTTTGAACCCGGGTATATGTAGTGGATAGTAATTATAAAATTGGCGAAAGTTAATTACTTTTGAAAATAACTATCAAGGATCAGACAGTTAGGAAAAGTTTAAACTTTAAATTATATTACATTTTTCATCATCATTATATTTTTATTTGCTCATTACATAGCCAAAACTCCCTCCTTGTGGTAGGCGTCCACAGATTCGCGTCGTATACATATTATCGGAAACGTCGCATTTAATGGATTTTAAATTTAACGGTAACGGAAGTTGAAATCCTTTCGATGCGGATCATTGGACGCACTTGTATGACTATCTATACAAATAATACATCTTAGATTGCATCATCACTTACCATCAGGTGAGATTTAATCAAGGGCAACAAGTAGAGAATAAAAAAAATATTATCATAGAGACAAGACAATTAAAAGATCAATGATCCTAAAGTCGTTACTGACACCGATAGGTAACAAAAAGGTATTAACCCACAAAACCATTCAAATAACGTCTCATCCTTTGAGCTTAGAAAGATTACTCGTCGATTACATAATAGTTTGCGAGTTCATCGAACTGTCCAATATACTTAGCACGAGTTTGCACTTTATCGGCCTTATATAAAAACATGGATTGACAAGCTTAAATTCAAAGTAAAGTGAACTTTAAACAATAGTAATTAGGTCCTATTTAATCTAAAGAAAGCCGAGGTTTTAAATCTTAATCCATGTTTAGAACAACAGGGCATAATTATTATTAAGAACACAGTTTAACCTTATTTATATGTCATTGTGTTTTTTAAAATAATTAAATTTTAATAAATAACAAAGAAAGGAAACACATGAACGAACAAAACATTTCTATTAATTTCTTAATATTTTTTTTATATTATGGCCCCTAACAAGGTAATTATCGAAACGCTAGTTTGTTTGTTTGTAATGACTGTACAAACTTGTAAGTGCTTGAAAGTGTAAAGTGTAACTGTTCTACTAGAATAAAAACGAATTTGAAATGCATTGATACTAAAAAACCATATGACGATTGCAAGGTGCAAATCGTAATTGTAAACGTAGTATGTATTAGACAATCTCGCAAGGCCTAATTTCTCGCTAGGGGTACAAACGCTATATAGCGTGACGTAACTTCGAATCACCAGAATTTTTGTCCGCCAATTGATGTAGAAAACGCCCGAGGCACAACATGAAGTTCAAAAGTGCCTGTAAAACAAACCTATTCGATTTATAGATAGTGAATAGCATTGGGAGTAGAAAATCTGAAGCGTGCAAGGTGCAACTCGTGCTAGACCAAACTATACGTTGAACGTATAGAATGATCTTGCAAGGCATAATTTCTCGCTAGGGTACAAACATAATGTGGCGTGACGTAAACACTGTAACCCCGAATCACCACAGTTTTTGTCTACCAATTGTCGAAGAGAACCCCCAAGACTCGGCTCGAAAGAACTTGGGAGTTTCGAAAGCGCTTGAAAAATAAGGCTATTTGATTTAATTGAATTGTACTAGAAAAGTGCAACTCGTACTAAAATACACTAAACGTACAACATATAGATGATCTCGCAAGGCTGAATTCTTGCTAGGGTTAAGTAATGTGGCGTGACGTAAACACTGTAACCCCGAATTACCAGAGTTTTTGTTCGCCGATTGTTGTAGAAAACGCCCGAGGCTCAACTCGAAGGCTTTGTTGGGTGGAAAATGGTGAAAAAGAACAAAGAACCATTCTTTTTGAGCAAGTTCTAGGTCGTTTCGTGTCCATTCATTTAGAGTATAAAGTGTTCGTTCATTTTACACGCCTAATACAAAGTCAATTTTCTTTTTATCTGAATTATAAACTAATAGCCGACGCCCTGTGTTTCATCTGCGTAGTTCCCGTTCCCGTGAGAATACGAGGTTAAGAATGGGCCTATGACATTCACAAATAACGTGGTTTTCTAGTGGTATAAGGATTTTCAAAATTGGTTCAGTAGATCTAGAGATTTCCCCTACAATACAACAAATTTTATCTCTTTATAAAATTAGCAGACGCCCTGCGATTTCACCTGCATAGTTCCCGTTCTGATGGGTATACGGGGTTTTTTCCTGCTACAGCTCGTGATACACTTTATGTATACTGTTAGCTGATAATGTAGCTTCCCATGGGTGTAAGAATTTTAAAATAGGCTTGAAAACGTAAGAAACAAACAGGCTCACTTTCAATAGTCAAATATCATCCTAATCCCGCCGACTCGAATTGGAGCAGAGCAGGGTGGTTCTAAGCTTCATATGCCCTCTCCTTAAGGGGAAAGGCCTGGCCCTGTAGTAGGCCGTTAAAATAGGCTGATAATGATAGGTTATTTCATCACCAATGCATCCACAATACAACGTCAAGCATCCCAATGCGGTCACACTCTGCGGATCGAATACGTAATTATTCCTGCCATAGTTCGTGATACTTTATGTATTCATAAAGCGTCCGTATGCCAGCGAGGAAAGGAATAGTTGGGAGAGATATCGACTACCCATTTGTACTCATAGCTTAGTGTGCATAGTATTATACTATGTGTCAAACTTCTAGTCCGCTTTGAAACTTAACTGCGCATTCATCATTATCATCGTTATCAGCCGATGGACGTCCACTGCTGGACATAGGCCTCTTGCATAGACTTCCAAACAAAACCGTCTCGAGCCACTAGCATCCAGCGGCTCCCTGCAACCCGCTTGATGTCTTCGGTCCACCTAGTGGGGGGTCATAGAGGGTAATTTCTGAATAATGTATTGAACCGATTTTGACAATTTACCAATAGAAAGTCAAATTATTTAAGAGTGTCTTATGCTATATTTATAATACGGATATGTATGATACGGATGAGTGGACGCCTTCCATTAAACTGAAAATGTGGGAACGTCAATAATTTAGATGGAATAATACATAATTCAATTCAATCAATAAGTAATAATTATAGTTATCTACTCCTATCTATAGTTAATATTATAAAGCTGAAAAGTTTGTTTGTTTGTTTGCTTGAACGCGCTAATCTCAGGAACTACAGGTCCGATTTGAAAAATTTTATCAGTGTTAGATAGCCCATTTATCGAGGAAGGCTATATATTATTCCCGTATTGCAACAGGAACGGGAACCACGCGGGTGAAACCTCGCGGCGTCAGCTAGTACTTATTGAGAAGATAACATTTCTATACGAATAGTAGGTACGAGTAGTTTCTCATTGAATCATTGTCTAGACAAACAAACATGTACACAGACAAATAATTACAATGCTACGTTTGTTTGATTTCCCCACTTTTATCTTAGACCTTGTTCTAGTGACAGATTGTTTTGTTAGCACTATCGTGAGAAACACTGTATTGTATTCGCCCACTTCCGTAGTAGTCTAGTGTAAGTAAAGATTTTTGTGAAAGCGACAGTAATAAGTATAGGGGTAGTACGGTAGTAGGTACTTTTCCGGACGAGGTATACCACAAAAATGTCTAGTGTTACTAGAGATACTTACGGCGACGGCGTCTACGCTGCCTAACAAACAACTGAGCTCAAGTCACCTTATTTATACAAACACTGATACCTCCCCTCTATAATAATCTAAATAATTAATGTTAATATCACCCGTAATCGTGGAACTTTTAACATAATACTCGTACATGGTGTTTCAAAATCAAATCAAGTTTGCGTAACTCAAAAAAAGCTCTGCTACTACAAGAAATATTAATATAAATTTTCCTACATACATACATGGTGTTTCAAAATCAAATCAAGTTTGCGTAACTCAAAAAAAAGCTTTGCTACTACAAGAAATGTTAATATCAATTTTCTTACATACATACATACATGGTGTTTCAAAATCAAATCAAGTTTGCGTAACTCAAAAAAAGCTCTGCTACTACAAGAAATGTTAATATAAATTTTCCTACATACATACATGGTGTTTCAAAATCAAATCAAGTTTGAGTAACTCAAAAAAAGCTCTACTACTACTTACTAGAAATATTTACATCAATTTTCTTACGTATACATTATACATACATGGTGTTTCAAAATCAAATCAAGTTTGCGTAACTCAAAAAAAGCTCTGCTACTACAAGAAATGTTAATATAAATTTTCCTACATACATACATGGTGTTTCAAAATCAAATCAAGTTTACGTAACTCAAAAAAAGCTCTGCTACTACAAGAAATGTTAATATACATTTTCCTACATACATACATGGTGTTTCAAAATCAAATCAAGTTTGCGTAACTCAAAACGGTTACTCAACGCGGGTCACCTCTGTTACTGAATTCGATTTGCGTCCACCGCGTCCGGTTACTCGGACGTGACGTGCATAATCCCTGAGCCATATCTAGATTGGTTTGAAGCTACTCTGTTACTGGATATGAGGCTGACGTATTATTTAAGTAACGGGAAATGTGCTCTATTTGGTATGGTATAATAGACCTATGGGTAAATCAATTAACTCCGATTTAATTAAGACACCTATGTAGGTAACCGAAAAGGTAACTTGGGACTTTTGAAGAAAACTCGTTAAGTTAGCTATTTAGTGTGCCTTTTCGGCTGCTCAATAATAACTGATGAAGATGGTGGTAACAAAAAAAAAATACCTGGCAGAGTTTTCTATGTGCTTCAGCTCACTAGAAATGCAAGCTTGGACTACATATTATTATGTTATTAAGTCTGTATCAATAAACTTAATTTTAGAACCAAGTCGACACTAACTTAGATTAGGTATATAGATCGAAGTATTTACTATTTATTAAGTAATATGGTTAGACAGAAAAAAAAATGAACCTTAGGGCTGTAACAATTGTAATACGTCTATAAGATTCTAATGTATTCACAGTATGAAATAAATAGTATTTTTTTATTTTTATTTACTACTAATTTTAGTTCTTAAATATATGATATTTATCTCGTATACGAACACGAGAAGACCTAAAAATTTATAAATGTTTGACGCCACGCGGTTTCCCGTTCCCGTAGGAATGCGGGGATAGAAAATAGCACCGGGGTATTATCTAGCTTCTCATCAGTGACAGAATTTTTCAAATCTGATCAGTAGGCCCTTTTCGAGGCCTATTAAATGCAAACAAACAAATCAAATCCTCAAATCCCACCTCAAAAACAACACCCTGTAATACGCAAAAGATGTAAGGGTTCATTCACACGAGCTGTAACTCTACCGACGACCGCAGTCGACTGCAATTAGCGACGTCTCGGCGGCAGGCGACGGCGTCGCCGACTGCAGTCGACTCTCGGCGGCGGTCAACACTAAGTAATACAAAATGGTACATACCACGAGTGCGTGTCGCACCCGTCTTTCCGCCTCGGCGTATGGCTCCCTATTATGCTGCAGGGGGCGACCTGAAACAAACCAACAACTCCTTAGGAATCACATTGTTATAAAGGTCAATTACAGATAATAAATGTCAGTTAACACCAGCATTATTTGGCCTTGTTTTGTTGGTTAGTAACTTAGAAAGTTTTTCAGAATACTATGAACTCATAGGTTCCCCGTTTTTTTTTTGAGTCGAGTTAGAACAGTAATTTAGACTTTGCGACTAAATTTTAAGTAAGTTCCACAATGCCTAGTTAAGTCGTAATTTTTAGGGTGATTCTCCTAAGTATGGTTAATAATTATTATCTATAAACCCAAGGAAAGATGCTCAGTAAACTAAGCAAAATCGTACATGGGGTGATTCGGACACTCCTCGTTACTAGGCATTCAAATTTTACTCCCCGGCCACAATGTATAGACCGACATCATGGCCGTTAGCGATTACGCTTGTATTGTCAAAAAAATCTTTAAAAAATGAAAATTTTATGTAAGGAAGTATTAATATCTCGAAAAAATATTATGATGATTTTTTCAATCCAGAAATTGAAATCCCGGTAGAAACCGACAGATGTAGGGTAGGATAAGCTTGTATCTTTCAAAATCAAAATCAATCAAAAATCATTTATTTCAAGTAGGCTCAGTTAACAAACACTTTTGACACGTCAGTTGACTATTTGTCAGGTGATTCTACCACCGGTTCGGAAGACAGGTTCTGCTGAGTTCTGCAAGAAACTCAACAGTTGACAAGTAAGACTTTTCCATGTAAGCCCGCTCCCATTACCGTTATTAATGATTCTGAGTAAAACAGATAGTACAGTAAGTATCATAATTCACAACGTAAATAGAATATCAAGATTTATCTCAAGTTTCAACAGAACGCATTAGGGTACCAAAGCTAACGGACGTTGGTCAAATTTCAATGGAAATCGAACAGCCACGTTGTTCTATGTATTAGTGTTTAAATGGAACCGGCAGCCAATACGGCATTACACTTTAATGGGTTAGGCAGAGAGAGATACTTCGGGCCACTGCTCAAAAAGCTCAAAACACAAGCGTTAACGCTATAACCAATGATGAATGAAATGATGATGAAAATTAACAAGTCAAAAATACTTTAATAACAATATAAATCGTCGTCATCAACCCATATTCGGCTCACTGCTGAGCTCGAGTCTCCTCTCAGAATGAGAGGGGTTAGGCCAATAGTCCACCACGCTGGCCCAATGCGGAATGGCAGACTTCACACACGCAGAGAATTAAGATAATTTTCTGGTATGCAGGTTTCCTCACGATGTTTTCCTTCACCGATTGAGACACGTGATATTTAATTTCTTAAAATGCACACAACTGAAAAGTTGGAGGTGCATGCCCCGGACCGGATTCAAACCCACACCCTCCGGAATCGGAGGCAGAGGTCATATCCACTGGGCTATCACAGCTCTTAACAACAATTAACAATATAAATAATTTAGGTAAAATCATCAGTCGGTTTTTAAGTCAGACATTTTCCATTTATCAAAACCAGAAATATTATCTATTGAAACTGTTAGTTTACAGTTGAATATTGTATAAGACTAAGTTCACTAAAAAGTTGAATGCATTAAAAAAACTGCTGTCGTTTATGTCTCACTTTGGTTGACATATACATAACGAAATAATCTATACTTAATTTTATAAATTAACAAATAAATGAACACATAATAAACTACCATAACCAAACAGATAAGTTCAATAGAGCCATCTTTAGCCAAAAGCGTCGCTGCAATGCCGTGGCCCAACTGTAAGCTGAACAGCTGTTGATTGAAAGGAGGATCATGGCACGAAATATATTACACGTAGCATCGTATATTCACTCACGTCAATTTCAGTTCAGATTAATAGTGGAATTATGTCATGTAATTGCATTACTGAGACAATGTTTTCATACAAAATATTGATAACTCATCAACTGAGTTGTCGGGCAACATCATTTCCCCATATCTGTCTTTATATATGTACTCGTATCTATTTATTTACGCTTCATTTTTCTTTCTTCTTCTTTTATTCCAGGCAACCATGCACATACATTCAGTGTAATGTGCAAACCTTTATAGTGTCCATCATTATGAACCCCTATTCGAGGAGACTCGATCTCCTCTCAAACGCGGATTGGCAGACTTCGTAGAATGCGAATTGGCAGACTTCACCTTATCAGCAGATAGACGTCCACTGCTGGACATAGGCCTCTTGCATGGACCACCAAGCACAACGATCTCGAGCCGGCAGCATCCAGCGGCTCCCTGCAACCCGCTTGATAAACTTCACACAAGCATAGAATTGAAATTCTCAGGTATGCAGGTTTCCTCACGATGTTTTTCCTTCACCGTTTGTGACACGTGATCTTTAATTTCTTAAAATGCACACAACTGAAAAGTTGGAGGTGCATGCCCCGGACCGGATTCGCACCCACACCCTCCGGAATCGGAGGCAGAGATCTATCACGGCTTTTCTTTGGTGTTTCCGGCAAATCTGCCGGTCCAGCATAGTAGGAACCCAGCCATTAGCAGTAGAAATAGGAAGGCGTTAGCAGGTAGGGGGAGGTTATAGCACTTCACTATAAACGTTTCGCAACACTATAAGCCGCGGCGCCCGCGCGTCGCGCATACGGCATAGGCATTAGGCAGTCGACCACCACGTTGAATAGCGATCGGACGCACTCGTGTCGAGTGCGCTAATTACGTAATATTAGTAACAACCCCAATTCTTTATTCGTAAAACCATAAGTTCTTTAATAAAGTGTATAAATATACTAAGTATTTGAAATATTAGTTTCTATAAATTTTAATAAATAAATAGACTACCTGTTTGAAATAGTAGTTCCTATAAATTACACCAAACGCATTTTGTAACAAACAGCAACAACGAAATGTTTTATTAATCTTCCACCCCCATATAAAATTAACGCACATAATTTTCTCGCTCGGCTCTCTTTATCGCCAGTAAAATAATACGAGCGACGAATGTACCGGCATCAAGTCTATAAATATGGAATGTCACCGTATTCGTTTTATTATTTAAATAATAAAAATTTTGCGTTATGAATACTAAACTCTGCAATAAGTAGTACAGAATTGTTGAATTATTAACACTATTTGATGCTGCCATCGATATAAATCGTTAGGTGGGCCCCTACATATTAAAGAACGCCCAATGTTATGTCATTTCTCAAAGACGTGCATGCACATCTTATTTTAGTCTGCAACGAGCGCATGCTATGAGTGGACGTGGACTTAAAAAAATATTTTGCTGTCTTTTCTTGTTTAATCCCTTAATTATGCCTTCATGTTCATTTTGGAAATGTAAAAACACAAGCCGCAACACGAATAAAGTGGAAAGGTGCTACTTTCTATGGGTAAGTATTTGCGAAACAAATGACAATTCCGCGACGCTTCGGGGCCCATCCAACGATCTACGATCGACGGATGCTGCATGCCTTTCTGACTAGCTAATTTTATTATTTAACTATAGCTTGGCAAATTCCTTCGTAACACTCTCGTTGATCCGCGGGGGTCAAGAGAGGGGTAGTGATGCCTCGCGCGCACGATTTCATACCTGCGCAGTTCTTCCCTATGCCCCGCACGCACGACTTCATACCCGCGCAGTCCTTTTCCTCTCGTCGCCCGCATATCATGGAAGTGTCATCAATGAATTTGCCAAGCTATAGCAGACGAAGCTTCATTTTATTCATCTCTGCTTTCTATTAAAAAAAACCACATTAAAATCGGTCCATTTGTAAGTTAGTATGCCACAGACAAACACACGTACCTACACACTGTAAATATATAACGCACCTTTTATAAGTCGAAAGATAAAAATTATCTATTCACTACACAATTAATCACTACGAAATATTAATTAATTAATTTAATTATTTATCTAGCACACTACTGTACCGCACTAAAACTTTAATTAAAATGATTTTAACAGACTTAATTTTATCGGATATTATTTACAAATTATCTAGATACAACATTTCAGAGATACCGTGACACGGGCATACATGCGACAGTATGTTATGACACATGAGCAAATACAAGTTATTTTATATAATCTATGCGGAGGTACTAAAAATTTACTGACACTGGCATTAAGTAAAAATCTCTAAAGCTGTAAGCAGATTACCGCAAGATACGCTGCAGTAACAGTGCTTAACGCATTTATCGTTACAAATAATAAAAATGGGATTTATGTATAAAAATATATAGACTTCAATAACTAAATTCAAAAACATTATTACCAAAAAGTAAAATTATACAAAGTAATATACATATTCAAAAATTGTGTAAGCGTTTTGTTGCAAGGTCATTATTTGTATAATGTATGTCTTTAAAGCTAATAAGTATTTAAACTTATGCTAAATGAAAATTTCAATTCATACAATGATTAAAATTCCTGAGTATGTATGTAATAAATTTAAATCAGGCTTAAATTAATTATTATTATGAGTATACTTTCACTTCGAAAAGCAGATTCTACGTATTACATACGTTTAGATAGATGGATATACTTTATTTGCACACCACAAAGACAAATGCATGTGAAATAAAAACATATTAAGAAGAGATCAGCATACAAAAGGCGGCCTTATCGCAAGTAGCAATCCAGACAACCTACGTTTGGTTTTCGTGCGGGTGCGGTTCTTGTTGTAATATGCGAACATCTTATTAATGATGATAACATTTTAAGTATTATGATTATTACTCCAGTGTACAAGAACGTTAAGCTTTAACTAAATATACGTGTCGCGACGAATGGTAAGGAAGTCACTAATTATTAAGACAAGCTTGTCAAGCTAAGTAAACTATAGCTTGACAAGTTTGTTGATAACACTACCATGATATGCGGGCGACGGGGGGAAAGGCCTGCGCAGGTGTGAGGACGTGCGCGCGGGGCAGAGGGAAGGACTGCGCGGATATGAAGTCGTGCGCGCGGGGGATAGCTACGTCCGCCCGGCCCGCGCGGACCATCGGGCGAGTTATGAACGAATTTGCCAAGCTATAATATTTTCATACCAACGATAGACTATAGTCCCATAATACAATTATTAATACACGAGTAGGTATTATTAACAGTGAAATTATCAGCCCGGTGTTGGAAAGTTGGTGGCGTAACAACTCCGTGACGCAGTGGTTAGCGCGGTGGATTTACAAGACGGAGGTCCTGGGTTCGATCCCCGGCTGGGCCGATTGAGGTTTTCTTAATTGGTCCAGGTCTGGCTGGTGGGAGGCCGTGGCTAGTTACCACCCTACCGACAAAGACGCACCGCCAAGCGATTTAGCGTTCCGGTACGATGTCGTGTAGAAACCGAAAGGTGTGTGGATTTTCATCCTCCTCTTAACAAGTTAGCCCGCTTCCAACTTAGATTGCATCGTCACTTACCATCAGGTGAGATTGCAGTCAAGGGCTAACTTGTAAAGAATTAAAAAAAAAAGTGCCTCGAAGAGCACGTTAGGTCCCAGTCATTATCTTCACATAATGATCTTACTCGTACTCTGAGAAGAGTTCAATCCGCATTTTAGCGTGGTAAGCATAAGCTCTATCCTCTCCTAAGCGGAGAGAGGTCTAGGCTTATAATAGGCCGTCAAAATAGGCTGATAGTCGTGACTTGTATTGCACGTTTTCACACTAAAAGGCAACGTAGCCCGCTCCAAAGTATCAACGAACTGAAGCCATAGAGTAACTCAAACCCACACAACTGGCTAACAGGTTTCTAGGAAAGAATACATTCGATTTGTTGTTGAACTTTTTATCTAGCTCAGGAATGTCTATTCCACAGGTCAATACTAAACAATGCGTTGCGTTCAATCAAAAGAAACATTTCGAGATTTCGTGTAAATATCAACAATTGTGGATGTTTTATCTTTGAAACATTTTACATTCCTGTCTAACAGCCAGTTTCTCCATGTAAAGCTAAAGTAACAATAAAAGTAGTAAGTAGTAAAAAAGACCTTACTTTTCAGTGAATAAGACCATCACTTTTGATTTATGACGTTACTTTGACTGTTAACCAATAGGTTTGCACAAAATCTTCGCTCCTCTTAAGTGGACAGGGACTTGCGAGCTAGTTTAATAATTCATATAGGTACCTAATCGTGAAACCGGTAAGCGGAGCGGGGTGAAATAAATTAAATTTAACATATTTACATTACATAACATATTTTATTTATTGAACTCCGCTCCGCAATCATTTTTTTCTAAAAAAGAATAAAAAATAAATGAATGAATAAATAAAAAATGAACTGGAATCGAACAGTTTAAAATCGGTTTAATAAGTTTTGCTTCTTAGTTTCACATCACTTGTACAGTTGAGTCGATATGACAACGTCGATATGTCTTAACTTGATGCACGGCTTGGGTGTTAGGTTTATTTTCGTTACGGAATTTCTTGATTCGGTCGTCACGCTAAAAAGCCCGCGATAAAATCTATGCAATAGCTTAAAAATCGATATATTGTTACTGCTCTAACAGGTACGTACGGAGTGTCGTAAAAATATTTTTTGCATTGGTTGTAGGATACGTAATACGTAACCGGACGAGGTCTAGTCATTGTCTCCTCTTGGGCGTGTTACTCGACACATTTATGACTATGTAACCACAAACGCTGGCGCTTGTGTGATTCAGTCCCAAGCGATGATGTCACTGTAATGTCATGTCCATGTTCCCGCCGTTCACTGTTCACGTGAACTATTTAGATTAAAGTGGCGAGTAGTGGTAGGCGTCCACATACTCAGCATCGTAAGTATCGGACGCAATAAACGGATCGTAGTATTCTTTGTATAGAAAGCCATACAAGTGCGTCCGCTGCTCGGTATTGTACCTACGGATCGCACAAATCTACCGTAAAGTAAAAATTCCGTTCGTGCGTCCAATACTAATGATGCGGATATGTGGACGCCTATCTTAATGGTGAAATGTGTGTATTTTACCTCTATGAATAGAAAAGGCATCATTATCGGTCTATTTAGCATAGTGAAGGGCCAGGCCTGCGTTATACGTGTGGTAAAATTTCGTTTGTGCGTCCGATACTTACGATGCGGATATGTTGACGCCTATCTTAATAGCGAAATGTGTGTATAGAAAAGGCATCATTATCACCCTATTTTAACGGCCTAGGGCAGGGCCAGACCTACGTTATAGAAGTGAGGAGCTTATACCCACGAAGCTACTCCAATGCGGATTGGCGGACTTAGGGTAATAATGTTTAATTTTTTTGTAACGATTACTATCACAACACAAAACGTGCGTGCTTTCCGAGACACGTTCTGTAACACTACCAAATTCCCAACAATTTTTTAACCCCAAGGACTCAAACGCCGGACATCAGAAGTTACCGAGACCAGCCATTAGACCAACATGGCAGTTCAACCATGTTGAAGAAGATGTGTATTTTAATCGGGCAAAGAATCAGAAGTATAACTCGTGTGCAATAACTTGACGCCATGGCTACCAAACTCAACCAAATAAACACAGTACAAACATCATTCGAGCCTGGTGTCAAGTTACTCCGCAAGGGCTTTACCGATAGGTAAAAAGTTAAATTAATATTAAGCAAATTTATTTTACTTAATTATGTTTGACCTTTCGAAACGAATTAATTAATTTGTTAAACTCTACACCTATATTCACATAATTTAACAGGAAATTATAACTCCGAATTATTATTTTATGAAATTTCAGCTTATTTCTGGATAAAATTTGCGAAAGGTTCACAATATTTCACGGAAATTTGAAACCTTAGTAAGTAAAATAATAATCGGCAGATGCTTTACAGAGAATATATTATATTGAAAATTTTGGGTTATAAACATAAAAGTAAGAAGAAAATATACTTTACTAGCTGACGCCGCGCGGTTTTATTCGCGTGGTTCCCGTTCCCGTAGGAATACGGGCATAATATAGCCGCCCTCATAATATAGACTTCCTCGATAAATGGGCTATGTAACACTGAAAGAATTTTTCAAATCGGACCAGTAGTTCCTGAGGTTAGCACGTTCAAACAAACAAACTCTTCAGCTTTATAATATTTGTATAGAATCTACACCACAAAGAACAAACAAGACAATACTATACAATACCATACAAGAATGGATAGGAAGACGGATCAAAGGTTACATTATTTTTTTTAATTAGTAGCCCACGCCCCGCGATTTCACCCGCGCAATTGCCGTTCTCGTGAAAATACGGATATAAAACATAGCCTGTGACACTCGCAAATAACGTGGCCTTCTATTGGTAAAATTATTTTCAGAATAAGTTAAAGAAATAGATCAAGAGATAACTTACAAAGGAATCAAGATTGGAGAAATAATTTTCCAAATATTACTATTTGTATATTTTTGATAGCTGACATCAAGGCCTAGCCAGGACAGTAGAAAAATTAAATTTTCATTACTCGAAATAAGTATTAAAAAATAATTACCATGTATAAAATCAACACTTAAGTATATTTTCATCACATTGTATGACTAAATTGCACTAAAGGTAGGGATTTTTGTATTTTGTACAAAAATCAATCTAACCGTAAAATTTCGAGTAACATAATATACTGCGTTATTCTAGTAGGCATTGATGTCAGCTATCATCCTGTAGAGATGTCGTAATAGTTACGGAACACCCTGTGTATAGTGCCTACTGCCTACCCTAATTAAACGTAGTGTGCACATCACATGTACGTTTACGGCTATCAAGTACTGCTGCCGGCGTGACAATTTTCCTTATAATTTTATAACTTACCATGAATCATGGTTTTGTTATTTTATACTAAGTAGAAGAAACTCGCGTAGTTCCTTATCCCGCGTAGTACCTTATCCCGCAGGAGTACGGGAATAAAATATATCCCATGTTACTCCCTGATAATGTAGCTTTTAATTGGTGAAAGAATGGGGATGATGACTAGGTTTGAATATATTGATTTTTTTGATACATTCGGGTAAATAAGGTCAATGTTAACTAATTTATATATAAAAAGCAAAGATTGACTGGATATTTGCAAAATAAATAAGATTATAAAATTTCAAAATCTACTAAAAATATTTTATCGTAATTAGATGAAAATTCATACAGTTTTAGCTTCCTTACATTCAATGTGACATTTTTTAATATTTGAACTATAAACATAAACGCAGAAATAACAAAGATATTAGTCATTTTGTTTAAACACCCGTACAAATCTAACGATCATTAATTGCCTACGACGTGATAAGTTCGTACCATTTTGTATGGGGCGTTTTTCAGGGATCCGCGACAGCGCCGCAAATCTGACCCTTTAAATCGCTGTAGCTCCGAAAGTAATTATCGCAGATACCTTGTTACTTTTACAAAATTACTTTGCTATTAGCGTACTCTTAATTTATCATCATCATCATCATCATATCAGCCAATGGACGTCCACTGCAGGAAATAGGCCTTTTGTAAGGACTTCCAAACATCACGATACTGAGCCACCTGCATCCTGCGAATCCAGCGAATCCCTGCGACTCGCTTGTCTTGTGACTGCGACAAGCGAGTCTTAATTTATATACAATTTAAAAAATCATTTATTTTTCAAATCGAACCAGTAGTTTCTGAGATTAGCGCGTTCAAACAAACAAACTCTTCAGCTTTATAATATAAAGTAGGTAGGTATAGATCTGTTACAGTTTAATAAACGAACTCATAGAATGCATGGTGATTCAAGTGCTATAAATAACAAATGACTAGCACCGTTTAAACATTGTCAAGAAAATTAATTATGCAACTTGCCGCTTCCCGTATTCTGCCGGTCCAAGGAATCCTACGCGAGGAGTCTCATCTATTTAGTATTCTGTTCTCAAAGGGGATCGGGTTTACATTTTTGAACCTGTGTATACTTTGAATGGGTGATTTTAACATTACAAAGCCACCACATTCCAAACTCTATAACTAACTACCGTAGGTAAAAAACTAATTTTACTTAATTGAAAAAAAATACTGCCTTTCCTTTCTTGCCTCCAATTTGACGCCTCGCAGTTTTACCCGCAGAATGCCGGGATAAAATATAGCTTATCACACACTCACAAATAACAGGCAGGGCTTTTTAGTGGTCAAAGAATTTTCAAAATCGATTAGGTAGATTAATTACAAACTTTAACCTCATTATAATATTAGTAACTAGCGGACGCCCGCGACTTCTTTCACCTGAAACCTACCCCTACCTTACCCTACTCCCATCCTACACCTACCCTACCCCTACTCAACCTTTTCCCTACCATACTCCTACCCTAAGTATCCTATGTCCGTCCCCTGGTTTCCAAGCCAAATCGGTTTAGCCGTTCTACAGTTATAAATAGTGTAACTAACACGACTTTCTTTTATGTATTTTAGACAGATACGAGTAGATAGAGCATAGATGTCAAAATTGGTCATATTTATATCTTTGAGCCATCGATCTTCTATAAAAAGTGGATGCACAATCAGCGACCAAAAGACGTCCCCACTGTCCCCACAAGTGCCAACACAACTTCTTGGCACTCAAATCAAGTAGACACATTTGCAAATTCAACCTTAAACTCAATGCTTAAGGTTGAATTTGCTCTGAATTTGGAATTTTATTGAATATTGGCATATATTTAAAGGCAAAGCAATATTGGCCAGTTTTTAATTGAAATTTTCTACATGTTTCCGCGTCCTTTTATTATAAGAGGTCAATGTTATGAGCATAATTGAACAGCGTTTGCATTGACAATCCGATTACCAGCACCGGCTGTATCTAGTTAGGAACAAAGGTTACGTAACACTAACCAAGTTAGTGACACACATTAATGGAGTTAGTCTTTACATCGTAAGACCAACTTATACACGCAACTTACGCAATAAAGCCTACCGTAATATTTCAATTTACATAGGGTGAAGATTTCTCTCAAACCCTCTTACAACCCTTTAGACTTTATCGTGTTAGTTGCAAGCCTTGTGGAGTATTGTATATATAGGCGATATTTTACCACTTGCTTGGAGTCAATTATTACTGTATAAAAAAATTAAACTTTCCAAGATTAGATCAAAAAATAGCAACATGAGAAGTTTTATAAAATGTGCCATATAAGGCAATATAACTTACTTTCAGTGTGATGTAACTTTTTCGTAGTCAACTAATACAAATATCGAAAAAAGATGATCGACAATGTCCTTGTAATGTCGTCACCAAAGATTTGATTTTGACACAATTATTTGATTTTGACACTTTAATTAGTATTGTAAACTTTCTTGATTTTGACATTTTAATTAATATTGTAAACCTTCTTGATTTTGACATTTTAATTATTTTTTTATTATTGTAAATTTTTGGTAAATTATTTTAGATTGTAGGTTAATCTTTTACTTTAAGTTATTAACCGGACTCTGCAGTGTTGTGAATGCCTGTAAAAGATGGCTGCAGTAGTTCAAGAATTTTGTAACTCACTTATATATAATGTTTTCTGCTGTCATTGTTGGCGTTACAAATAAATAAATAAATAAATAAATAAGATATTCAAGTATTTATATCATTTCAACAGAATGGCAGGAAGTAAATTTAATTTAGCTTTCAAAATTTGAAGTAACAAGTCAAGTAAAAGAAAATGTAACATTTAAGGCAATCAGTAAACCGTACTTCAAAGTGCAAAGAACATCAAGATAGGTAAACTTTTAAAAAAATCGAGATCGTCGAGATGTCTACATTCATTAAGAAATACCAAATTTGAAATAGATGGCCACAGGAGGTAACAAATTAAGCCTACAAGGTTTAACACAAAAAAATAACTAAAAGAGCAGTTTAAGTAAAACCTGAAAAGAAAACGTGCCATTTAAGGCACAATCAGCAAAACTTACTTCAAAGTGCAGTGAACCTAGATAAATAACCTTTTCTAGGAGTCAGTAGAAATACTACATTGGAAATAGATGGTCAGAGATTTAACACGAGATATATAGACATACCAAAAGGGCAAGTTAATTAAAACCTGCCAATAAAATGTGCCAATTAAGGCACATCCTTACTTCATAGTGCAGTGAACCCAGATAGGCAACCTTTTCGAGTTGTCGGCAGAGGTATTTACAGAAATACCACACTGGAAATAGATGCAAATCCGCAATCCTACACGGGAATCAATACAAAAAGCTACGTATCTGATTCGGCGGGTCTCAAAGCAAACATTAGGCTGTATTCCATTACACTCTGACCTTTGCCGACAAATGGACGAGATGCCATCGATCCTAAGACAAATTCGGGTGAATCACATCGGAACCCACCGCCTAATTTAAGCCTCCAACTTTTAATACAAGATATAATAAACACATAATAGATGGAAATGTTCAATGAAAACCTGCCAATAAAATGTGCCATTTAAGGCACAATCTTACTTCATAGAGCAGTGAACCCAAATAAGTAAACTTTTCGAGTTGTTGGCAAAGGTATTTTCAGAAATACCACCTTGGAAATAGATGCAAATCCGCAAACCTACACGGGAATCAATACAAAAAGCTGCGTATCGGATTCGGCGGGTCTCAAAGCAAACATTAGGCCGTATTCGATTACACTCTGACCTTCGCCGACAAATGGACGAGATGCCATCGATCCTAAGACAAATTCGGGTGACTCACATCGGAACCCGCCTCCTTTGGCTCGATATAATTATTTCGCGTCTAGACAACTGGCGTCGACCAGGCGGCGTCTATGGAGACATAATGATGCTGCAGTGACATTTTGGTGGCAAATTTTCCGTTGGAAACACATTTATGAAAAAACAAGCTGACGCCCGCGACTTCGTCCGCGTGGAAATCAATGTAAACTTTTAACCAATATTCCACCACTCTAGGGGTTGAATTTTAAAATTTCTTCAATTACATTATATTTCGTATTTTTTTCATGATTTATAAATAGATTTTTAAAACTGTAACTCTAAAAATTAAGGACTTACCATACAAACTTTCTACACCTATTTCACCCCATTTTATTTTTTTTATTTTAGGGTCAAAAAGTACCCTATGTTTTGTTCAAAGATCCCATTTACCATTATACCAAAATTCATCTTGATCGATTCAGCCGTTTAGCCGTGAAAAGGTAACAGACAGACAGACTTACTTTCGCATTTACAATCCTATACTATGCTACTAATATTATAAACGCGAAAGTTTGTTTGGATGTTTGTAACTCTTTAACGCCGCTACTACTGAAGCGATTTGGCTGAAATTTGGAATGGAAATAGATTTTACTCTGGATTGACACATAGGCTATTTTATCCCGAAAAATCCATGGTTTCCCGAGATTTGCGAAAACTGATAATTTTGATGATATGAATGTTTGTTACTCTTTCACGCCTCGACTACTGAACCGAATTACCTGAAATTTGGTATTAAGATATATTATAGTCTCGATTAACAAACACATAGGCTACTTTTTATCCCGGAAAAATCCATGGTTCCCGAGGGATTTGTGAAAAACTAAATTCCACGCGGACAAAGTCGCGGGCGTCCGCTAGTATTAATATAAATTACTAAGCTCACGTGATTATCGTCGGACTATACCCGACTAGTTTCGAATGCATATGCCGTTCTTAGACATGAGCTTGTTTATGATACGAGGGCAGTGCGAGGTGCTCTTGACAATCACATGGTAAGCAATGTTGTAGTTCAGGCTGCGACGTGCTTACCTACGAAAGGATTTTGCAAGAGGGTCGGATTAAGGAGGTCTAAGGGCGGACGAAGTCGCGGGCGTCCGGTATAAAATATCTCTATTGTCACTTTAAACTTGGACAAATAACCTTAAAACCTTCCAAAGCTACCATCGTTTTTACCAAAATGGTATTTTTACCCTTTATAAAATGTAGTAGGTCTGGTTATTGCAGGCGCTTTTACTTAGACTTAGTCAATAACTACCGATTTTGACAGCCTTCTTGGCGCAGTGGTATGGTCGGTGTATTTACAAGATGGAGGTCCTGGTTTCTCTGGGATTGAGGTTTTCTTAATTGGTCCAGGTCTGGCTTGTGGGTGGCTTCGGCCTTGGCTAGTTACCACCTTACCGGCAAAGACGTAAGCGATATAGCGTTCCAGAACGATGTAGTGTAAAAACCGAAAAGGGGTGTGATTTTTCATCCTCCTCCTAGTTAGCCCGCTTCCTAATACGTTAGTTCGTTTCCATCTTAGATTGCATCATCACTTACCATCTGGTGAGATTGTAGTCAAGGGCTAACTTGTAAAGAATTAAAAAAAAACGATCGATAACTCAACCTTCTCCGAAAATACGTTTGAAAAATCGATGTACAATGGAAGAATTACATTTGCACGAGTACGTTCGACACGCCCTATATTTGATTCATTCGCAAATGTCACGATGTTACTCCACTTCGAGGAATGTTCTATTGAAAGGGGAAACGGGGGGTAATTAGCAAATGCAATATAACATCACTCGGATATTTTTTTTTAATTTATTATATTTTTAAATTTAATAACCGAGTTAGTTTTATACAATGAACTAGCGAACGCCCGCGACTGCGTCCGCCCTTAGACCTCTTTAATCCGGCCCTATTGCAAAATCCTCCACTAACTATAAACTACCTCCCTGCCAAATTTCACCTTTGCACATCAAGTGGTTTTTGAGATTTCGTGATGAATGACCTTATATTAAGATTATTTACGATTTCTATAAAATATATTGGAAACAATAAGTACATTAGAATTATAAAATGGTTACAAATCAGTGACGTGCATAGATACAAAAATGCCCTGCCTACTCTGAGGACTGATTATGTATCTTATATTACACGAAGAAATCTCATTTAGTACCCACCTACATAATACCCGTAGTTAAAAACCCTGTGCACGCCCTATTCTGTATGAAAATGATAAAACGGTCACAAATGGCGATTAAATAGTACACATACCTCGGAAAATATAGAGAGCGCTAGTAAGGCAAGAGAATGAGGACGGAATATACAACGCGATGTTCCCGGAAACTCCTCTTATCTCCATGTCAGCGCACACCGGCCGTTCCCGAAATGTCCACTAACACTTGGCGTATTCATATTTTACAGCCGTACAATCCTTTCACGCGAGCCGTTCACCAAATTCATGAGGCACTTGAGTCATAATTGCTAGAGAATTTTCGCGCGGCACTAGGGGGGCACACATATTATGAAATAGTAACGGGGACACGTGCTACCGCGGCAGAGAGGGACGGATTCACTGAACGTCCTTGATGAGGGGGAGCGCGGGGCGCCTGCGGCATCAGACGTTTCAATCATCCCCAGGGCGAAAAAGACGCCGATACGCAGTGCCCGCGAGCGGGAGCGAGACGCGCGGCGCCGTGCTATTGACCGGCCCGCAGACCACGCCCACCCGGGTGAGAGGGGCGCGCTGATGCCCCAAGTGAAAATCGAACGTCGGCCCGGGCAGACGCGACCGGCTCAGCTGCTGCATCAAGGTTACCCACTTGCACCTCTCACCTTTTCATGAGTTCCTAGTACTCATTACTATACTGGTAGCTAGATCAAACCTATTATCGAATTTTCCAAAGCTAATTAAAAGTGGTGGTAAATTGATTTTTTTCGTGTGATCTGGTTACATAATATCGTAACGATAACATTTTATTTACAGAAACCATTCACCGTTATCAATTTCATAATTACATATTAATAAATTCGTGACCTAACCACTGGCACCTCTTACCTTTTCATGAGTTCCTAGTATTCATACTGGTAGGGTAGTTAGATCGTAGCTCTTTCAAACCTTTAGAAAATTATAAGAGATTTTTTGTACTTCTCTTTGGTAATATAATACTACACACACTACACAACTAATTACTTCGTAAATAAAACCGTATCTATGTAAAATTTCATTTCAGAAATCATTCACCGTTATCAATTTCATAAATGATAATCTCATGTACCTCTTACTTGGCAATGAATCCCTAGTACTCATTACTACTAGCAGCTTCATCAAACCTTTATTAAAATTCGCGAAAGCTCAATAAGAAAGATTAAAATAAGTAAGATTTTCATACTCTCGTTGGTAAAGGTTACTTTATAATAAGGTTACATAACGAATTTCTTCCGAGATAAAACCGTATCTATACAAGATTTTATTTATAGAAACCATTCACTGTTATCAATTTCATATGATAAACTTTAGTATGCGATTTTTATATTAGACGCAATCTGGCTCTGAATATGATAAAGTCTCTATTGATTTTTTTTATATCTTCTACTCTCGTAGCCTCTTTCTCGTTAGTCCAGTAGTTAGCCTAGGTAGCTTCGGGTAAATAGATCCAGGGTTCGAGGTTGAGGTCGGGCTATGAAGTAGGTACATACTAAGATTTTCTTTCTTCTAAGAAGTTTTCAGTAAAAATTCTCAGGAATTCAGAGTTAGGAAGTCCAATTGGTGAGTCCAAGTTCCATATCCACTCTTTAAAGAGGGAGGCCTTAAAATAAGCTGATAATGATGATGATGATGATGATGATTGTCATTCTTGCGCATCTAGGCAAACAATATTTTCTTTACCTTCATCTATCTATACTAATTATAAAGAGGTGAAGTTTGTGAGGTTTTAGGGGGTAATCTCTGAATCTACTAGACCGATTTTAAAAATTCTTTTACCACTAGAAAGCCACGTTATTTGTGAGTGTCATAGGCTATATTTTATCCCTGTATTCACACAGGAATAGGAACTACGTGGGTAAAACCGCGGCGCGTCGGCTAGATATAAATATTGGGCATATTCAACATATACGCTACGTATACCGTGTACGCAAGTTACGTAACTGAGACCATTCCATACCGTAATGAAATCTTGTAAGCAATAAATTTCTGCGATATTTCGCAACGTTTAGTTGAGTATACCGGTATCGTAAAGATCAAATAAAATTGGTGTATCTACCTTGGCTCGTTTTATAGGGACTCAAAAGAGGAGATGCATATATTTTTTCAAAAGTCCAATATGTCCACCTTTTTAGGGTTCCTTAGTCCACAAGGAAACATTGTTTCGCCATGTCCATCTGTCCGCGGTTTAGCACAAAGACTATTACTGCTACAAAGCAGTAAATTAGCATGAGTATGTACATTAAAAATAAAAACAAAATCGTAAAAGAAAACCATAAAAAATATTTTTTTTCTAGTACATGTAAAGTAGGGAGTTTAGCACAAAGACTATTACTGCTACAAAGCAGTAAATTAGCATGAGTATGTACATTAAAAATAAAAAGAAAGTCGTAAAATAAAACCTTGAAAATTTTTTTTTAGTAAACACATGTAATAGTAAGTGGGGATGAATTATTTTATACTCATTTATTTCATAGTGTGGGATATCGTTCGATAGGTATTTGAAATATATGAGGGGTCTTCTATCAATATATGTTTCTATTTAGGGATTCGTTTGTAAAACATTAAGCTTTTAAGAGCAAATTTTTGTTTGAGTCAAGTGGGCTCTCTACCGGCTAAACAGTTGTTTAAGAATACGGGAACAAATTCACTAGAGTAAGATATTAATTGATTATGATACACGGCTAAAACTCACGTGATATTAGGTCGGAGTATGCCCGACTAGTTTCGAACCCATACGGGGTCCTTAGTCATGAGCTGGTTCTTGCATCGTTGGTTTAGCCGTGTTTCATAATCAATTAATATGAATAACACTCACGATAGTTTAAATTCTACAAAAAGAGTAAGATATATTATGAAATTACAAGGAAAACTTTAACAGCTAAGTAGCAATCGCTATTTAAATAGTAATAGTCGACCAATGTGATATTTTTGTGCATTATAGATTAAAATAGTAACTTATTCTACGGAACCCTACACTGCGCGTGACGTGACACGCACTTGGCCGATTTTTTTAACCAAGTTCAAGGAATTAATTTTCAATTCGTCGGCCAACACTCTGGTAGGAATCTTACCTGTTACATATTATAATTAAAGGTTTTACTTTACTTCATGAAATATTTTAAAATAATAATTTACACTTTACTGGTCAATTTCATATTACTGTTGAGAGAAATAGCAAACATGAAATAGAGTTAAGCCACAGCTTAACAGAATCTTAAAGTAAGACAAGTAACTCCCTAAGAAATCCGACATGGGAATTCGAAAATGCACAAAAGGAATCTCTTAACGGGTAATCCCTCTTGAAAGAACGTAACTTAGCTGTTTTGTAGAAAACAAACACAAAGGCTTATTCAAAATGAAAAAAAAACAAATAAAATTTCATTCATTTGAACAGTCATTATAGACTTGGTCGCTAACTATGGGCCTCATATGAAGGCTCAGAGTCACACAGCGGGCGATGGAAAGAGCTCGAAGTATCTCTGCGTGATCGAATCAGAAATGAGGAGATCCGCATGAGAACTGACATAGCTCAATGAGTTGCGAAGCTGAAGTGGCAATAGGCGTGGCACATAGTTCGAAGAGCCGTTGGACGTTGGGGTTCCAAAGTGCTGGAATGGCGACCCCGCACTAGTAAGCGCAGTGTCCCCTCATCAGGTGGACTGACGACATCAAGCGAGTCGCAGGGATTCGCTGAATGCAGGCGACAGGGACAAAAGGCCTGTCCTGCAGTGGACGTCCATCGGCTGATATGACGATGATGATGATGAACAGTCATTATACTATACAACCAAAAAGAGAAAAAGTATTTTTTTTACACTTAACAAACAATCGGTAATTTTTGTATGGAAGTTGCCATTTCGAATTACTTTTTGCGGTTCTCGTAGGTACAGTAAGAAGTTAACCGGTCTACTACCAAAAATAAAGTATAAAAAGTATATCCCGACTACGTAAAAAGGAGACTAAAAAAAAAACGAAACGAGAAAATATTTCAGAACGAAATAGAGAAATGCATAGGTACAAAAACGGTCATGGCGTGGTCTCCTTGTAAAACCGATTTCCAGTAGTTAAGGTGCTATGGTGGAACATAGAACTTCCTTTTGGCTTCGACGTAGTCGGGTAAAAATAGAAATACCTTATTGTGTCCACTGTTGAATGAGGTTACGTACCTGTAAAAACAGAATAAAATGGTTAAATAAATAAAAAACTACTATTAATCACCAAAATAATTACATGAAATACTTTATTACTTCTACAGCTGTAACACGAGTATTCACTAAATCGGTCGTATTCAGATAATAAGACTATAATGAAAGCACACAGAGGGCCTAGTGGCAGTTTGATACTGTTATTATCGCGTTGAAGTAAACGCGAATTTCTAAGGAATTGATACAGCGCCATCTAGTAGCACTACTGCACAACTGTTTCGATTCCATATAAATTCGCGTTTACGTCATGTATAAAAACATCGAAAACTCCCACTAGGCACACTGAACTAGTTTGACATTTATTGGTTAAGTTATGCAATATAATATTTTTATTAAAAATTGGTTGGTCTTTGCTAACCCAAACAGGCGCGGTCGGGATAATCATCCAAAAAAGATCGAAGATACACAGTTCAGCAGGGCAAACTAGTCAAGAGGCAGTAATTTTGTTGTTTTTACAAATTTTAACTGGCTGTGACGTCACCCAGGGTCTCAGCTGAGAATCAGCGCTATGCATTGCTTTTTTAATACTGCGCCATTTATGTGAACCCTCTTCTTCTTAATCTCTTCTTAATGTGAACCCTTTCTGTTTGGTGTCACAGACAGTAACATCTAAAATAGGATATGAGTACTGTTTGAGTCACTATAAAATAATAAACGTATTTTCTTTCTTTCTTTCACTTCGCTATTACTTAGGTGCGTCTGACAATAACAATAAATGAAAAGCTGGATGTCAACCACCAGTTAAATATATAAAATATGTATATCATATGTGTAAATCTAAGTGTCGCCGCACACGGGTTACACGCGACAGCCACAAACGCCGCCACAAGAAGGGCCACAAAAGTAGCTGAAGCGCGCGACAGCCACTTGTGGCCGGTAGTCAACACTTGTGGTCGGTGGCTGCTTCTTTTTTAACCCATACATGCAGCATTATAATCGCACGAGAGGCGTGTTGCGGCGATTTGTGTCGGCGTTTAGTGGCCGGTGCGGGTCAAAGCGAGCAGCGACGATTGTAGGTAGCGTGAGCAGCGAGTCTTTGTAAAATGTATGAATACTACAGGAAATATGCCGGTAGCGGCGTTATGTGGTTGTGGCCGGTGGCCCGTGTGCGGGAGCCCTAAGGCTTACTACATTACAAATATAGCTAAGGAATTTGCGAACGCCCGAAAGGAATGCCTTTACCAACAGCTATTCGTCCGTAGGAAGACGGTAAAACGTGGCGCAGTCTCCCATAAAAGCCTTTAGCATGCAAAGATGGCCGAGCCCGTCTCGTAAAAGGTAATGTACCTGTTTAAGTACGCCTTGACCTGTGCGATTTGGGCGTATTTCGTAGACGCAATGAAAACGAACGGCAATTTTTTGATGGTGAATATCAAATATCTTGACCAACTGTCCTGTTGTTGTTGTGTGTACTTGTGTGTTTACTTGCCCATTTAATACCGCTTTGAATAGAAACGTGTAAACGCAGCACAAAACGTAGCTTTTAAAATAAGGACTGCATAAAAATAATGTATACACGATACCTAATTACACCCTTAAGAGCCGGACGGGAATTTCTCCAAAACACTGTATATAAATGAGGGTGAAGTATGTTATTGAAAGCTGTATAAAAATTCCTATTGAAAATTGAGGTTAGATTTAACGGAAACACAAAAAACAATATCAATTTCGATCCAGCTGTTGTAGAGCTATGAACGTCCAAACGTCCAAAATTGTTTGATTTTAGTAATGATTTTTTTATTTAATTTATGTTTAATATAAATAGGTACTTAACATGTATTAATACGTGACTAGGCACCCATTTGTTTCTAAGCGTGAGAAAATGGATGAAAAGATTTGTAAAAATTAAGCACACTTTAATAATCTTGATTGACATACATAATTCTAAAAGTGATTAAACAAGTTTTATTCAAATGCGAACTAGAAATATCTCTTCAAGAATGATAACAGAAAATAACGTAGGAATAACTTCTATGCTAACTTAATATTTAGGTCATGACTTGAATGAAGACGGGACGAGTCAGCACATTATTATTGACGTAATCGTATTACGTAAGCACTCTCAGCTTTGAAAATGGAACAATTAAATACAACCCTTAAGTACAGCTTCTGTCCAGGGTAGATATGATTTACCAAGACACCAATACAGTAATGTAGTAAACTACTGCTACCTCGATTACAGGTGCTATTAACATTAATGGTTTATTAGTTATTGTAGAGGGGAGGTATCAGAGAGGGTGTTTGACGACTTGAGCCCAGTTGTTTGTTAGGCAGCGTAGACGCCGTCACGCTGCCAGTCGCGTTAATGATTTTGTGCAATAATGTTTTGTGTTATTGTGAGGAACGGGCCGAACGAGAGAATTCTTTAAAAAAAATAGTATCCTACTAATACACATTAGAAAAAGTTATTTTGCATTCAAGTAAATGGCGGTAGAACAAGATTACATGGTTGCTAAAGTTTTCTGGCATTTTCATTAGAAACTTCACAATTTCAGATATTGTGAATGATATATTGCTCTGTGGTGCATTAGAATTTAGAATAACTACGAGTAATAATGATTTATATTGGAAAAATAATACTTAGGTGAGAGTCGATTGTTTGATTACCGATGTAATAACTATAGTAAGTACCTGCCTAACCTACACTACACAATAACTATTGTATCTACCTAACTTACACTAATAATATAAAGAGGCAAGATTTGTATTTTTGTATGTAACGAATAATCTCAAAAACTACCCACTAGACCTATTTGAAAATTTTTTTCACCTATTGAAAGCTAGATTTTAGACATAGGCTATAGTTTGACGGCCTTCATGGCGCAGTGGTATGCGCGATGAATTTATAAAACGGAGGTCTTGGGCTCGATCCCTGACTGAGTCGAATGAGGTTTTCTTAATTGGCCCAGGCCCAGGTGGTACCGGCAAAGACGCACCGTCAAGCGATTTAGCATTCCGGTACCATGTCGTATAGAAACTGAAAGAAGTGTGGATTTTTACCCTCCTTTAAAAGTTAGCCCGCATCCATCTTAGATTGCATCGTCACTTACCATCAGGTGAGATAAACCCGCGGGGTTCTGCTAGTAGGTAATCTATAATCTGTATTAGACAAAATATAACAATGTTGCCAAGCAACTTACAGGATAGTTGCTAGTAAATAAATACCTATTTCAAAACGGCTGTTACTAAATACGCATTACGCAATTGTAAACTTGGCATCACAATACGCAACAACGTTCACTAATCTAAACGCATTGTATATTTGCAACGCGATCCCGTTTACTTTATAAAACAAACGTGTCATATCGTTCTATTATCCGCGAATAGAAAGATGCCTGCAATGGCCTGACATACCTTAATTTATGATGTCTGTAATGCTAACCTTTTACCAAGTGCAGAGAAATAGACGACGACGGAGTTTCCCAGTCCCATCTCTTTCGTCCCACAATAAAAGATATAGTGGTATTTCCGATTGCACCGCCGTTATTTGAAATTTGTCTATTTCACCTTACAAGATTATATCGTTGTACGCATGTTAGCAGTACTGAAAGTGGCAACGGTTTCCGCGAAGTTAAGTGAGTGGTGACTGGAGAGATAAAATGACTTAAACAATATAAGTTGACTCATATCAAATTTAATATAAGCAATATTAATTTGTGTAACACGGAATAATATATTGATATCAATTAAGTGAAAAAGTTGAGGATCTTATCTTAAAACTTTAAATTTAAATATCACGTATTTTTCAAATTTTCCAAACGTCAAAAACGCTGTCGTCCATTTTGTGACGTCACTAACACACTTGACGTACTAAACGTTAAACTAAATTGTTAATTGGGATTTATTAGTGACGTCATGAAACAGTTTAAATACAGACCGTCATGGCCGAAAGGCGTTTTGGCTCGTAATGACAAAAACTTATTTAAAAACTAAAATTTTGAACAAAAAAATATGAAAAAAAATTTCAATCTAGTAGAACGATAATTTAAGAACATTTAAAAAAAGTGTCAACTAGCCTATTGAGGATCTGCATTATGTATGTTCAGTGTACCATTCAAATTATGATTCACTATGTCGTTCTTCATCCTATTTTCGTTTTTTTTTAAGTTCAGCCTACATAAAATGAGGTCTGGCTATGACAAGCTCTTGGTCTTATAACACAAACGGGTCATTTCATTTCCATCGCCCGTTAACTAGGTCACGGGTGTTTTAATTACCATTGACACTTTATGACTAATCCAGTGGTTCCTAAACTTGAACGGACTCCACCACCTAACAAAAACAGACCAAGCCTGGACCCCACCTCTTGACCATCTTAAAAAGGAGGCATTAAATATAATAACGTAACGATGTTGTGTTGTTGCTGTTGTGTGTTGTGAATCTATCGTTATTATTCATTGAGGCGAGTCGGAACGCTGTGAAACGCAAGCTGCCGAAGACCCTTGCTTCGACGGAACCCTTTGGCTAGCTATGGGCCCCTGGCCGTTTGTGGAGTTCCGTCGAAACCCCGTCAGAACACAAGTTACTAATATTTAATGCCTCCTTATTAAGACATACATAAAGGTCAAGGGAACAGATTCGCCAACGGACCATTTTTTTTTCAATAAGTCATCATCATAAACAAATATATATAATAATCAATGTAATGTAATAACTTTAGTTATAAACTTAACTTTTTAGCAGTCAGGTTTAGGGTGTTAGTTAGGCAAATCAGTCGGTTTATCTTTTGGTTCAAGTGCCCATTCAATATTACCCATACTTTGGGAACTCATGTCACTAATCATTTATTTTGTCTGAATCTTACTTATTATTATTAATTTACATTCACACTTTGACCTCACAGCTGTCTGGTAGAACTCGCCATTTAGTGATAAGAACGCATTTTGTGTTATCGTGTTTTTGTCTGAGTGCCTGGTGGGAGTTATGAATGTTTTCATACTGTGACGATCGCGTAAACGTAAACGCGAATTTCTAAGGAATTGAAACAGTTGTGTTGTAGTGCCACTAGATGGCGCTGTTTCAATTGCTTAGAAAAATCGCGTTTACGTTTACGCGATCGTCACAGTATGAAAACATTGAAAACTTCCACTAGGCACCTAATGTAGGTATTATTTACATTGTAACATAGAAAGTATCTCGGAATCGTAGATCATCACTGGCAATTGGCAAATGAAACATTATTCGAAGATTTCCGTTTTCCGTTTATGATTAAGTAACTATAAAAAAAAGTTAAAAGCGGTAAAATTTTTGGTTAAACCACACTCCATGAACGCAGTGAAAATAAAAATTGCGAAACCAAAAAACAAGGGAGCAACGGCGGGGCCATTTGAGATTTCGAAAAACATAAAAGCTGGACCATTTATCATGCAAGGGCCTATAACAAGCCCCCTAACCGCCCTCTGGAGACTGTGAGTGTGATTTATTTGTTATTTCGAGCTTACATAGATATACTCGTGGCTGTATAGGTCTGGTACGAGTTTGTTCACTTTTTTTTTATTTTTTTATTCTTTACAAGTTAGCCCTTGACTACAATCTCACCTGATGTTAAGTGATGATGCAGTCTAAGATGGAAGCGGGCTAACTTGATAGGAGGAGGATGAAAATCCACACCCCTTTCGGTTTCTACACGGCATCGTACCGGAATGCTAAATCGCTTGGCGGTACGTCTTTGCCGGTAGGGTGGTAACTAGCCACGGCCGAAGCCTCCCACCAGCCAGACCTGGACAAACTAAGAAAATCTCAATCTGCCCAGCCGGGGATCGAACCCAGGACCTCCGTCTTGTAAATCCACCGCGCATACCACTGCGCCACGGAGGCCGTCTGAAATGATTCTTCGGAAATTCGGAACTCTAATACTTCGGAAATGATCTTTTTTTTTCTATTTTCTACAAGTTAGCCCTTGACTACAATCTCACCTGTGGGAACACCTAGTGGCAGTTGTCAATGTTTTAATACTGTTACTATCGCGTTAACGTAAACGCGCTGTTTAAATTCCTTAGCAATTCGCGTTTATGTTAACGTGATCGTCACAGTATCAAACAGCCACTTAATCCTCTGATGGTAAGTGATATACCCAACCCTAACCCTACTCACAGATTACGACAAATGAAAACTAGAGTGATTAATTACGTTGAAAAAGGTGCTATGATTTTTTTTTAACAGACGAATTCTTTAAAAAATCATTATATTTTTGCTGGATACGACAGTTACAAAACATATTATAGCAACTGAAAGAGATGGATGTTTTTACAACGGGAACGTCGATGAAGGGTCAAAAATAAACAAAACTCCAAGTTGGCAAGCAAGCTTTGAACGGTACCAACGATTAAAAAAAAACGAGGCCGATAAATTGCGGAAGGTACGTTGAAAATTTTCCCAAAAAGAGATTGTGTCCCATTGGACGACAAAAAAGAAATATACGCCATGTGTAATCAATAAAAAGAGCGAGTGAGATTCGCGCAAAGAGGGTTCCGTGCACTTTTACAAAATTAGTCGAAAAATTGGTATAAAGTGGCGACTTTCTGTCATAATGTGTAAAATACATTAAAATAGCAAATTACATTAAATCATAATTCCTGAGTTTACGTAGTACAAGTATCTAAATACCTAATTTCGAGCAAAAATTCAAGACTATGTAACTGAGATATTGTTCTAGTTACAGAACTTTGTTCCAGCGGTCTATTTATAGTTATACTAGCTGACGCCGCGCGGTTCCCGTTCCCGTAGGAATACGGGAATAATATATAGCCTATAGCCTTTCTCGATAAATGGGTTATCTAACACTGACAGAATTTCTCTAATCGGACCATTGGTTCCTGAGATTATCGCGTTCAATCAAACAAACTCTTCAGCTTTATAATATAATTCAGATTTATAAATCTGGTAATTAATTTCGATAAAAAAACCGAATACCGTCGATATTTGATTTTAACTGGTACTTGTTTGTGGTTTATTGACAGTCATGGTAGAAAACTAAACACTTTACTTAATCTACGAAACAAGAATAAAGTTAACAAATATAAGAAACATACAAAGAACCCTAAAAGGGCTTATCCAAAATAAGTTATTCCGAGGCACATTGTGTTTAAAAAAAAAAAAACAAGAAGCAGTGACGAATTGCGGCACATATACGAAAAAAGAGAATGAGGGAGTAAACCGTGAAATTCGGATGTCTTCTCCAAGTAGCGTACATTCATTATAATGTGAGCTGTAACAAGTCCCTAACCACTCCCTGGGGAGGGAAACTTTATTTCATTCCATTTGCAGTTTAGGGCAACATTGTAGGCATATATTGTCTGAACCTTTTTCAGCTTGGAGATGTATTTTCTTGTTTTTCTTTATGGCTTAAGAAAATGCCGAGTGCCGGTCACGTAAATACTTGTGTCTGATAATATTTCAATGTAGCTTTGATCTGAAAAATATGCCATTTCATGCAAAATGTGCTTGCATCGTCGTCTTTTTCTATCGACTTTTCGACTTTATTTGTATCATCATAACTTTATTTTACAATATAAGTAAATGTATCAACGATTCCTGCATTGAATAACACAAAGAAAATAACCGTACCTATTTCCCTAAAAAACATCTGGTTTTTGTAAAATAATCTACAGAACATACTTTGGTATTTCTTTCATGATTTTCTTCTTGTCTAATGTAAACATTATGTAAGTGATTTACTTGACTTTTATTGTGATTTTATTTGATTCTATTTATATTAAAAGTGGTATTTGGTATTGACAAAAAACATTGTTTAAGCATAAAATGTCGTTAAATATATCGCAATTTTTTGCACCTAAAAATATGTCGAGGTCGATTAGCAGAAGCTGCTTGGTCGTGTAATGACAGCATACACACAATGACTACGTTTACACACCTGCCAACTGATTCGCGGAAATGTACTACCTCATTGCAGGCAGATTTATTTTCATAGAACACGCTATATGCCAAACTACATTCTTGCGTGTTTTAATCTCTTAAGAGTACCGTTATAAACTTTACTAGGGATGTAATACAGGTTTATTATGGCGAACGTTTGTGTGATTCACATTGTCCTCTCTCTAAACTTATACCAATCGTTATACCGGTGCTACATAATAGCTGCAAACTTTATATGAGTTTGTTACATTTTAAACAACTTATCAGACTGCTTTGCAACTACATCTTTCCACAGTAAGTCGACTGAACGCTTTGATAAAAAACCAACACTCACAAAATGCATTTCTTTGCCCACTTGTTTCACTTTCAACAAAGATTCAAATTCCCATACCAGATAAAGCTTCATTAAAGTTTTCAAATGTTAGAAGCTATATGTAATTCCGACATTACTGACGTGGAATTTGTTCATCACTTTCACACTATCTATCGACTAGATTGTCAAGTATTTTCGCAATAACATTGAACTCTTTAGATAAGTACGAAACATCATCCATCACAGTATGTACATATCTTGCAATAGTATTGTGACGCATCAAGTAAACAGATACATTGAAGGCATTAGCAAATTGTAGTGGGTGGCGACTTAGCGCGTACGAAAAAAGAAACGAAACCTAAGGCAAGCACTAGGCATCTCAACAGTTGACGATATCTACTCGTATCAACCTTTAAGAAAAAAGTTTTGACTATTGAGATAAAATTGTATCATCATCAAACTTTATTAAATTACTATGTTATATATTAAATAGTTATAAAAATGCATCAAAGACTGTACTTACTCATTTAGATATTGTTTAATGATTCGATAAATGTTTCAGCACTCAATGGAATGTAAAAGATCTAAAACGCATTCTTCGATCAAATTTATCACCCCCTTCCCCACCACCAGAACGCGTAATTAAAGTGCTATAACTAAAGCCCAAACAATGTTATCGCAAAACAATGCCTGACAAGGCCTCAGTTGATTGCCTTACGAAGATATACTCTTAGCTATTATGTGAACTAAGGATATTTGCATTAGCGAGGACATCAGATGAAGTTCGAAAACATTATTCTGGGTCATACATATTGTATGCGTCATAGTGTCAAATGCCTGTCTTGAATCTACTATATTCAATCAATTTAACGCTTGTAAAACAATGCCTGACAAGGCTTCAGTTGATAGACTTTTTTCAGGACAAGAAAATCCTCATGATATCCTCAGCGGAACGTAACCCCTCCTACTTTCAAAGAACTATAGTGTTTCTTAAACGCATTAGAACTAGTGTTCCTGCCTTGTGCTCTATTCAATTGATTGCCTTAGCAAGATATATTACTCTAAGATGTTATGTGAGCTAAAGATTTGCGAGGATATCAGATATTAAGTTTGAGAAAAACAACAGAACAACAGAATATTCTGGGTCATACATATTTTATGAGTATTATATCAAATGCCTGTCTCGAATCTACTCTAAGAAATCCATTTAACGCTTGTCAACTAGGTAACGTAAATAGTGTTAAAAACTTGGGTTAATGAAACAAAAAACAATACTCATTTTACCGATTGGTTACATGAAATTGTTCAAGTTTTAATTAAATTAACACACCAAAGTAACACATACAATATAACTGTGGGTGAGGTTTGTAAGTTAGACTGTTCTACAATATTAATCCAACAAAGAAACTATAATTAACTGCACAAAAATGTATATGAAAAACAACAATTACAAAAATCGTTTAAAACTTTGATGAGCACGCAATTGCAAACTGAACATCTCTTCGAAGAAAATTGTTTCCAATATAAAATGTATAATTGTGTACACTTGAGCACAAACCGCATTTTCGTTTTAGTGCCTAAGTAATGTTCTTTTGCAACCTACATTCGCGGCGTCTATTGTTATTTATAAAAGGTTATTCGCATAAGTAATGAACATTATGAAATTCCAAGACTTAAATATAATATAACGTGAAATTATTAGTTTCTTAATACAGTTTATCGTGAAACGATTACTGCTTCATGTTGATTTTATTATTGTATTTTAATCGATTAACGTTGCATATTTTGACACTTTCGTCACATGCAACATAAAAAGTTCAAAATATGCATGAAAATATTTCAATATTTTTATTTTGCATCTAATCTGGTCTATACATACACATAAGTAACTAAACATTGTAATTTTTTGATATTTCTGTATTAAATGAAGACAATTGACTATATGTAGAAACGGTAATCTTAATTCCTTACTGAGACAGAAAAACTCTTGCCATAACAATACAATTGTCTTTGAACAGTTGCTCATTACATTCAGTGTGATCAATCAATAGCTATAGAAGATAAATTACATGTCTCCACACGTACCCCATTACAAGAACTAGCAGTTAACTCAATATGATCGTCCTTATTTGATCGCGCAGCAGTGATTCTTATTGAATTGCTTGACACGCTAAGTCGCAATTGAGTACTTACACGACAAATCGCTTGCGTCTATTATAGAATAATATGGCTTTATGGACCGATATCTCGAGAATGATAGATTAGATGTCATAGATGTTACGTTTTGATATTATCGCGACGCAAGCAATCTAGTACGGGATATTCTTGCTGATGATGTTAAAACTATAGGCCTAATATGACGTCACACAGTTTGGTGTTGCAGATACATAACTATCACATCCATCCAAAATTAATTCACACCATTAGATAACTGAAAAATCAATGAATTTTATACAATAAATTAGTAAGTAAGCTGCCAATTTTTTGTGGTAGGTTTTAATTTATAATAGGTACAATAGATTATACAATTTATGTAATTGTGTACATTGATTGAGAAATACTTCCTAAAATTAAAAAGATCAAAGGTTAAACGCAAATAGAGAACATTATCGCTTATAAGTTACATAGTATAACCTAATGAATAAATTGTCTCCACAATTGAACACGTCTATAACGTCTATAGAAGTCCCCTTCAACATTTAACTAGATATTAATGGGTCGACTCTATCTCGGCGGTGTTTATCGAGTTGCGTGTCACGCTGTTCCCTTGTTCACAATGACATTATGATGATGCGTTCTATTAAAGTGGGCTTGTTTTACCATTTATTGTAGGTGTCTTTAAAACGATCAAGTAATCAATAAGGTATTCTTCTTAGTGAAATGTGATAACTATATTGAAAGTATATTTGTAAAAGAAAATATTTTACAGAAGAAAAAGCGCGAAGGAACAATACTGAAATTAAAATCGATATTGTGTCGATGGATTTTGGCCTAAAAGTTGAAAATATTAAAAAAATGCAATACCCATATAGCAGTCTATTCGTATCTGAATTAGAAGATATTGAACCATAACATGAACATGAATCGAAACCTTGAAATCCTGACAAAGTGGATTTAGCAATAAAAGACGCAACTAAAGAGACGAATAGTAGAACTTTATAAAAAGCGTCTGTTAAACAGATAATGCAGAGATAACGTAATGTCCTGAACTTGATTATTTCAAACTAGTTAACACCATTTCTTTCAGAACGACCTTAAAATCATGTCAATAATGGGCTGTTTTTTATCTTATAAAATATAATATAGACGACTGACACGCACGACATTTGGCCCAATGCCAACATTTACTTTACGGCTTTGCATACAATCGAATGGAAATCGAGAAAAATACCTTACAACTCAGCGCTGAATCGATTGTTGATATAATCGACTCTGTTTAATTACGTAACCGGTTTGCGAGTGACATTATCGGAATGGTATTTATATTTTCTTGAACGGAATTAATTTATGTACGTATTTACTACCGAAAATGTAGTCATTGAAAGAAGAAATATTTCTCTTTTACTTGTAAAATGTAATATATACAAGCTATAAGGCTACAAATACAAGTTCTTTGTCATTTTGCTGCCAATGAAAAATCCCTGACATAAAATAAAATACTTTAACCTTAATACCTTCAGGCTTTACAATGCTGTCAGATTTATCTGGTTTCTTTCTGTTATTTCTTGCAGTGTCTCGTTTTTTTAAATCACAATTTGCTACGCATTTAAAAAATTTAAAATTTTTTTAGAATAATTCTAAATAGGCCTTTTGTGGGGAGCTGAGCTGAGCTTAAGTGTTTGGTCTCAGAACTTTTTGGTTTTATAATGAAACCATGATATAAATTGGTAAATCTAAGACAAACTAAGTATGTGCAGAAAGCTCATCTAGCAAATCGGCTGGGTTATTCATCTTCCTAAAATAAAATAAATCAAGCCTGTTTGACACATAAATTACTTTAAAACGAATTCAATGACTTACATTTCCTAAAAAAAGTATCGAGTTAAATACAGATTACAGAAAGAAGCCCATTTAACAGATCATTATATTCATCACTAAACCATGTCTCCAGAAAGACTTTAGAAAAAAACTTTTCCTCCATATTGGCTTTTATTCACAGACGGACCAATCATTTTATTCCATTCTGCTACTCTGCGGCTAGTTGAGGCTTCAATAAAAGTTTTATTTCGTATTGCGTCCACATCTCGCATTCAATAGCCAAGTCATAATGGCCTAGCCAACGGTCGACGTAAGCTATACAATTCTAAACTTTTTCTACGTTCGATAGGATGAAAGGCTATTGATATCAGTTCAGTAAGTTATAAAATTGCGAATATGTTAAATTGGGATGATGGCTGTGATAAAAGCGATATTTATAGAAGTATAAATGGAGTGTATTTATATTAACACTACTTTATACTATTTTAAAATTTACGTCTCACATGAAAACTAATTAACGGATATTATCAAGAGTTACAAACTTCAGCAAAAATCATTACAGTTTTTGACTGTATATCTGTTACAAGCCTGGTTTTTCACCCTCAATGACTAGCCAATTCAACAATATTTTTTATAATCGACTGTTAAATACATTTAACCAAAGATTTAACCGAGAATTTTATGTACAGATATTACATGACCTTATTAGAATATCATAACAGAATATAGCCGATGTTTTCTCATCGTCCAGGGTAGGTCATCCAAGTGGCCGACTCAGGTCACCGCTTAACCAGCGCATTCGACGATTTGCCACAAATGGGGCATCCGCTCGCTTACTCACACAACCGTCTAACCCACTAGTGTGAGCGAGAGAGCAATGACTAGAAAAATAATAAAAAAAAAAGAAAATCCACTATTAACTGCGACCTTGTCAGCGTTGTGCAAGCGGCCGAGACGACTTTTTTGGACGCCAGTGTCGCTTTGCTAGACGTGTATTACAAACCATTTTTACTGGATTGTCGAAAGGGGGTTATGTTTTACGACTTTCGTATGTTTGTCATGTTCAATTCATTGGCGTCCTCCAAGGTCTATACATGGTCTAAATTAAATTAATCTCCAATGTCGAAGTAATAGGTTTTCCTTTTGTTAACGCAGTCGTGTCTTTACATTTTTAAACTTCTTTTATTATTTTATGTTTGAGTACATTTTATATTATATCTACGAAAACAAAGATTGCGTAGCCGTTAGTTTTGCATTTTCTTAAAGAAAAATTTCTGTGAATTTTACTTTTTTTTTTTTACTACGTACTTTTAGTATCATTGAATATTCTAAAGTTTGATTTGTTGCTACGCTTTCTCGCTACTAATCTTCATTATTAGCAAACACTATGTAAAGAAAACACAGGTTACCTTAATCAGAAGAATCGGAATGATCCCGAGCTTACAAAAATAACATTTAAACCGTCTTCCGACTTAAGTCATACATATAGATATCTTCTGTACCTAACAGGTATTTCGTAATTTCAGCAATATAACCAAACGCGCGTTAGCCAGAAACGAGATGCATTCCCCAACTAACCGAGGCGGGTATTCTTAGCATATTTCAAAGTGCACGCGTCCACTCAACATCTGCATTTCACAATTAAAGCCCGGAAGAGCACCATTAGTAATTGAAGCGAGCACAACCAACGGCGGTTGAGGAGAACGCGAGTGTCACTATTCAACTGAAATTGGAAAAGGGAATTGTACACAAAACAAGTAATCCATCAATTAGTAGAGGACTTGCGCATTTCAATACAAGCTTGAAAAAGATTATCAAAATTATTATACATCTGATTGTTGTGAAAAACCAACACCAACACATTGTGATAACATAAAATTTTGCAAAGATCGTACAAAAAGAAAATGCTCTAAAATGCGTTTAAGTATGAGGAAGTTAAGTTTAGCAGGAATCATTGGTGGCTGAAAGAAACTGCTGTAAATACTACGCTACCTACTAAGATCTCTTACAAATATCTTTATGTCTACTGTAAAGAAAAAAAATAGATGAAAATAACTATGCTCAGCATGAAAAAAGGTTAGATCCATTTACCCTTCATTTCAAGTTATATAATAAAACAAAAGAAGGTATACAAATGCTAAATACGGTTATAAGTATTGAAATGATTTTTCCTATTGTTGATGAATGGAGAATAGTAATTTAAGTGCTCTATAAAATGAACACAGTACAATTTTTAAATCTTAAATAACTTAACAATATACAAACAAATGTAGCAAGCAGTTTCTACGCTGCTCAAGCAAAAATGTCTGAGGCACTCCACTACTCCGCATTTATGAATCGCATAAATTTCAGCGTCCAACATCGCGGCAGTAAACGGTACGAATGCAAGATTCGCGGAAATGCATCGTCGCGCAATGCCAAGACGTAATTTCGTTCCAGAAAACTTCAGGAAATCTCGTGCGTATTTTTAACAAATTTATTTCCTCCGTATCTTATTTCAAAAGGTCCTGGAAACCATGTTTCTCCTGATTTTTTTTACTCACTTCAGACTAATTTCATTTCGAGAAATGTATACCGTTCCGACGAAGTATTTATGCTTTTCCTTCGTTAATTTAACTCAATACGCGATGAGTGACTTCAGACAAGTATCTTGAGTCTTTCATCGATGATTAAAATTTTACTTTTAATCATTCAAACATATAAGTAAAAGGAAAAGAAGCTTTTACTTGATTGAATCATGGAGGCCATGTTTTGTAAAGTGATTTGTCATACTTTAATGTTTCTTTGTTATCTATTTATTATTCTCTATTTCTTTCTTATCTATTTATTATCTATTTCTTTGTTATCTATTTATTATTCTTTCATATTTGTTATCCATGTATCTGATATACAAGAACTAGAACGACAAAATGTTTTTATTAAGTAAATTAACTTTTAATGCTACTTAAATAAATTATTGAAATATTATATGTAAATGTACAATATAGAAGTTAAAAGTGCTACTCAACTAATTGAAGAAAAAACGTACTGTTAAACTTAACTAAGACTAACATTAGTGTTTTTCCAATTAATAGTAGAGTTTAACAACATTTTACAAAACACGAAATTTTGATACTAGTCATTAAATACACGTGTATTTTAAATAAATCTTCAATAACAACTTTTATTTCCATCGCTCAACCATTTCAAGTGCCTACTACGGCTGGTTGTGAAAAAAATGCTTCTCTTTGATGTTTTAATCTGTGTCCAAGTTTATTTTTAGTACGATCATTCATACACTCGCACGGATCAATGGCCTCTAATATAATATCAGACGCATCCAGAATACCAGTTATAAAAATTGTAGGCGTGCCATTTCCACTGAAATAATTTAGTTACACACTACTCCTGTTCCGCTGAAACTGCTGTCTTTAACTTTGTTTTTAATGTAATCATTCTGAAATCACGTATTAAAGATTTATACTTCCAATTACAGTTATCGTTATTTTCATCATCATCATCTGATGCTCTTGATACTATAGTTTCACAAGGAGCCTAGAAATCTGGTTTGCTGTTATTTAACATTGGCACTATGTGAAACATATTTATATCGAATCATTTTGGTTTTCAGACGTATCAAAAAATCGATCTAAATTTAGTATGATTTCAGTCCTTACATTATAAACTTAAAAGAGCTGCAAAAAAATGGAAAGATTTCGATTCCAGAGATTTACAACAATTGTGCTTGAAACATTACACACCTTGATGTATCAAATGATGAACCTGATGTTGATATTTGAGTTAATAGACAAAAAAATAACTAAGCATGTATAATGTTGTTCTATCTCATACATAGCTGTTAACCGGATTTTCCCGGCAATATGAAAGCTCTCGCCGACCCACTTCCAGCAAGTCACGGGCTGTTCGTTTGCTAGCACTCGACCCCAATATAACGTCAATTCATCAATATTTTGTCATCATTTTTTGCGCCAACATCACCAGGTCCCGCGTGCTTTTCTATAAGAGGAAATTCGATATTTTCTCTTTAATTATGTTGCTCTGGATCGCTAAAAGTATCTATCTTGAAATTTTAAGATAAGTACTTATTTTTGTGAACTGTTCTCAACTAAGAAGTATCAATGCTAACCAAATGTTTCATTACTACTATTTCTTATATTATCTTGCTCATTAGCTATCCTTGTAATTAGAAATAAATCACACGTACACAATAAACCAAATAAATATTAAAATACTTCAGCTAAGTAAAATTTTAAAATTCAAAGTTCTGATCAAAACGTAAAGCCACGGCGTTCAAGGATCAATAACCAGATTTACATTCCAAAGAACTATATTTCAATACCAAGTAAACAAACAATTGCAAAACAAAATAGAACATTGAGAAATGGAACAAATTGAAAAAAAAAAAAGTACTACACAAAGGCTGAATACTCGCGCTGAACTTAGGAATAGTCTGAAGTTTTATTGTTATCTGACATTGATAGATGGGTATAGCACAAAGTTTGAAATTGACAGTGTATTCGTATAAAAATGACATGAATAAGCGGCGAAGTAAATTGGTTACTTTTGACCGGAGTCCGGCAAAGCAAATAAGAGAGACAAGACAAGATAAGAATTTAAAACATGTAGTTTTGTAAGCGCCATTTAAGTAATTGCAATGATAATAGATAATACATGTACTAATGAAAACTTTTATTCTGAAATTCACGATGATACAAAGTAAGATAATAAAATTACAATTCTTGCTGTCAAAGTTTATTCTCTACTGGTGGGAGTGTTAAATCAAATATTCCACAACGCCTGCGCCTTCTCGGGAAACGGTGTGAGGTTTTATTGAGTTGACATTGATAGATGAATATGCCAGTTATTAAGGCATACTTAATATATCTGCATCCTGCAACTAAACTACGATTTTGAAAAAGTATTATATGGCTTTGAAAATTGTAATAAAAACTTAGATGTAATCCGTTCCGTTAAAATAGAAACTGCAATGAATATTGGTTGTATGACAAACTTGCTTCAGACAAAATATATAGGTTATAATGCTAAACCAGGATAAAAATTAAATCCTGCTTATGAATTAATTAAATTTTTTAGGTAAGTAAAATATGTTTAATTTTCAATGAATCTAAAATGTCTTTACTTTTTGAGTTTTCTAATTTAAAAATAAATTGACCTAAACTTTAATTTACTAAAACATTAGATCACATTAGGTAAGTAAATATTTTAATATTAGCGAGAAACTTCTTGTACGTTCATTACCTATATTCTTATTCTCTCCTGAATACGTTGTATTCCTGAAATTTTGAATTCATTCGCCGTTCATAAGCCTAAATTACCAAGCAGTATTTCGACAAAATTTCCTAAAAATAAATTGATCTGAACAATATACCAAAACAAGTGTACGTTTATACATATTTAATTTTGTCTTATTTTACCCTGGTTTCGTCGTTTTCCTGATATTTTGAATTCGTTCGTCATTCATAAATAAGACTGCCAAGAAGTTTTTCGACGTTTTCCGAAAAGTAAATTGATCTCAACTTTACTTTAAAACAATTGTGTACTTTTATGCATATTTTATTATTCCCTTGACTTTGTTGTGTTCTTGAAATTTTGAATTCGTTCGCCTGAAAAGACTGCCTAAATTACCAAGAAGTTTCGACATTTCCAAAAAATGCATTAATCTTTATTTTAAAATCTATATTGTGTACTTATATTTTATTTTTTCTTATTTTTCCCTTGACTTCGTTGTGTTCTTGAAATTTTGAATTCATTCGCCATCTATAAGACCTAAATTACTAAGAAGTTTCGACATTTCCAAAAAATTAATTAATCTTTATTTCGATTTAATTTTAGTTTACTAAAATAATTGTGTACGTTTATACATATTTTTATTTTTTCTCATTTTTCCCTTGACTTCATTGTGTTCTTGAAATTTCGAACTCGTTCGCTATTCACAAATCTGCCTACATTACCGAGAAGTTTTTCGTCAAAATTTCCGTCAGACACGAGCTACGAATCGAAAGCTGCCGTGCTTTGTATTATAATAAGTTTATTTTTAGCCGATGAGGCGAATTGTCCCGCACAATGAGTCCCGCCTTACCAGCGAACGTTGGAAATAGTCTGCAAAGTTTTATTGTAGGCTGACGTTGATAGATTACTCCTGTTCTGTTATTAAAGCACTTTTAATACAATGCTTAGCGTGGATTTGGCGAATACCTTTTAAGGCCTTTTTACTTAGTTGTTCATAAAGTATGTTTTTCGGAATTTATTCTAATGAGCGTCGACGTGATTGCTTTTTTTTTTCTAATTTTTCACGCCCCGCGGTTTCACCCGCGTAGTACACGTTCCCGTGGGAATACGGGGATAAAATATAGCCTATGACACTCACAGATAGCGTGGCTTTCTAGTGGTAAAAGAATTTTCAAAATCGGTTCAGTAGATCCAGAGATTACCCCCTATAATACCACAAACTTTACCTCTTTATAGTATTAAACTAAGGCCTATCTACTCTCAGGACTTTTGACCATAGTAAGTGAGTATGCGTGATAGCCCAGTGGATATGACCTCTGCCTCCGATTCCGGAGGGTGTGGATTCGAATCCGGTCCGGGGCAACACCTCCAACTTTTCAGTTGTGTGCATTTTAAGAAATTAAATATCACGTGTCTCAAATGGTATAGAAAAACATCGCGAAGAAACCTGCATACCAGAGAATTTTCTTAATTCTCTGCGTGTGTGAAGACTGCTAATCCGCATTGGGCCAGCGTGGTGGACTATTGGCCTAGCCCCTCTCATTCTGAGAGGAGACTCGAGCTCAGCAGTGAGCCGAATATGGGTTGATAACGAACGTGAGTATATTTAATTAAAACAAGAGTTTCAAAGAAAAACATGATATAATTGTTTGAAAATATAGTACTTGTAATTGAAATAAAAATGAAATTAAATAAGGACCTATTTATGAATGCCACGCGATCGAAGGCGACGTCTCGCGTAATGCTCATAAAATTTTAAATATACGGTCAAAAGAAAACATAAAATGACATCATTATTATTTCCATTTCGGCCAGGGGACATGCTAATGCAAAAGGTGGCCAAGGATTTATGAGTTTACTAGCGGACGCCCGCAACTTCGTCCGCGTGGAATTCAGTTTTTCACAAATTCTGCGGGAACCATGGATTTTTCCGGGATGAAAAGTGAATCTATTTTCATACCAAATTTCAGCCAAATCGCTTCAGTAGCCGCAGCGTAAAAGAGGAACAAACATACACACTTTCACACTTACACACAAACATTCGCCTTTATAATATTAGTGTGTAGTGTAATGAGGACTTGTCCTTACTTTTATCGTGGGTTTATAATACAGTAGTAGGTTAGCTTAGCCATAAGATAAAGTTGCACTTTTTGACTAAAATAATAGCCTAAACTATTCATAACGATTCAAAATCCTATTTATAAATAGTCATCACTATCAACCCATATTCGGCCCACTGGCGAGCTCGAGTCTCCTCTCAGAATAAGAGGGGTTAGGCCAATAGTCCACCACGCTGGCCCAATGCGGATTGCCAGACTTCACACACGCAGAGAATTAAGAAAATTCTCTCGGATGCAGGTTTCCTCACGATGTTTTTCTTTCACCGCTTGAGACACGTGATACTTAACTTCTTAATATGCACACAACTGAAAGACTTTTGAAGGCTTAAAGGCATTGCAAAAGCAGGTCTCTCTCCAAATAGAAGAAAAGATTTTTATCCACAACGCTTCTCTAATGGAAGGTGGTGCAATTAGGGTGTAAATGTTTGATTCTATACAGATTATTATCATATTTTTTTTGTAAATAATCACACTAATAACCGATGGCGCGTCACATCGTGTTATAAGTGTGCTTCCGCTCTTATCCGTTATCAACACTACTGGTCCGGATATAACTGCGAGCATTATCAGTTATGTTCACGGATTTCCCGAATGGGTTATGTTCGTACAAAACTACATAATGCGGTGGTGAATAAATAGTCAGTTTTTTTTTCACAAATGCTATGATATTTTATCTCCTTATGCTGAGAAACTCAAGCTCCATACTCTAATTTTCAAGATTTATGTTTTAACTAGCTGACGCAGCGCGGTTTCACCCCCGTGGTTCCAGTTCCCGTATAAATACGGGGATAATATATAGCATATAAATCATCCTCGATTAATGGGCTATCTAACACTGAAATATTTTTTCAAGTCGGACCAGTAGTTCTTGAGATTAGCGCGTTCAATCAAACAAACAAACTCTTCAGCTTTATAATATTAGTATAGATTGTAAAGTGACATCCAATGCATGCAAAGTATGACAACATGAAAACATTACTAAATTAAATCTTCATTAATTAAATTAAGTAACCGTTTGCAAAATTACGTTAGCAGTAAGTACACAAGCATCATGACAACAAAAGCATTATGAAATACTGTAATTGCAAAGTGACATGCATGCGAACTATGACGTCATAAAAACGTCAGAAAAATAAGTATTAATAATAATTGTAACAAAAAGTCCTAGTAGTGGCAAGCAAATAATGAATTTTTCAGGACAAAATCCAATAATATGAAAAATTCGTATTGTTAAGTGACATGCATGCGAACTATGACGTCATAAAACATCACAAAGTTAAGTTTCAATAACAATTGCAGCAAAAACCCCTAGTAGTGACAAGCAAATAATATTTTTTTCAGGAATCGTACAAAATCCGCTAACATTATGGCAACGCAAGGATATGGAACACTCGTATAGCGAAGTGACATGCATGCGAACTATGACGTCATAAAAACATCACAAAGTTAAGTTTCAATAAAAAATTAACAAAAAGCCCTAGTGACAAGCAAATAATTAATTTTTCAGGACTCGTACAAAATACACCACCATCATGGCCACGCTAGCATATGAAATACTCGTATTGCGAAGTGACATGCATGCGAACTATGAATGAAGTGGAAACAATACCCCCCCGTATGCACGTCGAAATAAATTAAACATTCTCGCACGTAACCGGCTGGCAAAGGAAAAAAAAATCTGGAATGACGTAATAAGCGTTAAAGATATTTTACTTGAGAGTAGAGGGGCTAATGGGTGAATTTATTTGTGTCCATTTAATGTAATGTAATCATCACCATTATCAGCCGATGGACGTCCACAGCTAGACATAGGCCTCTTATATGGACTTAGAAACACCACTTCTCAAACAGCCTCGAAAGCCTTCATCCACCAGAAGGCTGGTGTTGAGTAGCAGCGACACCTATGATGACCCACCCGCAAGCCCAGCATAGTCATTAACCTTTATGGATGGATAACATTACATAATACTGTAACATACCTTTTAATACTATAGTACTGAATATAATGTTGTTAACTTCTTAGATCTGTGAGATATACGTTTTTGTAATTTAACAGCGTGAGCTTCAATTTGTCACTGTCTCTTTGCTGTCTGACTTTTTTGTCCTCATCATGTAATAAGTACATCGAAGCAGTTCTGGTTATTCTAAGACTGTATGGGTAAAACTCAATTCATTTAAGTATTTTACTTAGGTTTACTTTTCAATTATAGTCAAAGATAATTACTACGCTCTTAACTTATAAATTCATTTAGTTAGCACGAATTATATTTTTTATTAATTAAGTAATGGAACCAATAAAGTAATCTAATTTATTTTTTCATTAGTCGAACGAAAATATTATTACTTAATAAATGGCAATAAATTACTTGTCGTTTTGTCCTATCTATAATTTAAACATCTTTGCATGGGCGGCGACCTCGCGCCGGTGCCTCTTATTACATTGCCGACCACGTGGGCCGCCGACTTGCCGCATAAAAAAAGTATCTCTCATCACAAGCCTGGCACGAGATATTGACACACGGTTCGTGTTTGTCCGCTTAGTTGGTCAATTGCAACCGATTGCAACAAAGATCCCACTTCAATCCATACATATAAATAAAGTTATAGTGTCTATCGTTAGCCCAACAGTCTACTGAAATGTTACATTTTATGAGGTTAGGCTGCAATTACATTTCATTTTAGCATATCCATTCTAATTTTCAGCCAAATCGCTTCAGTAGTGACAAAGATTTATACAAACTTTCATCCCCTATTTTATCCCCTTGGGGTAAGAATTGATCAAAATCCTTTCTTAGCGTATGCCTAAGTCATAACATCTACTTGCATGCCAAATTTCAGCCCGATCACTATGTCAGTCAGTCACCTTTGAGTTATATATATGTATTATATTTAGATTTACAAAGTAGGATCCTATATATAGCACCATATACCAAAAAAGTAGCCTATAAGGCTACTATTTCCGGGATCGGGATTATCGTAGAAAATACCAGTTTGCTCAAGAATACCATACAGATAAGGTTGTCTGGAAGAAATCGCTGCGTAGCGATAAGGCCTCCTTTTGTATCCTAATAGGGATGATGACAGTTTTTTAAATTGTATATAAATTAAGAGTATGCTAATAGTAAAGCAATTTTGTAAAAGGAACAGGATATCTGCGATCATTACTTTCGGAGCTTCAGGGATTTAAAAGGTCAAATTTGCGGCGCTGCCGTGGATCCCTAAAAAACGCCCCATACAAAATGGCACGAGTTAGTGACGTCGTTGGCTCGCTGATCGTTAGATTTGTATAGGCGTTTAAACAAAATTACTAATATCTGTGTTATTTGTGCGTTTATGTTAATAGTTCATGTATTGAAAAATGTCACATTTAATGTAAGGAAGCTAAAACTGTATGAATTTTTATCTAATTACGATAAAAGATTTTTATTAGATTTTGAAATTTTATAATCTTATTTATTTTGCAAATGTCCAGTCAATCTTTGCTTTTTATGTATAATTTAGTTAACATTGACCTTATTTATCTGAATTTATTATAAAAATCAATATATTCCAACCTAGTCATCATCCCTATTCTGTACTATACTTTTTCAGTCTTATTATTTGATTTTTCTTTTGTTGTAGTGTACAAATAATGTAAATAAACAAGGAACAAGCAAACAATCTATCAAATACGTCAAATTCAAACAGACAAAGTCGCTTGCGTCGTAGTCGTCAATAAGATACATACGTACGTTTGTATTTCATTTGCAACACAAATTGATTTAGTTTCTTGTCGCGCACTTGAATGGAGAAATCTAAGAGACATTTTTAATTGCTTACTGCGACGTTCTTTACTAGAACTAGTACTACGAGATAAACATTATGGTATTGTATGTAAATCTAAATATATATAACACACAGGTGACTGACTGACTGACTGACATAGTGATCTATCAATGCACAGCCCAAACCACTGGACGGATCGGGCTGAAATTTGGCATGCAGGTAGATGTTATGACGTAGGCATCCGCTGAGAAAGGCTGCTGAGAATTTTTGATAAATTCCACCCATAAGGGGATAAAAAAAGTTTGTATAAATCTTCTTATAATTTCGTATCGTATATATAATATTCGTATCGAATTGAAATTAAACATTGGAGCTACTATGATGAAGACATTCGCTTAAAATTAAATTTGGAACAGAAGTAGATTTTACTCTGTATTAACATAACACATAGGCTACTTTCATCCCGGAAAAATCCATGGTTCCCGCGGGAATTGTGAAAAACTGAATTCTGAAACTGAATAAAAGCTATATTTGAGGTGTTTTAGAAGCAAATAACTTTTCGGACTTCACTTTCTTTCTTTCAGACTATAACACACCCACCAAGTACAGAGTTTTCAAAACAGAAAATGTACAGAAGCGATTTTATGTATCTCTTAATTCCATGGTTAGCAGGTACAGGTAGGTAACAGAGGGGCATTGTTAAATTATTTAGCTAATTGAACCGTTACTTAGCAACCACTCAATAATAGACACACAAACACACCTTTTCATCACAACGTCAGCCCTCTCACATTCTCTTTGTACAGTGTTGTAAGGGCTAGTAAAGCCCTGCAAAAGCCGGCTTACATGGAATCGTCAATCAATCAAATTAGGTCTGAATTTGTATTAACGCTTTTATTATTGTTTTTTTTAATTAATAAGTTGTATAGTATAGCATTACAACCTGAATCTTTTTCATTTTATTTTTCATGACCGTCAGTAGGTATACTATAGAATCAGCAATTTTATCTATTTTACGCATATTTTGTTTATCAATTGGTCGCAACTTTAGTTATTATTATTATTACATAGTACCAATAGTTCACATTTTTTACGTTTCGGTCTATAAATTCAAGATCTACTAATCGACCACTTGAAAGCGCAGTTTTGGTTGACTCTCTACTTTACTGCCACTGGCAAACTAAAGACCGTCATGTTTGCAAGTCAAAGGCTACTAAATTTTACCTTTAACTAAGTTTTAACTTTTGTCTTTCAAGAACTATGCTTAGCAGTGAAAGTTCAACGCCTATTAGTGATGAGAAAAATGAAGCTAGATGAAAAATGAAGATAGAAATTATTGAAAATGGAGTAAAAAAGTAGTTTCGAGCATCAACGCTTTGTAATCTATCCGAGTAGATGGCATGATGTCTGCCAGAATCGCCACTTTTCTGCCACTGGATGTAGGTGACTCAAGGCCTTCATGTTTTCAAGTTAAAGACTAAAGACTAAGTTAAGAATGCCTATGTTTAGCAGTTGGATGTTCATCGGCTGATAGATGAAGATGAAGCTACGAAAAATGTCAAATATCCGACAAACGTTTGAAAGAGTTTCGAGTAAGGAGTTCTATGGTTACCTGATAGTTTTGACAAAGATGAAGCTACAAGTAGAAGCCGATAAACGTTTGAAGGAGTAAGGAGTTTGATGCCTGCCAGAATCGACACTTTTCTGTCAAGTTAAGTTAAGAATGCCTATGTTTAGCAGTTTGATGCTCATCGGCTGATAGATGAAGATGACGCTACGAAATATGTCAAATATCCGACAAATATAAGTTTCGGGTCAGAAGGCCAATGGTTACCTGATACTTTTGACAAAGATGAAGCTAAGAGTAGGAGCCGATAAACGTTTGAAGGAGTGTGCAAGGAGTTTCGAGTTTCGCCGCTATGTCATCTACCCGAGTAGATGACTTGATGTCTGCCAGAATCGCCACTTTTCTGCCACTGGATGTAGGTGACTCAAGGCCTTAATGCTTTCAAGTTAAAGACTATAGACTAATGTTAAGACTACAGACTAAGTTAAGAATGTCTATGTTTAGCAGTGGATGTTCATTGGCTGAAAAATGATGATAGATGTGATGATGAAGCTATAAAAGGTATGTGTGTAATATGTTCCGATTATCCGACAAACGTTTATAGGAGTAGGGACGGCGTTTGAAGGAGTTTCGAGTCCTATGTTTACCTGATAGGTTTGACAAAGATAAAGCTACGAGTAGAAGGAGTAAGCAAGGAGTTTCTAGTTTCGCCGCTTTGTAATCTACCCGAGTAGATGGTCTGATATCTGTCAGAATTGCTGCATAACTACTTTATGGCGGACATTTACATCATCATCTCGGCAATTCGGGCTAAATGGGCCCGGTTATTGCCGCGTCGCTTGATGGGAATCGTTAACGTCTTAGTAAGTTGTAACTTAGTTATGCCCCTGCTTGCCGGTAATGGGCCGCCGCAAATGTGATGGACTCGCCGATCTTGCACTCCACTTCATAATGTCTTGTACTTTGCAGAAGTTCACAATGCTCAATGAATAATAAAATCACTCTCTTTTACATTATCTTGTACTTTGCAGGCGTGACTTTGCGGAAGTTCACAATGCTCAATGAATCATAAAATCACTCTCTTTTACACTATCTTGTACTTTGCAGGCGTAACTTTGCGGAAGTTCACAATGCTCAATGAATAATAAACTCACTGTCTTTTACACTATCTTGTACTTTGCAGGCGTGACTTTACGAAAGTTCGCAATGCTCTATGAATAATAAACTCACTCTCTTTTACAACACCTTGTACTTTGCAGATGTAACATTGCGGAATTTCACAAAGTACAGTGAGTAAAAAACTCACTCTTTGTTAAGATGACTTGTATTTTTGGTGGAATAGCTTTGCGAAAATTCGTAACGCATATTGAATAAAATATATTAATTACTCTACGTTAAGATATCTTATATTTTGCGGAGGTTGAAGTACACAAAAAATAGTTAATTTTGCTATTTTCGAAAACAATGCTAAAATTACAAAGTGAAGTTAAAAATATTCTCAACATATTAGTTTCTAACTTCGATATCGATTAGCAATAATAAAATCAATCGCATAAGATTTTTAGCTTAGCTTAGACAAACTCTATACTTCTAGCATCTCTCATCACACTCTTTGCCAAACTACAACAGTTCCAATCTTAATTAAGGAATAGGACTCAAACTTAACAATTCATGTATTTAAACTTCGCCCATTGGACTTACTCTTAGCAAAACCTTTTCGATTATTTAAGCACAGAATATAAAATAGTACAGAGAAGCAAAATGAGAAATACATCGCTAATATTTTCTTTTTAAAGATAAATTAGAAGTACAACAGTCATAAGTATTTACACAATTTCTTTTGTTTTTCGTTACTAAAGTAAAATAAAAGTGGGTGGTCGACACGTATGACTGCAGCACGCTACGATGACCTTTTTGACTTTTATAAAGTTCATGAACTTTTGTAAAAATTGACGCCCACATTTGGAAAAATTTCTGACTAACACTTGACGTTTCCGACAGCGGTCTTTTATGGACTAACAGACTGCGATAGCCAGATATGCTTCATTTTATGTAGGCAAAAATTATGTTCTATGCTCCTACCATAAGTTAGTATGGTAGCCAATTATTGAGTTTATCCTGTGGTGACTTTGGAAGGTATAAGAGTCCAGACGTTCAGTCGTCTATGTATAAAGTGTATTTTTTTATATTTATCTCGGCACTCAGCTTCGAAAAACATTTTTACAAGATTCAAGGGTCTGTAGCGAAAGGGTGCTAAGAAGCTAAGGGTATGGTAATTGAAGACATGTCTCATAGAAAATATCAAAAAAAAAATAGAAAGAAAGAAAAAACATTTGTTTTAAAATTGTGTCACACTTAACATCTTAATACTATTGTAGCCTACTACGAGTAGTAGGCCGAGGTATCAGGTACCTATACCTGATGTCTCGACCACATAGGCAAGTCAAAACCAAAAGTAATTTAAGCAAACAGAACACCACTAAGTCATGTTTGGCACAAACAGAACGTTTTTAATTTGGGCAATTGGCCGACCTTGACACTTGCTATCTTCCAAAGTCACCAAGGTCCACTTTTTTATATGATTCTTTACAAGTTAGCCCTTGACTACAAGTTCACCTGATGGTAAGTGATGCAATCTAAGATGGAAGCGGAGTAATTTGTTGGGAGGAGGACGAAAATTCACACCCCTTTCGGTTTCTATACGACACTATACCGGAACGCTAAATCGATTAGCGGTACATCTTTGCCGGTAGGGTGGTAACTAGTCATAGCTGAAGCCTCCCACTAGCCAGACCTAGACAAATTAAGAAAACCTCAAACGGCCTTGCCGCGGATCGAACCCAGTCTTATAAATTCACCGCGAATACTACTGCGCCACAGAGGCGGTCACTCCATAAATATCTACAAGCTAGAACATTAGCTGGCAAACTTTCTGCCTTCATAAAATAGGCATGTCTGGCAGACGCAAGCTCTTGTTCTATAACACTGAACACCATACAGCCATTTTGCTGAAATGTAAAAGCTTATGTTTGTTGACCGTAAAACCGAAGCACTGTACATACAGGTTTTATAACCATTACTTAAAGAAAATAGCGCTGTGTCGTAGTTATTTGGTTTACAAAGTATCAGCTCATAAAGCCACCCGTCCCTGTATCAACTATTTTTAGACTAAATAGGTTAAATGTTTCATCTTTGTTGTCTGTAACATATTATGAAATATTTGTAGCACTTTCTGTATTAACTTTTTAGAATATTGAAGAGTTTGCGTACGTGTTATACAATTTATTTACTATGTGGTACTTAGTGGCTACAGCCGTGATAGCCCAGTGGATATGACCTCTGCCTCCGATTCCGGAGGGTGTGGGTTCGAATCCGGTCCGGGGCATGCACCTCCAACTTTTCAGTTGTGTGCATTTTAAGAAATTAAATATCACGTGTCTCAATCGGTGAAGGAAAACATCGTGAGGAAACCTGCATACCAGAGAATTATCTTAATTCTGCGTGTGTGAAGTCTGCCAATCCGCATTGGGCCAGCGTGGTGGACTATTGGCCTAACCCCTCTCATTCTGAGAGGAGACTCGAGCTCAGCAGTGGGCCGAATATGGGTTGATGACGACGACGACGACTTAGTGGCTTTCTTTTCGACAATTTTTTCTTTGAAATATAAACATTTATTGATACAGATAGATCTACACAGATACGGGAATTTTGTCGTATTTTGGAGGGAAATCACATACGCGATAAATACTGCACACAACACAAATTTCTCAAAATTTCGCGGAAAATTGCAAAATGTTTGTTTTCCTCTATACACAATAAAATTCCGCAAAGTGACCCTGTTTCTTAGCTCCGTAGTAACATAATAGCAACATTTCTAGATACAGACAGATCTATCACAGATCGATACAGGAGTGTTGTTGTATTTTAGAAGGAAATCACAAACGCGATACACACTCTACACGAATTTCTCATGATTTCGCGGAAAATAACAAAATGTTTGTTTCCCACTATACATCGTGGAATTCCGCAAAATGATTCCTGTTCCTTAGCTCTGCAGTAATATACACAGACAACGACAACGGGGTTAGACCTTAGTTTAAGTTATTTTTAAAAAAATATTATTATAGTTAAAGTTATTTTTAAACTTAGCAGATGGACACCAAGGTCAAATCTTTGTGATTTTTGTGGTTGTCCGTTTAATTTACCTTTTTATGTTTTGTAATTTTTTAATAAATAAATAAAATAAAATAAATAGTCCAGTACGTTAGCCAAAGGCAGACTCCACACACGTAGAGAAATTAAGAAAAAAATATTCAAATAAGCGACAACAAACAGGAGCCTTTGACGATAATTGCCGATTGTCGGCGGCCATCTTTGTGCGAATGAGTCATGCGCCCACGCCAGACGCGCCTACCTACATCTGAGTCTAGCAAGGCTTCGCGCATCGTGTTACGTTCAAGTTTAGCAATAAATACATAATACCACAGATACTACTTAATATTATAAACGCGAATGTTTGTATGGATGTATGTTTGGATGTTTGTTACTCTTTAACGCCGCTACTACTGAAGCGATTTGGCTGTTACTCTGGATTAACACATAGGCTACTTTTTATCCCGAAAAAGTCCATGGTTTCCCGAGATTTGGGAAAACTGATGATCTTAATGATATGAAAGTCTGTTACTCTTTCACGCCTCGACTACTTAACCGAATTAGCTGAAATTTGGTATTGAGATATATTATAGCATGGATACTATTATAGCATAGGCTACTTTTTATCCCGGAAAAATCCATGGTTCCTGAGGGATTTGTGAAAAACTAAATTCCACGCGGACGAAGTCGCGGGCGTCCGTTAATCCATAATATACAGATGGAGCGTACAAAATTCAAATATTAACACATTTTCGAGTCAGTACGACAATTTTCAATATTAATCAAGAAAAATGGCGTCTTGTGTTCTTAAATATTTTAAAAACTGTTTACAAAAACTAAAGAAATAAGATGGAGTATTTTTTTATGGGTGGATTATGATAGGTATTAATTTATGTTGTTAGTGTTAAATTTTGAAATACAAAAATTATTAAAATTAAAAAATTATTACAAATTTATGAAAAAAGTTTGTAGGTGTATGCGGTTGGCAAGCAGACGAGTGACGTGTTTTTTTTTAATGGGTTTCACCGGCTTCAGTACGTTGCTTGTAAAGACTCACTCTGATTACTCTGGGCACTATAGGTGTTCTCCAAGACACGAGTGTGTAAAACCCCAACATACCATCTCCGGGCTGAAAATTTCCACAGAAAATTCCAAAGAAAAATTCGATATTACATGGCCTGCATTCGAACCTAGAACTTCGTGATTTTAAACCACATGGGCTGACCATTAGACCAACGAGGCAGTATCTTAATTGAGTTATATTAATTAATAACAAAAATTAAATAAGGAAGACTTTTAAGGTGTAAAAAAATATATGTTTTTGATCTACATTTTGTCTCACAGGTAAAGCCAAGTAGCGCCTGGTAATTATGAAAACCGTGAAGAAGCAGAAAATTGTGGAACAATGCAGCTATTGTTTTCATTGACGTCATCTTATTTAATAAGCAGATAAGACGAAAGAAAATATTTTAAGAACTTGTAGCCAACTTTGACAGCATAATATTGTTTTATTTTACTCAGTTACAAAAGTAACTTACTAACGAATTACTTCATCATAAAGTCAACGGTAGTCTATAAGGTTCGACTACCTTCATCATTATCAACCCATATTCGGCTCACTGCTGAACACGACTCTCCTCTTAAAATGAGAGGGGTTAGGTTAAATAGTCCACCTCGCTGGCCCAGCATAGTGCAAACTTCACACACGCAGAGAATTAAAAAAAAATTGTCGGACCTATTGATGTATGTAGTACTGATGAACAATCTTATGAGCCGTGATAGCCCAGTGGATATGACCTCTGCCTCCGATTCTGGTGGGTGAGGGTTTTAATCCTGTCCGGGGCCTTCAACTTTTCAATTGTGTGCATTTTAAAAAATTTAATATCACGTGTCTCAAACGGTGAAGGAATAACATCGTGAGGAAACCTGCATACCTGAGAATTTTCTTAATTCTCTGCGTGTGTGAAGTCTGCACTGCATTGGGCCAGCGAGGTGGCTTAATCTCTCTCTCTCATTCTGAGAGGAGACTCGAGCTCAGCAGTGAGTCAAATATAGGTTGATAATGATGATGACACAAAATCCTCAAAAATGTAGGCTGTCCGGCCTTTTTACCCAAATATCAGGCCAAAGTGACTGGATTGTCCGGCTTTTAATTTCGGCGACCTGGCAACCCTAGTCGGAACAGAACGAAATCTATAAAGTGCGGCCTATAGTGTGACTTTCTAGTTTCTAGACCAGTACAGAGAGATCCAATGCGGGCGGTTAGTTGTGCCACTTTCAGCCTCTAAATAAGTACATGCATTTGTATTGGTGTAAAATAGTTACGTCATATAAATAACTAGCTGTCGCCGCGCGGTTTCACCCGCGTGGTTCCCGTTCCCGTAGGAATACGGGGATAATATATAGCCTATAGCCTTCCTCGATAAATGGGCTATCTAACACTGAAATAATTTTTCAAATCGGACCAGTAGTTCCTGTGATTAACGCGTTCAATCAATCAAACAAACAAACAATCTTTTCAGCTTTATAATATTAGTATAGATGAGTATAGATGAGTTATTACTAAGTCCAAAAAGAACTAAAGAATTTGAATCATCTCATCTCACACTACATCTCTGTAAATGTTAAAAATTAAATGACGTTTTTATATTTGTTATATTTTATCCGCGTAAGAATACGGGGATAAAATATAGCCTATGACACTCACAAATAAAGTAACTTTCTAACTTCAGTAGATACATCCCTACTATACCACAAACTTTACCTCTTTAAGGAATATTAGTTAAAGTATAGACTAGAGGACGCTCCGCGGTTTCACCACACGTAGTTCTCGTTCCCGGAGGAACTCGGGGATAAAATTTAGCCTATGTTTCTCCCTGATAATATAGCTTTCTGTTAGTGAATGCATTGTTCAAATCGGCCCAGTAGTTTTGAGTTTATATTACGTAAACAGAAATACATATCTCCCTAGGTACTGTATAATATTAATTTTGTAATTATTGATTTTATATTATTTATACATTAGAAAGAGCGTCATAAATTAACAAAATACAAGTAAAAATGCAGTTCCGAGTTCACCTTAAGGCTGCCTGTCCACTAGAGCGGTGTAAGGGAGCGTAGCGGAGAAAAATACTAATGCGGAGCGGACTTGCAGACTATGTTACATAAATAAATGTTAAAACTAGCTCGCAAGTCCCTGTTCACTTAAGAGGAGCGGAGATTTTGTGCAATCCTATTGGTTAATATTTCTCCGTTTCTCGGCTCCGCTGCCTCGCTCCGCTTCGGTGGACCGGCAGCCTAAGACTCAGTATTTTGTCATTCAAGGCGAGACGTAATCATTCCTCATTAGTGCGAGGGAATACCGGAACAAGACGTTGCTTCTTTCAAAAGCAATTGCTAGAATTTAATTAGCACTTAATTATTTAGCTTCCCGAGCAAGAGATTTAACGAAGACGTCTCGATTTTCTAACGTTTATGTAGGACTGTATTTTCTTTAGAAATTTGCCTCTTCCGACCGTGTAGAAAATAAACACAAAGATAAATAAATTGTCTTTGTAAACAAACCTTTCTTCGAATTCCATAATTAGCCAACTCAAGTCGTTTAATAATACTAAAGGACCTCGCACACTATTCGGCCTCAACCAAGTCTCGTCTTGGCCCTGGTAGCAAAAGCTACGATTTGCTAGCGGCCCCAGATTAGCGCCATTGAATAATTGTCAAATCTGGACTTCTTTACGGATCGATTGTGAGGGGTGAGTGCCAAGAAGTTGTGTTTGGCACCCACTGAGAGGGGACTTTTTTTGTGTTGTGATTGTGCATCCACTTTTTAATAGGAGATCGATTCTGTTAATACACTATTCGTAATTAACTACCAGAAAGCATCGCTTTCTTCTATTATAATAATTTAGATATTGTGAATAATTGAAATCTGAGGGCTATTCTGTAACGATGTTTTGTGTAACTCGAAATATCTCTCGGTCTAAACTCTAAAAGATACTATATAAAGGGAAAGATACGAGGTGAATTCTACACTCGCACTTGCGAGTTATAAAAAACACAGTTACAGAATAGTCCTGTTGCTAACCTAGAATCACAGCTCGGCTACATCATCCAGTCGTAGTCGGCAGTAGTTTTAATCAATTAAGCCGTCGATGGCACTGCCAAGAACTGGGCGTCCATTGCCAAACTATTCGCCCCGTCCCTCGTTAAACTCGGTAAACTGCAATTGTTACTTGAATTATTCAAGGACCATACTTTATCGGGTCAAGCGGATTTGTTGGCCACACTTTGGAAAATATTTGAAATAAATCTGCCACCGACTATTGATGTAACTACCGGTGAATTTATAATCATAGTTAAGTTAGAACAGAGACACCATTTCAAACTTGAACTTCAGCAATTTGCGGAATAGTTAAGTATCGATAGATTTTAGATTGCAGGTAAAAGAGGAGTTCTGGCTACGAAATATAAGGGACTGGCATACTAATAATAGTCAAGTTTGGATTTTAGTAAGTCACGGCTAAGGTCACATGTTTGATTCTCGCCCCGTAAACCATTTTGTAAAAGAAATATATTTTATTTACTTAAGTAAGTATTTATTTTGGAATAAATAGAAGTTAATCAATCTCACTAATATTAGCCCTCATTCGCACGAGAGCTTTTTTAAAGGACGTTAAAAAAGCGTATATTTGAACGCTTTTGGTGTATTATGTTTGTTTTTCCTTTGCGCTGCATTGAAGCGATTTGGCTGATATTTGGAATGGAAATGGATTTTACTCCGGCTTAACACATAGCTACTATTCATCTCGGAAAAATCCATGGTTCCTGAGGTTTTGTAAAAAACTGAATTCCACGCGGACGAAGCCACGGGCATCCACAAGTACAATATATTTAAATAAAATAGAAGTGTTAGTCTGTGATTTCAAATAGCTGTGCTTTTTACACGATAAGTTCTAAGTACATCATTCTGTTTGTCTGGGCTAATCTCTGGTTATAGGCGGAACATATAAGCTACTTTTAAAATATAATAAAGTCGTGGTTTAGAGTTTCCATACGGACCACTTAGCCCTCATTCGCACGAGAGTTTTTTTAACTGACGTTAAAAAAGCGTTCAAATATAGTATGAAGATAAATGAAGGTCTATTTCCAACACCCAAAATTGAAAATACAACACTGCTCGAAAAATATGTATGTGTTCGTGTGAACATATACTTGGGTATGCATTTGTTATATTTGAACGCTTTTTAACGACCGTTAAAGAAACTCTCGTGCGGATAAGGGCTAATGGTTTTTTAGTCTGTTTAAAAAAACAATTTCAAGCGCGTGTCCTGTATCAAATGACAGCTGTTATTCTTTTTTTTTTGTCTGAAGTAGTAATTTATTTAGAAGCGTTTCGCAAATTAAAACATGACCGAAGTTCTATCGTAAAATCCCTAGAGCGTAAAGACATATTGCCAGGATATTTCAAACAGTCTCGTGATTATTATCATGAATAGTTTTACTTTGTAGTTGAATTTAATTATAACAAGAATTAGTAATTTTTTTTTTTATTCTTTACAAGTTAGTCCTTGACTGCAATCTCACCTGATGGTAAGTGATGATGCAATCTAAGATGGAATCGGGCTAACTTGTTAGTAGGAGGATGAAATCCACACCCCTTTCGGTTTCTACACGACGTCGTACCGGAACGCTATATCGCTTGGCGGTACGTCTTTGTCGGTAGGGTGATAACTAGCCACGGCCAAAGCCTCCCACCAGCCAATCTCACCTGATGGTAAGTGATGATGCAATCTAAGATGGAATCGGGCTAACTTGTTAGTAGGAGGATGAAATCTAGTTAGCCCGCTTCCATCTTAGACTGCATCATCACTTACCATCAGGTGAGATTGTAGTCAAGGACCTACTGGACCCAGGTCTCCCTCCGTACAGTAGAGGGAACTTAAACCCACCACGCAGTTTCAAAGCATGCAAATCAATGCTCAGATGATGTCTAGGACATTGATTCCCAAAGTGGTCCAGGTGGACCCCCAGGGGTCTACGGGAGACTCGGCGGGGGTCTACATTGATGTAACATAAAAATGGGGTCCACGAAAATGTATCTGGTTTCATACTGAATGGGGAGTTTCCTAAATAAAATAATTAGGAATTGATTGCTTCCTTGTGCTCTGACTAGATATCAAAAATTAAAGATGGCTGAAATAAATTTTTGCCTGGACAATTTTACTTTTTGTCATACACTTACTTATTTAATTAACTAAGTAATTAAGTAATCAATACTCACTATTTTTTTTAAACTGATTATTTTCTGATGGCTGTTGATTCAGCTAAACGCATTTTTTGTCGAGTTTTTGATAGAAATTTAGCAGGGGGTCCACCGGAACTAGTAAAATGTGAAAGTGGTCTATGAGAAAAAAAGTTTGGGAACCTCTGGTCTAGGACATAACGTGCATACTTGACTCGTAACTCTGTAATTACATGCTGTTCCCATTCTCAGGTATGTGACCTCAAAAGCTCATTAGAGTATGACGCGCAGTGATGTCAGATTGACTCTGACCCCCGACCTCTCGACCGACGCCGAGTGACTCATCTAGTTATAATTAGTTTAGTTATGGAGACGCGATAAGGAGGTATGATGTGTTACACACAATGTCAAACTCACGGAGTTATATTACTTACGCCGCCCGCGACTTCGTCCGCGTGGAATTCAGTTTTTTTTTTATTATTTACAAATTAGCCCTTGACTACAATCTCACCTGATGGTAGGTGATGATGCAGTCTAAGATGGAAGCGGGCTAACTTGTTAGGAGGAGGATGAAAATCCACACTCCATTCGGTTTCTACACGACATCGTACCGGAACGCTAAATCGCTTGGCGGTACGTCTTTGCCGGTAGGGTGGTAACTAGCCACGGCCGATGCCTCCCACCAGCCAAAAATTTTCACACATTCCGCGTAAATTTTTCCGGGATGAAAATTAAAGGTAAAATCTATTTCCATTCCAAATATCAGACAAATCGCTTCAGTAGCAGCGCAAAGGAGAAATAAACATACACACAAACGTTCACCTTTATTATATTAGTGTGACTATAGCTTGGAGGGGGGTAGCGATGGCACGCGCGCACGACTTCACACCCGCGCAGTCCTTCCCACTGCCCCGGCACTTGCCAAGCTATAGCGGACCCGGTCAAGTTTCGCTTTAATTTATTTGCACTTCCACGCTACCCCTACCCACCCTACGCTACTCCCACCCTACACCTACCCTACCCTACTCCTGCAGATGAATACATTAGGCAGCAATGGAGTTTGGATTATAGTGGCTTTGGATAACAGGTTTCAAGGAAGGTAATAAAATTATTCAAAAAAACATTAATTAAACGCGAATGAAGTCACAGGGTTCCGTAGTTTAATAGCAGTAGCGTAGCATGCCTTGTAGGGGCCCTGTATCAAAATTAGTTGGGGGGCCCATGAAGGGTACAGGTTTCTCACACAATAAACAAAAATGCTTGCATAAAATAGATAAATATATTTTTTTCTTTCACACGTAAGGGGCCCCTGGACTACAGGGACCCCGTATACGGCGGTAGCTACGCCCCTGTTTAATAGATAATAGTGCCTCCGAGTATACCTACACATAACATTCGAATGTACCCATAGTTTCACTTCTAATTTATGTCACCTGGCAGCCCTAACATTCGTGACAAGAATTCAAATAGCTTTACCATGTAGAACAGAGTAAGTAAATACATAAGAGAAAATCTTCGCTCTTACATCGTCATAATATCTGTACACCAGCGGCAAGCCGATTCCCGTCGGATTACCTTGAAAACTCCATGCATATTCATTGTTGTACTGTATCTAGATTTATGAGAAACCGGGGTTCGTGTCACTCTGTATGAATTTCTTTTTCTTTGGGACGGCTTAAATTCATCTAAATTCCATCCTTCACCACTGCTGTACACTGATGACAAATGTCAGTCAAAAACTTGTCACTGGGTTGCAAGTAACTTGACAGGGAGTCACACATGAGATGTGACGTCACAGTACCGAAGGTCGCCAGTTTTTTATCACAACCTTCATAGATGCAACAAAGCTCGATGCAATATTGGACGAGGAATTTAATATTTTGCATAATCAATAGATTATAGTGCCTACTCTACTTAAAAAGCATCACAACGGCGACCAATTCGTTCTTCAGATAAGCCCTAAGCACTCAATTGAAGGATCAATAGACAATAGACATGATCTTAATAGTTGAGTAGGTGTTAAATGTTTGCACTGTTGACCAATGTCTGCCACTGGATTGCAAGTAACGTGATCTGACGTCACACATGAGGTGTGACGTCATAGCACCGAGAGCAGTGGCGTAGCGTACCTTGGAGGTACCCTGTATCAAAATTAGTTGGGGGGGGGGGGGGGCAACATGAGCGGCAAGTCCCAAAAAATCTCTTGAGATTTCGAGGCTTTGACACAGATATAAGTACGCACGTGACGTCACACCTTATGTGGACGTCACGGCATTGAGGGTCACCAGTTCCTATTACTACGAAGCCAATCTGTTCATCTGTTCTTTAAATTAGCCATAGACTTAATAGCATGATTTCTAATGTTGAGTATTAAACTGTAGCACTGGTGGTATTTTTTTTTATTCAATGAAACGTTAGCCCTTGACTGCTACCTTACCTGTGGCGTTAACATGTGACCAAGTGAAGATAATTAGACAAAATATCGTGCAATGGCGGCTGAGTTGTCCCAGTCCCATCTCTTTCGTTCTCCCAACGCAATGAAAGAGACAGTAGTATTTCCTGTTGCACCACCATTGGTTGTAATTTGTCTATTTCCCTTCACAACATCGCACACTAGCGCCACTGACGTACTGACGTTAAGTGATAATTGAGTTGGAAGCGGGCTTACATACTTGAACGAGATACAAGTTAATTTTACTGATACCTCTGACGGCTTCTACGAGGCATCGTACCGGAACGGCTAATCGCTTGGCCGTATGCCTTTGCCAGCAGGGTAACTAGCCACGGCCGATGCCTACCACCAGATAACGGGTGCGTGGACACGTCAGTTATCTATAAATATGCTTCAAAAAGCGAGCGCGGCGGTTGTCGGCGTCACTGGACAGTGCGTCACACCACAACACTTATAGAAAACTGGTGACCCTCGGTACGTGACGTCACTCGGTATGTGTGACGATCAGGCTCGCGTTACTTGCGATGCGGTGACAAGTTTTCGTACTGTGGCGTGGATACACAATTATTGAGATCATGTCAGTTGTTCCTGCTATTATTAAGTCTATGGCTAATCTCAAGAACGGATTGGTCACTTCTTTCCTTTTTTTTTATTCTTTACAAGTTAGCCCTTGATTACAATCTCACCTGATGGTAAGTGACGATGCAATCTAAGATGGAAGCGGGCTAACTTAATAGGAGGAGGATGAAAGTGCATCGTATCGGAACGCTATATCGCTTGGCGGTACGTCTTTGGTGGTAACTAGCCATGGCCAAAGCCTCCCACCAGCCAGACCTGGACCAATTAAGAAAACCTTAATCGGCCCAGCTGGGGATCGAACTTAGGACCTCCGTCTTGTAAATCCACCGCGCATACCACTGCGCCACGGAGGCCGTCGAAAATAGAAAACGTAATGGAAAACTCTTTGGATCCCTCGTAACTTTAATTTTAAGTTTTCGACTTTACTTACCACCATTAAATTAAATCATGACATAACTTGACGTTTCACTTTTGAAAACCTGTAAACTAATTGAAATAAATGAATTTTAATTTTTTTTAGCACTGTGACGTCCAATACCATATAACCATAAACGCACAAATAACAAACATATTTGTAATTTCGTTTGAACGCACATACAAATCTAACGATCATTATGATCAACGACGTCATTAATTCGTGCCATTTTGTATGGGCCGTGTTTAGGGATCTGTGGAAGTGCCGCAAATATGACACTTTAAATCCCTGTAGCTTCGAAAGTAATGATCGCAGATACCCTGTTACTTTTACAAAATTGCTTTACTATTAGCATACTTCTAATTTATATATAATTTAAAAAAACTCTCATCATCCCTATTGTACAAAATGGAATAGGCCTTCTCCAATTCATATTCCTAATTAGCCTTCAGGGTAGTGCAAGTGCACTTATAGTAGCATAAATAGGTAACCCAATAAACTAACAGTTATTAATAAAGGAGATAGGTATTATAATTATTTATCTTACAAATAAAATAGATAAGGTAACACACCTATCCCTTATCACATAAGCACCTATCACACAGGCAATGTAATCTTTGACACAGTTACTGATATTAAAGCATGTATTACGTAAATGCATAAGACTAGCAAACGACTCGCGGTTTCACCCGCGTAGTTCCCGTTCCCGTGAGACTATGGGGATAAAACTATAAACCATGATAATTGGTGAAGATGGGGCTGGCTATCTCATGGAGAAAAAAATTTTAAAATCAGTCCAGTAATTTTGAAGTTAAATTGTAGTGGGAATAGGAATATTTGTCATATTTAAAAAGACATGGCAAATACTCTTAAAAAAAACATTGTGTGACCCAATGATGTTAAATACTGTTAGATGTGTTACTATAGCGCATTAAAAACGAGGCGCTCAAAAGAGGAAATTTCCACATCTCAATGTTAGTTCTGGTCAACAATGAATGTTATTTAAACAAATAATACCTAAATAGTAAATATTGTCTACAATGTGAGTTGTGTGTTTAGGAAGTGTAAAAACTACATATACAAAAAATTTTAATAAAAAAAATTCAACCGACTTCCAACTCAAAAATTAACCTAAACTAAAAAGCAAAAAATAACATCTTACCTATGTGCTACCTCCGGATCAGTTTGTTGTTGTTTTTAGTTTAGGTTAATTTTTGAGTTGGAAGTCGGTTGAATTTTTTTTATTAAAATTTTTATTTTTTAATTTTTAGTGTTAGCACACCTACTACTAAGTGTGAACAAAAATTAATAAGCAATTAGTTGAAACGTTATTTTCTTATGATAAGTATCTAAGTCCTACAATCCCAATTTTAAAAATACTCTTAATACGCAATATACTTAACTCATATACAAAATTTCACTCCACACGTAATATGAATATTCAGAAAAATATGAAAGGTGACTGTCCTCCGTCTTCATCACCAGACCCCCTATGCAGTCACTATCCATATGGGTGGAAAGTTCTCATCAATATAAAATTTATCAATTCCAAACACAAGGTAGCTACTCTGAACCGTCGAGGAGTTCCCTTAACTCTCCTTCATTTTCACCACCAGACCCCTAATACAGCCACAACCTATCCAGGTGGAAAGTTCTCATCAATACAAAATTATCAAGTCAAAACACAAAGTAGCTACTATGAACCGTCGAGGAGTTCCCTTAACTATCCTTCGTCTCCATCACCAGACCCCTACTACAGTCACAACTTATCCAGGTGGAAAGTTCTCATCAATACAAAATTATCAAGTCAAAACACAAGGTAGCTACTGTGAACCGTTGAGGAGTTCTCTTAACTGTCCTTCGTCTTCATCATCAGACCCTTAATACAGTCACAAACCATCTAGGTGGAAAGTCCTCATCAATACAAATAAATCAAGCCCAAACAAAAGGTACCTGCTGTAAATCGTTGACGAGTTCCATCGTCTGTGTTTCGGCTCCATCATCAGACCAACTCCAGACCTTCATAAAATTGTAGTGGTTTAAAATACCTTATGGAAACACTAACAAACGCACTAGCCGTCTTTACGATTTTCAAAAGTTCCCCTCGATTTCTCCAGGATGCCATCATCAAATCCTGACATGAAAAAAATGGGACCACCCTGGAAACAAACCCTTCAAAACAAAAAAAGAATTTTCAAAATCGGTCCACAAATGACGGAATTATCGCTGGACATACATAAAAAAAAAAAAAAAAAAAACATACATACAGCCGAACGTAGAACCTCCTCCTTTTTGGAAGTCGGTTAAAAATATATAATAAAATAAAATGGTGCATGTGTGCGCTCAGTGTTGTAGCCTATTATTTGGATCACTTTTTGCAGTGATTTTGTAGGGACATAACCAATCTATAGTATAAAATTATCATTGGTGTGACCCACTTTCTCCTGTACTGTACCTGTATCAAGGCAATTATAAAAACCAGCAATAACAGATCTCATTCCCTCAAAAAGGTAACTTGTTAACAAAATGAAAAAAAAAAAAAACACAAAGTACTCCAATAAACATGAAAACAACAGTTCCAACCTCACAATGGCCCATAAAACAATATTCTGCAAACATTGCTTCTACAGCAATAAAAGGAGCCATAGCTTTTTCCAAATGGAGGGACGCCAAATTCAGGGCTCTTGAACCATTTATGTATAAAATGGGGAAGATTTATGGTCCAGAATGAATAGTTAATTGTAACCACAAATCCAACATCCATATTACATGTTGGCAGGTCGCCAAACGCTATGAAACTTTGCCTATAATATAGAGGGATTTAGACAGTATTGATGCAACTTTACTGAACCTATACATTTTCTATCGGAACCTACAATAACATGGTGAAAGGTTTTAGTAGACTTTGCCACTCAGTACTTACTATTTGTGAAATGTTTTTTTTGTGTGAGTAAGCTTCTATTATAAGATGTACACATTTATCTCGTGATAGCCCAGTGGATATGACCTCTGCCTCCGATTCCGGAGGTTCGAATCCGGTCCGGGACATGCACCTCCAACTTTTCAGTTGTGTGAATTTTATGAAATTAAATATCACGTGTCTCAAACGGTGAAGGTAAACATCGTGAGGAAACCTGCATACCAGAGAATTATCTCAATTCTCTGCGTGTGTGAAGTCTGCCAATCCGCATTGGGCCAGCGTGGTGGACTATTGGCCTAATCCCTCTCATTATGAGAGGAGACTCGAGCTCAGCAGTGAGCCGAATATGGGTTGATGACGACGACGACGACATTTATCTTGTAGAAGCTTGATCTATTGATAAAGACATTAACAAAATGTATGAAAATTTGTAACATAATAAAATAAGCATTTTAGTACAATACAAAGTTTCAATTCCCACAGACTCAAAGTACTTTTTCATGCTGTATGAATGCTATTGAAACATAAACAGGGCATAGCGAATATAAGGATGCTGAGAGTTTTTTAAATTGTATATAAATAAGTAGTATGCTAATAGTAAAGCAATTTTGTAAAGTAACAGGGTATCTGCAATCATTACTTTCGGAGTTACAGGGATTTAAAGGGTTAGATTGGCGGCACTGCTGCGGGTCCCTGAAAAGCCCCATACAAAATGGTAGTAATTAATGACGTTGTGGGTCATAATGATTGTTACATTTGTACGGGCAGACAAAAAATTACTAATATCTTTGTTATTTGAGCGTTTATGTTATGGTTCATTTATTGAAAAAAGTTCACACTTAATGTACTGAAGCTAAAAGTGTATGATTTTTCTTCTAATTACAATAAAAGATTTTTAATAGATTTGAAATTTTATAAAATAAAATATAATATAGCCTAACATTACTTGGTGAAGATAAGCTACCTATTGGTAAAATAATTGGTCTAGTAGATCCAGAGATTACCTCCTACAATGTCACAAACTTTATCTCTGCCTTTCAACTCAGAGGGTGTAGGTTTCAATATGGTCCGGGGCATGCACCTGCAACTTTTCAGTTATGCTCATATTATGAAATTAAATATCTCATGTCTAAAATGGTGAAACATCATGAGGAAACCTGCATACCTGAGAATAATTTAATTTCTCTATGTGTGTAGTTTTTTAATTACGGCTGCTTGTCTTAAATAACTTTGTATAGCTATGTATTTATGTTTCTAATGGCCATATTTATAAACATGTATTATGATATAAACTTAAATTTTCTTCAAAGTTAGTGAACTTTAAATTTATTTAAACAGGGCACTTTAGAACTTATAAATTAGTCATATGAAACACTGCTAAAACTCACATGATAAAATGTTGTAGTATGCCTGACAAATCAAAACTTGTATGAGGCCCTTAGTCAGTTAGTGGATTGCTGGGATGCAAGAGCCAGATCATGACTAAGGGCCCCATATGGTTTCAAAACTAGTTGGGCATAGTCTGATGTTGTATCCATGTTTCATAATAAATTAATATGAATAGCTTATTTAACTTCAATTCCAAAGTGTGATTAGGATGTTTAACTTGTGAATAATATACTCAGAGGCACAATTATCCGCCCTCTATAATATGACGCGAGTATATTAAAGTGGGTGGATAATTGTTCCTCTGAGTATGTATTTGCAGCAGTGTGGCACAGTGGGTTGTAACCCTGCTTTCTGCAACCTTGGCAATGGGTTTGATTCTTATGACTGGAAAATATTAGTGTAGATTTTTTTTAGTTTTGGGTCTAGTCATTTTGAGCTTTAAAAATCGTAGAGCTAGGAGGATTCTAAATCTAAACACAAGTGGAAGTCTACAACAAAATTGGTTAAGTACCTAACTACCTCTCATATAATTTATTCTCACTATGTACCTACCTAGTTATTTGCGTATTTGCACCTATATAGAATGAATAATGTTATTTGTTCTATAATAACAGGTTTACTTATCTGACCGCCTTAGACTTAACCTAACAATTATTCGCTTTAATGTATAAATGAGCATCGACAATACGTTGTCCGCAAAGCCGGTTTGTCTATAGTCTAGCTAACGCTAATGTTCGCGTATTTATTTTTACCCGTTACGTATAGTACAGCTGTCTCGGTCGTATTGCCCGGCCAGCATAACGAGATTACTCCACCAAAAACCGAACACTCTCTTTATATAACTAAAAATATCAACATTTAGCCACGGAACTTCGGTTCGCTATATTTGGAACAAGATTTCCCAGACCAGACGACTCGGTATATGCACGCCCCAAATAGCACAACACAACTGTGAATTCTTTAACGAAAACGCGAATTGGATCGCATCGAATCTGTATTTCTTTACCTTTGCAGTTTCCAGCGACGGGTCACACGTAGATAGAGAATTCCCAGCGAAAAAAAACACACAAAAATCCCGCACTTCACGGCGAGTACACAGCGCTTGCAATCACACAATTCACAACCGCCGAATGATTTATTCACAAATGACTAGTCGCACACAATTTGAACAGAAAATACACAGATTACACCAACATAAAATCTATGATTTCCACAAAAATACCTTGTTGGAACAGAAACGAAAAACGCGCCAACTGTCAAACTAAAAAACTACAAGCACCGACGCAGCGCGCTACCACACAGCGTGAGTCCGCTTTTTTGACTGGCGCTGGCGGCGGCGGGGCCGGGCGCCGTACCGTACCGTACGTCTACGTTCCTTTACTACACGAAACTCGACGTCCGCCCGTCACTAGTCACTACACATTCTATGAAAATCTGTCCACTATGTACATGTTTTTGTCGCAATTTACCTTTCATTTATATAATAATACAGCAGCAATTCCCTTATCACATAATTGACTAAATATTTTACTAACGTTGACGTTATCTATGCGACAAAATGAGATAACCGCTCGAACGTGAATACTGGCGATAAAGTAATGCGACCACGTTGAAAAGATCGCGGTCCGGTAGGGAGGAAGCTATAAGCGAACGGTCGTTTGTATTTGTACGGGATAGACGATCGCCAGACGCGCATGCGTCAATCGGACCGCTCGTACTTCGACGTCAGTGAATGACAAGTTCTCTTGTATTAGCCGATCGATTTTAAAAGAAACGCCGTGTCTTGTGCCGAGTAGCACAATGAACGGCTTTCAAAATTAATACGGTAACCTTAACGTGCAGTGCGCATGCGAAAAGTTTGCAATTTTAATCCACAGATTAATGATAGCTTTAACATGAACGGTACGGTACGGATCATTTCCCATCATTTAAAAAAAATTACAACCGACTTTAAAACTTGTATGTACGCACGAAACTAAAAATGGAAAAATAACATTGTAATATTTTCTACCTAATGATCACTTTGAAGTCGGTGAAAAAGTGTGTGTCAGCTCCGACGCTCAAGTAGAGTTTACTCTTTCAGATCGACTGTCTAAATAGGACGTGTACGTTGTTCCGCGTGCACATGTGCTGTTGGCGGCAGCGCATGGTGAAAGGTGCGCAGAATAGGTTGCGCACAAAAACGTAACGCTGTCATTCGTTCATCAAATTTTACTGCAAATGTTTTTTTTCATACCGGGGGCTATAGGAAGGCTATAGGTATATGAAAAATCGATTTATAAGGAGTAAATTCCAAAAACTACATGAATGAATTTGTTTAGAATAGCACTTCAGTTTTTCTGGAAAAAAGTAACTAGTAAACAAATTTCATCAAAATCCGTCTAATATTAAGTATCTGTATAATAGTAACAAACATCCATCATTCCAAAAAAAATCATTTACAATAGGTACCTAGGGCATAAGTTCTGTAGTAGGTATGTACTTATTCTGTATATGATATATGCGCCGGGCCGATGGCTTGCATTCCACTATTCGTAGTAGGTACCTACAGGTAGGTAAATCTATACTAATATTATAAAGCTGAAAAGTTCATTTGTTTGATTGAACGCGCTAATCTCAAGAACTACTGGCCCGATTTAAAAAATTCTTTCAGTTATAGACAGCCCATTTATCGAGGAAGGCTATAGGCTATATACATATTATCCCCATTACCACGCGGGTGAAAACGCGCGGCTTCAGCTAGTAACTAGATAACATTACAATACCTGTCATCTAAATAATATGTGCGAGCTCTAATTAAAAATTATATCATACCTAATCCTATACGTTTATCAGCTTGCACTTTTATATCGAAAGCCTCAGTAGCTCAACGGTAAAGATGCTAGATTCGGCGAGAGTCCGGGCCCAGGCCGGACACGGAGTGGCGGTGGAGTATTTTCCGCCTAATTGGAGGGGAATTTAAAAAAAATAACAAGTGCGTTATCGTTATCCATACAGTACAGAGTACGTAAGGTCATACATTGGCGTATCTAGGATTATTTCCAAGGGGGGGGGGGGCTTGGCCCCCGACAGCAAGTCTATTATTAGTATCTTAGCAGAATTCTATATGCTCCCCCCTCTCCTCATATACGCCTATGGCCGTAAAGTCAAAGTCAAAATAATTTATTTCAATTAAGTAGGCTTAGTTTATAAGCACATTTTGAAACGTCAGCTGTCATGTTAATAGATAATCATGATACTATAGTTGAACGCTTAAAATTTACGAGGTGTTCAATAAAAATCAATAGCCCCGGACGGAATTCGGAAAGTACCACGATTTTGTCAGATGAAAATTAAAATAATGAAATTTCCAAATGTGCACGACTAAATTTCGTGATCGATTTAACAGCTGCCAAATCCAGCACCAAAATATGTTTCTTCAAAACTTCGTACGTTAAATAAAATCTCACTAAACACATATATATGTAAAGTAAAGCTAATGCGAAAGCACATTGCTTGTACTTTAAAAAAGTTATCAGACGATGGAAGTCCAATTCTATACAAGCCCTTACATAAAGCCAAAACCCGCGATACGCCACTGACTACTACGTAATTCAATGCCAATTGGATCCCTGCTCACTGCTTTCTCTTTTCCTAAAAGCGTGCATATTTTGATAAAAAAAAATTTAACATTACATTTAAATAGTTCATTTAAACTCGCACCGAGGCTCAGATGGTAAATCAATGGCATTTCACAGTCTACATAAAAAAATAATGACATTTTCCTTTTTGCTTTGAATCATGCACTCGCAACATTACAACCCGCTACGATACGACCCATTTCTACAAAGCTAAAGCAAAAGAAAGCTCAGAAAATGTGCATTCTTTTTAAAATCTTATTTTATAAATGGAATCCTTCGCATTATTTTTCTTTTGCAAGATTTCTTTGACATAAAGTGTGTATGAACTTCTGTATAATAGGGTTAACATCTTAAGAAGCTTTCGTTTCGCTCAGTGGTGTAACTACTTGTGTGTGTAGTGGCAGGACTATATAAAATGCTATGGGCCTAAGTTAAGAAGCCCATAGCCCGCGACGCCCGTGAGCCTAGAAGTTATTTAACTAGAAAAATGGGCTTAATATTATGAATTCGGCACTGGCTTGGTTATTGAATCTTTTATCGTCATGGGACGCCTGATAGACAATATTTTGTAAAAGTAATATCCAGAAAAGAACAGATTGTGATAGGAACTAAATATGTCATAATGATACGGAGTGTACACTATAGGTATCCGAGCTCAGTGTAGCGAGAGAGATGGCTTAACGCTGGATCGAGTGGGAGAGAATCGCACAATTGAATGCGCATGGCGACGCGTCGCCACACCGTATACACTACTGCATATAGACTGTATATATATATATACCATCATATAGCGTGGCGACGTGTCACCACGGCATGCGTCGCCACGCCAGAAATCGGTTTTACGTGCGGCTATAGATGTTTCACATTAAAACATACTTATTTACGTTTGAAAAACGAAGTTAAATAAATACATTAGGTATACCTATGTACGTTTTAATTACATGAGATAACAGTTACTCTAAAACCTAGGGCTAGTCTTCTATTTATTTAAAATACTCAGATACTCAGATGTTTCGTGCATCTCCTCAGACCATCGACCTCAGAAAACGTATGCCATTTCATGACTTATATATTTAAAATTCTGTATTGTTTGCTTATAAAATAGTATTCAAAATATATTAACTATATCTAATTGTTCTAAGCTCTTTAATCGAATTTATTCTTATTAATTTAAGAACAAGTTAATTATAATAATTATTAGTTGTGTAATTTTACACAACTAATAATTAAAATCGATTTATATCCGCATTTCTAATTTGTTTGTTGGTAAACATCGAGTATGGCTGCAGTATATCGATGTTATATGATTTTTGTTAAAATATAAAAAAAAACCCTATTTACGATGATCTAATAACACCGATTAGTAATTAGTGGCACAACTCGTTGCGATAGTGATGTACGTCAATGGCAGTGCTTATCACTATCAGGAAGGCTGAGCCAACGCCAATTGCTATCCTTCATTACTAGGCTAATAGATTTTAATTTTTATTTAAGTTGACCCTTGAATGCGATCATATCTGATCATAGGCATCATCATATAGGAGTGGGGGGAGGGGGGCGTGTATGATAGGGGGGTAGCTACGCCCCTGATTTCTTGCATATGGTTGAGTATGTACATCCACTAATATTAGTAGGTATATACTCAGAAAAACTAAACCAGCACGTCAAATTGGTAAGTTGGATTCATTAATAGACACAGAGTGCATTTCGTATATCTGAATTATTTAAGCGTAACCTCTTGATACCAAACATAAGCATGGCGGTTGTATTTTCCCGGAAAAGGCCTGTTATAAAAACCTCTACTACTATCCTTTACACAAAGGATCAGCCACCAGCGCTGAAATGCAGCCAGTATTTTTGCCACCATTCCATGCGTGAATAGTTGTTAGGATGAGTTAGATTAAGTTCCATTGTATTATGACTCAATAAAGAAAAAAGGTACTGCTATTACAACCTGAAAGTCTGAACTCCAACTCCCTTTCTCTTACAGTGGAATTCATAGACGTTGTAGGGGCACCCTCTGGGGATCATTCACCCGGTGAGTGTCAAATTCTCAAACAAATAGAGGTTATATAATGATTTATTTATTTTGCTATCCTCCGCGAAAAGTCGTCGAACCCATGCGACAACGTCACCCAAGTCCAGGTCCAGAATTTTGCAATTGCACGTTGTAGAGTCAACATCTCCTGAGGATGCTCCGGTTTCGGGGTGATACGTACGTAGAGAGTATTTTGTCGCACCTGGGTGACATTGTCGCATGGGTTCGTCGGCTTAACGCGGAGGATAGCATAATAAATAAATCATTATATAATCATGAACTTCCGCAAAGTAACGCCCGCTTCTATCCAATATTTAAATAGAGGTTAAATTCGACACTCAGCGGCTGAATGATCCTCTGGAGGTGTCCCTACAACGTCAATGAATTCCACTATTAGAATAGCTGAACCTGTAGTGGGTCATTAAAAAGGCAGATGTAAGTACCTACCTATATAAAGCTAAACAAAAGATAATAATAGACGCGACACAAAATAGAAGCACAAAGGATGACCTGAAATCCGGGGATTTTCAAACAATAGACAAAATATATTTTGTGTAAAGCAGTAAAATTTGTAGACAATTACTCTCTCTGAGTAACAGTTTACAATTATGATAAGTCCCTATCTACATAAACATATACTTAGACATACTCAGTCTTATTTGGTAATTCATATCTTGGTTGGATAATGACGAAGTTATGAGAAAAGAAACATAAAAATGCGTCTAAATGAAAACCTCCTCCATTTCTGATGACAGTTACTATTGGCGTATTTAGAATTATTTCCTAGGGTGGGTCTGGTCCCCGACGTCAAGTGTATTATTAGTATAATCGAATTCCATATCGGTAGCCCAGAATCCTAGGATGGGCACAGGTCCATTCTAGGGTGGGCACAGCCCACCCGGCCCCCACCCTATATACGCCTCTGTCAGTTATAAAGAATACTGAGTATTTAATTATTCATTAACCAATTTTTAATTAACAAAACCCTATCTGTTCCTGAATTGGCAGAAATCAGGACTAAAACCCGAGGCCTAAAGGCTGTTTATTCGAACCGGCAAAATAGGTCGTACGTCGTAAAAATTCCACCCCCAAAAAGGATAAGACGTAAAGGGTAGATTACATAATACGGCCTCATTTCGATACAACACGCTGGCGAGCTACCAAACGCTTTTTCCACATTTCGCTAAATTTGATATGATAATTTGAAATATTGTACCTGATGTATTTATAACTAGCTGACGCCGCGCGGTTTTGCCCGCGTGGTTCTCGTTCCCGTATGAGTACGGGGATAATATATAGCCTATAGCCTACCTCGATAAATGGGCTATCTAACACTGAAAGAATTTTTCAAATCGGATCAGTAGTTCCTGAGATTAGCGCGTTCAATCAAACAAACAAAGTCTTCAGCCTTATAATATTAGTATAAGATAGGCTAGTTGACGCTTTATTAAAAAGGGTCTTAAATTGTTCCTTAGCGTTCTATTAAAAAAAATACATTTTTGAGAATAATACATCAGATACACACACAGACTATGAGAAGAAATGGCCAACAGAGCGAGAGTCATTATTTTAGCTAACTGCTGGAAAGGAAGGGGCCCCTTTCTCGTAAGGGGCCCCTTCCCCGGCCCTTCATCGCAACGCCACTGCCCCTATGCCTCGGCGAGAAGGTTCTAGTCCATTATCAAAATAAAAAAGTCTGATAGTGATCGTTACAGTTCGTAATCACCCTAAGGCCGCCAACTCATATTGGAGTATCATCCCCTCCCTTTTATGCATTTTAAGGCATGTGCCATTAATGGCACACTTGCCCAAACTTGCCTTTAATGGCACACTTGCCATTAAAATAAGCTGACGATTCAAGAAGAAAACAAATTCGAAATTATAGGTAATCATAATAAATAACCCAATGTGATGTAATGTTCATTTGTATCTAAGCAAGATGGCTAAACAGTAAATAAGTACAGACAAACGAATTGACTCCGTTGTTTAGTCTGTAGTCTGTACATTGTTTGTCTATTTGTCTATTTCCGTGTACAACTGTCCGTGACGTATTAACCTCTAGGCTTAACGGTAAAGCTAACCGCACATTTCTCTCTTTGACACACCAAATTTATATTTGGGCGGCCTTTGTAGGACAAATCAAAAAATTGTATCTCGTTATATGATTCATAAACATGAGCCATCATGAATTCATGAGTACATAAAGTGCAAGTGATTCTAGTTTATATTTGGGGGGCAGTTATAGGGAAAAACAAAAATGGTTATTTCGGTGCATGATTTAAAACTCTAAAGTAGCATTTATTTTAAATTTTTGTGATCAACTAACATGGTAATTTCAACGAATTGACTCTTTAGGCTAACTAGTTGAGTTTTAGGCAGACGACCGTGGAGTAGTAAAAAACGAATTGTATAAACCGAGATACCCGTACACACTAAAACTTTTTCCGAAAAATTTAAATCATCTATATAAATGGCGAAAATCTTACATAAATTGGACCAAAGCTATTACGTATACGTATACGAACTCACATGCGTACTGAGATTCATACGTGGCAAATCACAGAATATATAAAGCAATTAAGCGTGTCAAATAAAGAACAGAGTTAAAAATCAAGAAACCGTGACGAATATCTCAAGTTGAAATCTATCAAACCATTTAGGCTGTAAAGAGTGCCAATGTTTAATCTGTATATACTATACAATACGTACCTACTGTGTTCATACTCACATACCTGCTTACATACGCTTAAAAACATCATCCTTATTCGACAGTCGGATAAAAAGTGTATAGTTATTAGAACTTGCTTTCGGGCCTTTCAATTCAGCCTGCGTTTGAAAATATCCCGCTGAAAGCGTTGCAATTAAGTGTGCGCTGGGCTTTATCCATTCACAGAAATCCTATTCAAAAACATCGCTATTTTTTTTTCTAAATCATCGGGTTTTGATGAAATAGTTTTTTATAAAACGCCTACAAATAACGAATTAGTCCCGCAACATTTAACTGTCAAGCTTAAATGAGTGGAATTTGTACGAAACAATAATTACCATGTTCAATATTATAATTTAACGAATTTTTTTATTGAAACTAGCGGACGCCCTTAGGGGTCGTACAGACTATTTTAGTATTTTAGTCGAGTACGAACAATTTTTGGGCGGTATATTCAAAAAATGTTCGTACTCGACTAAAATACTAAAGTAGACCGAACAAGGCCTTAGGCCTCCGTTCTTAGCAAACGTTTTCTAACTATAAATACTTTCCTGCTAAATTTCATCATTTTAAACGTCAAGTGGTTTTCGATATTTAGTGATGAGAGATCTTTCTTTTATATAAAGGTACTAATATTATAAAGCTGACGAGTTTGTTTGTTTTATTGAACGCTAATCTCAGGAACTACTGGTCCGATTTGAAAAATTCTTTCAGTGTTAGATAGCCCATCTATCGGGAAGGCTAAAGACTATATTTTATCCCCGTATTCCTACGGAAACGGAAACCACACAGATAAAACCTAATTTAACATAATACCTATAAAAATCAACCCAAGTGGAACAGTGACAAGAATACTGGATGCATATTTCGCTCGTTGGAAAGCTATGCTAAGCGATCCTTTGCGCAAAATAAAGCCCTTTTGTCACAAGAGTACGAATATCTCGAGTACCTACTTATAAATATATCTTAACTGTATTCCAGACATTTTATGAGTAATCATACACAATATATTTTACGTTAAGTAGGCTAATAAAATATGTGCTAAGTCTATTTATAATCAAGATCAAGATGAGTGTAATTAGCAGCTGATAATGTACAACACGTTATCATTCTAGCGCTAAATGCCGCAGCACTACAATGCGGCATTTCTTATCAAGTTATCAAACATTTATCAAGTTATCAAATTCGAAGACGTGCGTCAAAAGCGAATCGAATGCGTCAGAGGCGAAATGTTAAACTTTTATCAATTGATCCCGGATTATATTTATCGTTAATCATCGCTTGAATTATATATTTGCTGAGCGAATTAAAAATGAATCTAATATAATATTACCAATCGCGTAAACTATTTTAAATATAGCCTGATAGATGTACGAGTTATCTGTATCTAATGTATAAAAAAAACGAAAATACATTAAATTACTTAATTGATTGTCTTTTTTTATGGAATATGTTACAATAGCGGACGTCCGTGACTTGGTCCGCGTGGAATTCGGATTTTCACAAATCCCGCGGGAACCATTGATTTTTTCGGGATGTAAAATACTCGTAGCCTATGTGTTAATCCAGAGTAATAACTATTTCCAAATCAACCATTCTAAATTTCAGCCAAATCGCTTGAGTAGTAGCGGCGTTAAAGAGTAACAAACATCCAAACAAACGTCCATACAAACTGTCGCGTTTACAACATATTGCAAAAAAATATATAAGTAAGTATTTAGATTGTAATCTTTACACCACGACATTACTTTCTTATTGATTAGTACCAAGGTATAATCCTAATTTTAATAAAAATACTACCCGTTTCCCCTACGAAACAGTCACAACCTTGGAATATCTTCTTTCCAATAAATAAAAAAAAAACCATCAGAATCATATACGACGAAGTTATCCGCGAACATTCATAAAAAAAATATACGATCGAATTGATTATTGTCCTCCTTTTTTAAAGAGGGTTAAAATGGGCTGATAATTATTATTGATGATTAGAGTCCGGTTAAATTAGCCCAATAAATAGGGCTTCTAGAAGCTGACAATAATAATATAATAAGTGAGTAGTTAGGGGGAAATATTACCCCTAATGCCGTCTCTATTGACAATATAAATCGGCTTGCTTACTTTACCTAGCCTGTGGGTAGTTATCCCTGCGGGGTTTATTATAAATGGCCGTATCTTAACAACATCCATCAGGTTAGTTCTCAGACCAATTAGATCGGTACCTGACTCGCTAGACGTTACCCCTCTGTAAAACTATAAGATCGACGATCTAACGCGTTTTTAAGGACACAAAATAGACCTACTTATTTGTGTTAAAAAATGTATATGTATGTAGCTAGCTAGTTCCCTTTCCAAATGACAGACAATTTCTTGTTATTTTTTTTTTAAAGAATATTTGCCATAAATTTTGTATTTTGACCAATATACCAATTCCCCTCCAACTAGTCGGGAAAGACTGTGCTAGGAGTGGGTACGACAATAGACCAACGGGGCGGGGATCGAACCACCACCCCTCGGTGATGAGTGCGACCTCTCTTACCGTTGAGCTATCGAGACTTTTGAGATGTATTTGAGTGGTAGGTATATACTGGAGTGGCTAACATCCAAAATCTAATCTATCTATCTAATCATAACAAAATCAAGAAATTTATCACTTTACATTTGACGCAAAAGTCAAAAAGTGACGTAGAAGTACTTTACTTTGAAATTTCGTATCGAAATATTAAAATCAACCAGAGTTTGAGATATTATGGTGAGTAAAATTTAAATTTATTAAATTTGAAAATTAGAAATTTATGCATTTTCATCGTTTATTTCAACATCAGGAACTCGAATCCACAAAATAATTATTACATCGTATCCAGTATGTTAGACCAATCATTTTGGTAATAATTCTACCATGTGGTTTATAAGTAAACCAAAAATTTAGTTTTTGACATTTTTCGGGGTAAGCCGCTCTACTAGTCCATAGTTAATTAGTCTTAGGACTTTGTTTGTTTGTACGTTTGCTTGCAATATTCACTGGAACTATCAGTAGGATTGAAAAATAACTGGTGGAAAAATGTGCAAGCAATTTTTGCTCATAAAAAGTTGCGGGAAAAAAGTCTCCTAGTAAATTAAACATAGACGGCTTAAACAAGGTTTTATTAGTTTACATTGAGTGAAAAAGATGGTCCAGATTTTAATTTCAAGGTGAAGTTATTGTAAGATATAAATGATTGTATTTGTCGATGGTTTAAGGCTTTCACGGCAGCCGGGCGACGGTGACGTCATACCCGGCGCGCGCAGATCGATCCGCAGTATCCCACGCAGCGCGGCAGCGCTGCCCACTAAACACTAATCTAAACCATCCAAAGTCCTAAAGCGCTTTATCCGCTTTCCCAGAACTTTTCTTAACACAAGCGTACTATTTTTCAAAAGGGCTCAAACGATCACTTTTTGTAGATTACGACTTTAATAATATTTTGTAGATTATAAATGATTTTAGCTCAAAATTTATTGATTTATTTATTGAAGCATTTATTAATAGTTCTCGTCTCAGTATACTAAACCGTTAGTAAATGCTTGTACATAATATGTTTTCTGTGGTAAATGTTAGTATAATGCAGTTGCTAGGTATTACTTTTAACTGACTTCCAAAAAGGAGGAGGTTCTACGTTCGGCTGTACCTATATATGTTTTTGATAGCCCAGTGGATATGACCTCTGCCTCCGATTCCGTAGGGTGTGGGTTCAAATTCTTTCCGGATTTGTGTGCATTTTAAGAAATTAAATATCACGAATCTCAAACGGTGAAGAAAAACATCGTGAGGAAACCTGCATACCAGAGAATTATCTTAATTTTCTGCGTGTGTGAAGTCTGCCAATCGGCATTAGGCCAGCGTGGTGGACTATTGGCCTAACCCCTCATCATTCTCAGAGGAGACTGGAGCTCAGCAGTGAGCCGAATATGGGTTGATAATGATGATCTTGAGTCAGAAACCCTTAGTTAGCGACCAAATCTCGGAAGCTACGAGTAGTTTATTAGTACAATCAGAAATCCTGTATTTTCAATATCACATTCTTGCTGTTACGTAAATTTGTAGCAAGTTAGCAACACAACGTCACAGCTCAACGATTCGCTATCAATTATATTATCTTTATTCTTCGTTCGATTTTCTTTGAAGAGATACGTTTATGATACAGAATGTATGTTTCATTTCGATACAACGTCGGCACGGTTAGCAAATAAAAGTCAGTTTAATTTACGACAACATTTATAACTATGAATCGATTCATCATCACATAAAGGGAATTAAGACTCATTGCTGGATACAGGCATTTTGGGATGTTTATAGCCTACGATTTAAGAAATTAAATATCACGTGTCTCAAACGGCGACTGAAAACATCGTGAGGAAACCTGCATAGCAGAGAATTTTCTTAATACTCTGCGTGTGTCCAGTCTGCCAATCCGCATTAGGCCAGCGTGGTGGACTATTGGCCTAGCCTCTCTCATTCTGAGAGAAAACTCGAGCAGTGAGCCGAATATGGGTTGATAACGAATATCCTACGAATACTAACTAAAATTTGCGCGTAATTATAGAAATTTAAGTACCCTGGGCCGTGATAGCCCAGTGGTATGACCTTTGCCGTCGACTCGGAGGGCGTAGGATCGAATCTGGTCCGGACAAGCACCTCTAAATTTTCAGTTGTGTGCAGTTTTAGAAATTAAATATCACGTGTCTCAAACGGTGAAAGAAACACATCACACACAAAACTGCACACTTGAGAATTTTCTTAATTCTTTACGTGTGTGTAGTTGCATTGGGCCAGCGTGGTAGACTATTAGCTTAGCCCCTCTCATTCTGAGAGGAGAGTCAGCAGAGAGCCGATTTGGTTGGATATGTGTTGTGAATGATGAATGTAATTAACTTGAACCAGTTTAGAACTACTTTGAAAAATTGTAACAACTTGCCAAAACACCTGGCAGACAGAAGCATCTGCAAGCTTACACTTAAAGAAAAACTTAAAAAGTTTCCAATACAAAAATTTTACTACTCCATAAAAGAGTACTTTGCTGATGCTTCAAAAAATTGGAACTACTGAATTTTAAATCTCAACCATTCACATAAAATTAAGAAACAGAAAGGAACATCTTTAGCATCATCAGCATCTTCTAGTAAAACATTATTAAAATTGTTCACTGTAATGTAATTAACATGAACCAGTTTAGAACCGTTGGATTTCAAAGCTCAGCGGTTTGAAAAATACAGGTGATAAAAATATATTTATTTTTATTACTGGAAGTTAAAAAAAATAATGTTACTTGAATGTTTGGGATTGTTGCACCTATCCGGGTCAATGGGGGTCGATGGACGGCCGGCAACTTTTAAATTGGTTCATTACGAACTAGAACCACTTTGGAACTACTGAATTTTAAATCTCAACGGTTCACATAAAATTAAAGCCACTATATTCTCACTAAACATTGCTAAAATTGAATCAGTGAAATGTAATTCACAGGAACCACCTTAGAACTGGATTTCAAAGCTTTCTCTCTCTAGTAAAACATTATTAAAATTGTTCACTGTAATGTAATTAACATAAACCAGTTTAGAACCGTTGGATTTCAAAGCTCAGCGGTTTGAAAAATACAGGTGATAAAAATATATTTATTTTTATTACTGTAAGTTAAAAAAAAATAATGTCACCTGAATGTTTGGATTGTTGCATTTATCCGGGTCAATGGGGGTCGATGGACGGCCGGCAATTTTTAAATTGGTTCATTACGAACTAGAACCACTTTGGAACTATTGAATTTTAAATCTCAACCGTTCACATAAAATTAAGAAACAGAAAGGAACATCTTCAGCATCATCAGCATCTTCTAGTAAAACATTATTAAAATTGTTCACTGTAATGTAATTAACATGAACCAGTTTAGAACCGTTGGATTTCAAAGCTCAGCGGTTTGCAAAATGAGCAATCAACACGCGAGCAGGGGGTAAAAATAAAAATACTGGAAGTGCAAAAAAATGAATGTACAGTAGAAAGTTTCCACGTTTCAGTGGATTGTTCCATCTATCCGGGTCAATGGGATGCTGAGGGCGGCCCGCCAAGTGCGAGCGGTATTATAAATATTTCACTTTTCTGTTACGTACGTCGATTGTGTCGAGAAGTTAAGACTTCACATTGAAACTATAATTTTTATACCTTTATCTATACTAATATTATAAAGAGGAAAGATTTGACTGTTTGTTTGCATTGATTAGGCTATGAAACTATTGAACCGATTTGAAATTCTTTCATTGTTGGGAAGCTACACTATCACCCGGAACGAGAACTACGCCGGTGAAAGCGTTTGGCGTCTGCTATTAATTTATAAACTTCATCATTAACATATAACCCATATTCGGCTTACTGCTGAGCTTGAGTCTCCATTCAGAATGAGAGGGGTTAGGCCAAAAGTCCACCACGCTGGCCCAATTCAAGCCCAAGGATTAGCAGACTTCGCACACGCAGAGAATTAAGAAAATTCTCTGGTATGCAGGTTTCCTCACGATGTTTTTCCTTCACCGTTTGTGACACGTGATATTTAATTTCATAAAATGCACACAACTGAAAAGTTGGAGCTGAATGCTGAGGCAGAGGTCATGTCCACTGGCTATCACGGCTTTTTTAACACGTTGGCTTCATTACGAGGTCAATTGACCTTGTACATCTAGTGTATTCAAGAGTTACGAGGTCGATGGACCTCGTGCCGCATCAGAGGTAAGTACAGAAAAATCAGTGTCGCAGCAAACGTGTTAAAATCCCTTAGGATATGGCAAATGACTCCAAAGATTCTCCCAATCTGTCTAAAAGACCTTTCAGGTTCAGACTACTTTCAGCCTATGTCAATTGATTCCAAGAACTCTCAGGACCAGTCAAATGACTCCAAAATCTTAGATTCAGTCAAATGACTTCGTTCAGGCACATGTCCGAGTAAACTAATTACCTACCTACGAGTACATCTTTTAATGGCCACTTAAATTGTTCCCCGATCGTCAAGCTAAGCATTCCCTTTGATCTCTTTGAGATTTAGGAATTAGGTCGCTGACCTTGGCTGATATTTGGTGATTATTATATAGTTTATTTATAATAGAACAACATTGTTGATAGTTAAAATATATAATGTCGTAGACACTTGTATAATAATTTTTTCATTATATTTACTTAGAACAGTAAATAATTTGGAAAAATAGTTGTTATATCCCGGAATTTCAATTGCACATCACACTAGGTTACAAAAAATTAGTTATTCTTTTAATGGCAATTACATACGTTTTTATAATAAACTGCCACATGCAATCACTGGCATGTCTCTCAATAAGTTCAAAGTTTTTATTAAACGTAAGCTTATAGAAAAGTTATATTAAAGTGTCAATGATTACGTAAATGACAAAATTGCTTGGAAATGAAATATATTACATGACAGGCTACTTATATACCTATTGTTAAATGGTGATAAACTAAAAAAGGATAAACCTGGCTGAGTTTGTTGTGGGCTAAACCAAGGCGCGTTTGGAACCCTCGTAACTTTAATTTTAAGTTTTCGAATAATTATTATCACCATTATCTTAAGTTTATATTATTACCTGACGTTTCGAAAGGTTATTTTTTGGTGACGTATAACTACGTAACCTAACTAAGCGGTATCGTGGGTTTAAACTTCAAGGTCTCCCTCCTATAGCTCGTATGTAAGCCAGTACAGTAATCTCGTACATTAGTCTCAAAAGTATATCCACCAAAGAGTCCTTTCGCTTAGAAACGTTATATCGACCCGAAGGAATACGGAAGTCATGAAACCCCGCCTTCTGAAGAATCAGTCTCATTATTTTTCGTGTAGCACAAGATACAAGAACCAAGAGGTTGCAAAGAAAATGTATAGCTATTTCACAAAATTTTATCTTTGTCTCTTAATAATAATAATAATATGCTCCCGACCGACTTTTTTTTTTTTTTTCGGTCACGGCGGCTAATCTCATGGTGAGATTAACCATGTACGCAGGAGATATTATAGTGCAAAAGTGTATCCGCAAGCACAGGTGCACTCTCTCTTCCCTCACTCTCGAAATCTGATGGGACGGCAGACCGACCGACCGACCTTTGTCTGTTGACATAAGTATAATAAATGTTATCACCGCGTTGCAACGACTTGCGGTACGGACGGCTTTAGTGTGCTCGCGGCGTTCGAGCCGTCCACATCTCTTGCTGTATAATTCTTTATGGGTTACTTGGTACAGGCGGGGAGAGTGACTTGAGTGGAAAAGGGGAGTGTTAGATATCTGTCAAAGGCGCCTTTAACCCTACACACATCGTTCACAAGTGCGTGACTTCACATTGTGAATCATAACCTTTGTTCGACATTACTTTTCTTATTTTTGTGATCACTTTTGAGTCCGCTAAAATAAGAAAGACATAACTTACGTTTAGACAATCCAACACTAAACACTTGGGTGTTGCCAAAATGGCAGTTCCCTTACAGTATTACCGACTAAGATGTTTCGAGTTTTTGGTCTTTGGTTTGTTCCTTATTTTCTTTTCTTTAACAGCTCTGTATACAACATATATGGACATTGGTCATGGGTCGAAAACTCCTGTTGTAACAGAAGGAGGTAGTATCTCAATTCAGAATGAAGAATTACGCGAGAATTGAGACACCTGAACGCTAATCGCTCATAACTTAAACAGTCTCCTTATTGTTTGACGTACCATTGATTTATAGCCGAAACCTCGCCTTTATTTCAGTTCTAGGAAAGTCATCATTCGCTCTTTACGATCGAACTCAATTTGTTTGCACCGTACGTTCGGGTAAATCTCACTTCTTACGAACACTCGCACATTTTGAGAGTTAGCATTTTCAAAATCGCGTTAACTGGCACGCTAAAGGGTAAAATAAATATTGTTTTGCTAGAAACTTGAGCGAAACCTTTAACTCGGTAATTGGTGAATTTATTGCTTTGTGTAAAGAAATTATTTTCATTTCCACATTGGTGTTTTTGCTTCATAGTCTACTATGACTGCGATTTTACCCACATAGTTCCCGTTCCCGGGAGAATACGGGAATAAAATAAAGAAAGAAAGAATAATAGTAGGGGAGCCCGGGATGCTAAATTTGCAGTTACTACAGCTTCATTGGAATCGATTAGATTTGGTAGATGATAAAACGAATAAATTGTTATATACTTTTTCGCTTTTAGCGGTGGGGAAAAAAAATACAGACTTTAAAGACAATTTTTATTACTTTGGCTTACTGAAATCATTAGAAAACATGAGCGATTATTCAGAAGATTATTTCGTTTAAAATAAGTAAAAAATTAACCGCAATCGTGGCTCGATAACAGAAATATAAGGGTTTTATTTTTTATCTTTGGAACCCTCCCATTCCATTACGTTCAAATTTTTGAAATGGGCACCTTTTTGCTATTAACTCACCTCACTCACAACTCACATTAAGTTAGTTTTTTTTGGTTGCCCTAATCTCACCCACCAATATTAAGACCTCATACTTGATCGTACTGAACAACGGGCAAGATATACTCCCCTATGTTCATCTGCCGCGCTCAAGTAACTGCAAAAATCCTCTCTTCGGCTCCTCTACTACTATAATACGTTTATTTCGAAATTGTGTGGCATTCACGTCACAATAACTTCAGTACACCCAGAACAATACCCTGCGATGTGTGACATAACCCAGTAAATGGCCCCAGCTCTGCATAATGCTACGTGACCATTTGAATTAGGACATGTAGCGCTGATTTTCAGCTGGAACCACAGATCAAATAACGTGGTTTTCTAGTGATAAAATAATTTCGGTTCAGTAGATCCAGCGATTGTCCCTACAACACAACAAATAGTACCTACCTATGTTAGTATTTAGTATAAATAGGCGCTTTTTTCGGAATAAATGTAAAACTATATAAACGGAGACCGTTTTATTTGGAAATTCATCCAAGAATGGAGTCTCTCTAGCTCCGTATATTTTGATATGTATATTAAAAGTATTTGTGTTTATTATTTATATATTTAATTTTCAATAACGAATTCGTATGTTGTTTTATATTATTGTATGTTGTATTAATGTTTATAATATTAAATAACAAGTATTTAGTTATCTCCATTAGGAAAAAGAGTTTTCAATAAAGAAAAGTATACCTACTTACGTAACTATATTGCAGATGATATTTTTATTGTTATTATTATTATTATTTTTTCATCGATGTTTCTGTATTTTTGTAATAATCAATGTACCTACCTATTTAGTTTTAATTTTGTTCTTAATTAATAATAGTTTACATTATTAAAAGGTCGTTGGTTTACATAGAATGTTGAACTGTGTACGTGGCGGCACCTGAACTGGGTCCTAACTGAAAATCAGTGCTGCATACTTTTTTTTGGATAGGAAGTATGTAGCAAAATGCTGAGTTAGGGCCTTTTTCTAGGTTATGCCACATATTGCAGGGCCTTCTTCTTTTTTTGTTTTAGCTATAAGTTATATATTTAAAATTTATTATTTGTAATGTGTGGCACTGCCTAAAAATAAAGATATTTCTTTCTTTCTTTTTTTTCTTTCTTTCTCCGCCTCGTCAGGTTTCCGCCTATCAAAGTATTAACAAACGGCGTTTAGTTAAGTATAAGTCCTTGCCTTTACCTTTTGAAAATAGGGTAAAGGTCATATTGTAAATCTGCCCGTGACGTCACCTACTGCATAAGCTCCTCTGCGGGTTCGTTAGAATGACACTTGACATTGACAGTTGATTCCACTGATTGAGCACGGCGCGGCCAAGTCAAGCATACCGCTAATCATAAACATACTTAACATATAGATCAGTGATTCCCAAAGTGGTCTATATTAACTCCTACCAACTATTCTAGCAAATAAATGATTTGATTGATTGATTGATGGATAGGGGTCTATGACAACCTACAAGGGGTCTACGTCAGCGAAAAAAAATTTGGGGTCCATGAAATGAAAATGGGGTCCACGATAGTGGATCTTAACACATACACTGATAGTACCTCTTCATCTTACATCATACAATTTATACATTAAAGATATAAGATAGTATATCTTATTTTATTTATCCTTCTTACTAAAAATATTGACTTATTTCTTACGTATATTTTACATAACAGATACAAAATTTGATTTTGAGAAGTTTTAATTTAAATTCAATTAATAAATGTATAAATTAACATTATGTTATTATTTTACAGTTAGAAATTTACAGGAAATCAATATCAGGTGAGTAGGGGGTCTACCCAACACGGAAAAACATGGCAAGGGGTCTACGACACAAAAAAAGTTTGGGGAACTCTGATATAGATAGATAAATTATTTATGGCATACACGATAAAACAATTACCGACCAAGTGCGAGTCGGATTAGCGCACGAAGGGTTCCGTACCAGGGTAGTTAGTTAAAATAAGGCTCTGAAATATACCGATTACAATTAATAAAAGTTAAGGATTTCATAGAAAACATAATTTAAAAATTACATATTTAATTGATTTTTCCAAACGTCAAGAACGCTTTCGTCCATTTTGTGACGTCACAATGTCACTAAAGGAATATACGTCAAACTATTATTAATTAATAATTATTTTGTCAAACACTCCGTTTGGTTAAGGTTTAGTGTTAACGTGGCGTCATGAAACAGTTAAAATATAGACCATCATGGCCGACAGCGTTTAGGTTCGTATTTCAATTTTTTTTAATAAAAAGTTTTTTTATATACTTATTCATGTTTCAAAAAATATAATATATTTTTTTCAATCTAGTAGAACATTAAAAACTTCAAGTTTTCGACTAATTATTATAACAATTATCTAATAATATTATTACCTGACGTATAATGTGGCGTAAAAATGTGTTAGCCGTGATAGCCCGGTATAGCCGTGATAACCCAGTAAATATGACCTATGCCTCCGATTCCGGAGGGTGTGGGTGCGAATCCGGCCGGGGCAGCGCGGTGAAGGCTTGACGTCCGATAAAAGTGATCATGTGTTGGTCGCGATCGTCATGATGTGATGCACATTGCGACCACCACACGATCACTATTATCGGCTGTCGCCGTTATCGCTGCAGGCATGCGAGCTTACATGAACGTCAGTGGCTGACTTAAAGCTTACGTCAGTTCTTTTAATTAACACATACTCATATACAAACGTTTGAAAAAGCCTTTCTATAAATCCCATTCAAGTCGAGTGTAAAATTACCTCGCAATAGTGTCACCATACTGCTGTCCTATTCGCGGAATTGTTCTATTTTAAAGTGTTCTAGTTTAAGAATTAAAGTTAAAAGCTCACTTTGAACTAGAACTTTTAACAAAAAACTAATTCGGTAAATTGGTTTTAAAGTGGACTTATTTATTATCAAGATTTCAAATCGTGCTTAGATTCATCTGAATTCATTCAGTAGTTTCAGCGTAATGCCCGGTCAACAAAAAACATGGACAAACAGACAATATATATAAAAAAAAATTTGTATACAGTATCGATTATATAATGTTCTCCATCAAAATATTTCAAAATATCTTCAACGTACAGAATTTGACCTGTTACAGTTTCTTATAAGTATAGATTGAACTGTATCAAAATATGATGTTTTCTTTGAAGGTTATTGTTAAGAAACATTGTTATTATAAAATTATTAATGTCTTTGGCTAATAATAATTATGCCTCGCTGCTCAATTCTCGCGATTAATATTTACTTGTAGTACTGGTTCGTATTTCTCGGCCATTTCCACGAATTGTTTAAAGAAAACAATTGTTTGCTGTACAAACGACGATAATGGCGATAAATTAATAATTAAAGTTCATAATTATTTTCCTATCAAGTATGCGGTTTGCTCCTTGACAGCTAAGAACTATACAAGACACAAAGAACCTTTCAATTTTAATACCTAGTCGTAAAATCATCATTTCCAGCTTTGATAATTAATAAATTAATTAATTCCTGATAATTATGTTTAACTACAAAATCATGTTTTTTCTTTTCCTACAAGTTAGCTTTTGACTATAATCTTGATTTATTTAATATAAATAAAATAAAAATATTCGTTAATGACAGAAGGCTCCGCTCTTCCATAACAAGCCGTAATTAAAGATATTTATAAAATCAAGTATGATTCATCATCATCATCATCACATCAGCCGATGGACGTCCACTGCAGGACATAGGCGTTTGTAAGGACTTCCAAACATCACGATACTGAGCCAGGTATTATATTTACTTAATTAAAATCAATCTACTTGATTATAGTTAAAGAAAGTGTGCCCAGGCAAGAGAGCTAAATATATAACAAAGTAATTATAGTATCAGTGTAAATAAAACCATTATAAATGGCCACCCTACATCGGGCCAGACTGCAATTGATGGCAGTAACTGACCCATATACTCGACGGTACCTATTGATCGGATTTCTCTGTCTAACCTATTTTATTGTGGCGGTGACTGACCGAGATAGGTATATTTTTACATTCTACCTGCATTGTGTAGCGTATACCTATTACCTATGTTATTGCAGAGGGTGTGGGAAATTGGTTGCCTTATGAAAATGCTCAGGGACGGCATTAGGGTCTTACCTGGGAACCTTTTCCCTGTAATGACATCCGCTTCTTAGTATAGGTTGTACAGTACACTGTAAAACTGGGAAAATATATTGTGACTTGTATTTGTATAAAGTCAAAAATGAAAAAGGAGAAGAATATTTTTATTTTGACTAATAAATAAAGCATTTTTGTAAAAAAAGTATTGATAATCAAGCTTTTTCTCAAATAAAACGTGTTTGTCAAATAATTTGATTATTATTTGCGGCCTTTGAAATTGAAAAGTCAAGTTAATGCTCCAATATACGTATCTAAGGCTCCAATGCTCTTTAAGTATTGTACATTTAAAGAGCATTGGAAACTTTAGTGTGAAGAAGTGAGTAGAAGTCTTTCTTAGTTCAAGTTTTTGCCCGCGCAGTTCCCGTTACCTATTGTAATACGAGAATAAAATATAGCCTATGCTATGCTATCTTGAGTATATGCTATATTGAGTAAGTATCAATGATAATGTACCTGTTTCACATGTACATTTTTATGGAAGAAATAATTTTCCAAATCAGTCCTATAGTTTTTGAATTTATGCGTTACAGTAAAAAAATCTTCCTAATCGAAATCGATTTATATTGAATACTTTATACTACTCGTGTAGACTGTAGTACACGAGTCGTTTAAAGAGAATCACTAGTTTTGTCAAATCAGATCTTATTCACAAGTTTTGTCTTTTATCATCTACGGATGATAAAAAACTTGTGAATAAGCTATTAGACACTTATCAGAAGGTGTTGAAACAAACCGACTGATATGAAGAGGGTATTTGATGACTTGAGCTCAGTTGTTTGCTAGACAGCATGGACACCGTCACGCTGCTAGTTAGTTACACGCTTTTGTGCAATAATGTTTTATGTCGTAATTATTGATCATAAATTGATCATGCATTTAGTGTGGGCATGGAGAACTTGTCGGGCAGGGAAGGTAAGTGTTTGTGTTTATGTATTCTAAAGAGATTCCTTAAACCTATACCCAAGATCACAACTCCCGGGACCTGCTCGAGGTGTTTCCTCTACCACAAAATAATGGTACGATCACTGTCACTGCTACACGTCACACTAAAACTTGTTTTTTTTATAAACAAAAAAAAATAAACATGCCACTTACCTTAACGGTTTCGTCAGACCAGCACGCAAGGCCGTTTCTCAGGATTCCTCCCTACGCGTCGCCGCGGCCGCCGCCGCATCACACACGCTACCCTACCCGAGTGAGCCTCCCCGCCTTCAGCCCCTAACAGACTTACCCCTAACTACTACTGGCAGTGTAACTATACAGCGAACATTATGAAAAAAATTAAGGCAAGTCCATTTCTAAAGCACCTAAAATCTCCACTTAAATCTTAAAGTCCGTTGGGCGTTCGTTTTTAAATTTAAAAATCGTTTTAATAACTATGGAGTCGCCGCGGTTTTACCTATCGAGTTTGTGTTATTTAGTGGGCGATGAAGCACCAGTTTTATAGTTGTCCCGCTCCATATAAGGCTTTTAGGGAGTGTATGGATCGCCGGTCCCCTTCACACAAATAGTGTCGCGTCAATCTGGAACAAATGAAAATTAAGATTAGTATTTTTACTTTTGCCCCTGACCCTTGGGGCATGGATTTTTCCAAATTATTTCACCGCGGCTAGTTATCTAGACTGGTGGACTTGTTAGTTGTTTGCGCAAAGGATCAGCCTGGCTGTAAATCATTCCACGTGGGCATGATTTGTATAGTTATTATGGTAAGTTACCTAAGTGTTCTATTGAATTTCCTATATAAAAAAATGTACACGCTTGGAAGATCGAGGATATGGAACCTTGAAGCATGCTACCTACCTAAACACGAGCCTATTACATGTTAACCATTTGACTCCTAAATGGACGACCGGTCGCCGATCGTATCCGTTACGTGACATGTAAAAAAATATAAAGTAAACTAAGGCGATAGGCGAGCACAGTATCATGCTCCGCGCAATAGAGGAATATAAAGATTTTTTAAATGGCTCACAACGGTAGATTAAAACCCCATTCCCTGACTGTCGGCTTCTTCAACGCAGACGGGCTTTTCGATAAAATACTCGCGGGAAGCGAGTGGTTAAAAAAAATATAACCCCCTAAAGCCACTACTGCCAATACTTCATAGACAACTTATACAAAATCGCGAAGATTTGATTATCACAGACTATCTATTAGAAGCCTTAACAGGGAAATAACCCTCAAGCTACACTATAAACAAAAGCAAAGTGCCGCGAACAATATCAAACCGCAAAATACAAGTTGCCCCATCAATCTTGCACGCTTCGCTTAGCACTGCGAGACTCATTAAGATAATTACCTAATCTTGCTTAACCCAGATGCTGGTACAACGTTGAAACAACGACGCTTCATATATACATCGATACTACCAAAAATATACTCGTAATCAATGATTTAAATACTATTAGATGTGTTACTAGCGCATGAAACAAAATGAGGCGCTCAAAAGAGGAAATTTTCACACATCTCAATGTTAGTTGTGGTCAACAACGAACGTTATTTGAACAAATAATACCTAAATATCTAAATATGGTCTACAATGTCGAGTTGTTTGTTCAGGAAGTGTAAAAACTATATACTTAAACAAAAATATAATGGAATTAAAGACAAAACTGCGCATGTGTGCGCTCAGTTGTGTACCCTATTATTCGGATCACTTTTTGCGGTGATTTTGTAGGGACGTAACCGATCTATAGTGTAAAATTATCATTGCTCGTAATCCACACTAATATTGATACTTTGTTTATGAAGAATATTAGCCATATATTTTAAACAAATACAATTAATTACAATTAATTATTATAATAATTTTTTACGACTCAACCGCTAAGCCTATTTTGATAAATTTTGGTATTAGAGCGAAACCAAGTATTCATTGAGGAGATGATTTTTCCATTAGGTAGATATTTCAAAGAACATAAGGGAAATTATATTTTTAACCGACTTCCAAAAAGGAGGAGGTTCTACGTTCGGCTGTATGTATGTTTTTTTTTTTTTTTTTTTTATGTATGTCCAGCGATAATTCCGTCATTTGTGAACCGATTTTGAAAATTCTTTTTTTGTTTTGAAGGGTTTGACTCCAGGGTGGTCCCATTTTTAGTTTTAATTTTAAATGTCCAATGCTAGAGACCATTTAAATTAGGTTCTGCAACAACTACGATTTTATTTATCGATCAACCTCCATTTCTCTTTCACCAGAAACTAAAGTTAATATTAATTTATAATTAATTAAAGTTGAAAGATTGTTTCTCGTAACCAATTTACAGTTATTAATTATGTTTTTAAATAACAATATTCAATTAGTACTTAAAAACTTGGTAGAAAGTAGCAGGTACTTACTACAGGTTACCTTTTATGAAAGATTCCATTAAAAAGGCATATTTTTAAAATCTCATCTCACTGACTATATTTAGAGGTCAATTGCTTTATTTCTGAAATTGGTATCAATTAAGTTTAATTAACTACTCTGAGGTTCATTAAAAAGCCTTCCCTTTATTATTTTTATAGACGCCACTACTTAATTAATAATAGAAGTACTTACATTTTTAATTAGAAAGCCTCATGAGCCTATAATAGCACCAGTAAACTGTCCTTTATAACACCCTATTTTCCAAATATGAAACAGTAAAAATTAATAACACGTCACAAAAATGATCGTCTAGCTATAAAACTAATTTTGCACTTTATTTCTTCACTGTCGTAGTGCAGTGTATCTACATTCGCCATATTGTTTCAGTAATGGTAGTTATACACGTCACGATTTACATAAGTGAGTTGGACTTAGACGGCCGCGTGGCGCAGTGGGTAGTGACCCTGCTTTTTGCATCCATGGCCATGGGTTCGATTCCCACAACTGGAAAATATTTGTGTGATGAGCATGAGTGTTTTCCAGTGTCTATGTGTATTTATACATTATATAAGTTATATGTAGTATATAACCGTATATTAATATTATAATATCAACTATCTTAGCACCCATAACACAAGCTACTCTGTATGCTTAATTTGGGACTAGATAGTGATGTGTATTGTTTAAATATTAAATTTATTTATTTACTTGCATAAAGGAGATCGACCATTTTAGGCCCAGCACGTTACAGAAAAAAAAAATGTCGAAACATGCTTTATTGTATAGGTAATAAATCAAGATCACCAAAATAATTTGAATTCAAAGTTGTTAATATTTTTTGAAATGACGAGAGTTTTTTGTTGGAAATGTGCATTAATATAGGTACTTGCCAATATCTTGATTTTGCCACAGTCTATCAAACTGACATTAGAATCGTCAGAAAACTGGTAATATTGTTTAATAAAATACGTTAATTTGGAAATTGTAACGGTTCATTCATCAAATCTGAGCATAGCAATGTATAATAAATTGTCGGTCTACTTTCTGTGATTCTGCACCGTATATTAAAAGACATTTGTTACAGCAAATATTATAATACGATACTTACGCACAAACTTATACGATTAAATAATGCAATTTGCGATTCCAAAGTTTGTGCAAAGTAAATCATAACGTGTATGGCTGGCATAACAGTGTCCAGAATAAACATCAACGAAATGAAGGTAGTTGTAAAACATTTGACACGAGTTTACATCGCGGCATAACAGATGGCGATCTCGATAATTAGAATGGTTCTTGTATGTAAAATTGCAGTTCTACATCACGCTAACGAAGTGTTTAACTAGTTCTAAGTATATAAGACGACATTTGAGTGGTACCGTCGGTGGTCCTATCCTACACAGTAAGTCAGTTTTCGGGAAGCTGATCTAAGTTCCCGACATTCTTGTAACTGCCAACACTGTTTCTTTCTGTATGTGTTCGAACATCCAAATTGAAAAAAATCTGGCATTTGACCGTTTAGAGTTATCTCATCACCACTGATGTAGGGACTTTGACCGCTTTTTGTTATTTCTACATAATATTAATACATTTTATTACATATTCTTATTTATAACGAATGAATTACTTTTGTTTGAAAGTTTTAAAACTCGATGTTTAACAATTTAGATAATTTTTTTTACAAATACATTTTACTAATGGAAAATCTCATTAAAATTGGCTTATTCGATTTAACTACGACTAGAAACTATCAAAAAACAAAATATAAACCTGGTTATCCAACATGGAAATGCAGCCAGTATTCTGGCCATCATTCTTCGTGGGCATGATTTGTATAGCTATTAGAACAGGGTAGGTATATCTTTATATCAACGAGTTATTTTTTTTATAAATGCATAATCAGGTCACAGACATTTTGGAGTTTTATCAAGACTAACGAAATGCAATTGATTTACATATTTCCAAATATATAATACACTTTATTTATAATATTTATGAATAATTTTAGGTCACAACGTAACAGATGGCAACAGTGCTAATTAGAATGTTTTAAAAGTTTTGAAAATCCTCGATATCTGATGAATACTTGAACCGCTTATAGTCAATTCAAAATGGCGTACATTTGTGCAAAATAAATATTAACGTATATGTCAACCATACAGAGCCGAGAAAAAATATAAACTAAATGAAGGTAGTTATAAAATATTTGACACGAGTTTAAAAAGCGGCATAACAGATGGCGACTTCGTCATTCAGAATAGTTCTTGTATATAAAATTGGAGTTCTACATCACGCTAACGAAATGTTTAACTGCTTTGAAGTATATAAGAGGACATTTGAGAAGAATTGTGGGTGGTCCTATCCTACACAGTAAGTCAGTCTTCGGGAAGCTGATCTAAGTTCCCGACGTACTAGTAACTGCTAACACTGTTTCTTTCTGTATGTGTTCGAACATCCAAATTGAAAAAAAAAATCTGGCATCTGACCGTTTAGAGTTATCTAAGCACCACTGATGTAGGGACTTTGACCGCTTTTTTTTGTATTCTTTATGTACCTATTATGTTTTAAGTATTCTTATTTATGTAAAGAATATATTCTTGTTTAAGTAAACATGTTCATATATTAAATATACTAACAGTTATGCAAATAATGAGTTATTTTTGTTCGAGAGTTTAAATCTAAAATTTTAAAACTCGACGGTTAACAATTTAGCTAAAACTATTTTAACCAAATTTCAATAAATAAGTTCAATTTATTCAGTTTGACTAATCAAATCTATATAACTATGAGTATAAACTATTAAGAAACAACATATCACTATATCAGCCAGGCTGTCTAAAACGGACATGCAGCCAATATTCTTGCCACTATTCAATAAGGATTTTCATAGCTATTAGGACAAACTAGGCGAATCTTTTTTTTAAAAAAAAAAGAATATTTGCCATATCTTTTTAAATATGACCAATATTCCCATTCCCCTAAAACTAGTCGGGAAAGACTGTATTAGGAGTGGGTACGACAATAGACCAACGGAGCGGGGATCGAACCACCACCCCTCGGTAATGAATCCGACCGCTCTTACCGTTGAGCTATTGAGGTAATCTTTAAGTAGCAATGAACCATTTTTTCTAATAAATTCTTAATGAGATCATAGGCGTACCACCATATAATTTTGCTAGCTTATCCTAATAAAAATAGCTAGCCTAGGTTCCTCGTTGTATTCTTTTTCAATTAGAAACATTTTCAAGTATCTACGTATAATTTATTTGATCAATAATATTCATAAAGAATTTACGTCACAGCATAACATATGGCAACAGTGCTATTTAGAATTTTGTAAAAGTTTGAAAAATACTCGATGGTCGACAAATACTCAAACTTGAGCTTTTTATATTCACATGGAAATGACGTACATTTGTACGAACTAAATTATTACGTGTATGTCAACCATTACATGGTCAATAAATAACATCAACGAAACGAGGGTAGTTGTAAAATATTTCACAAGAGATTCCATTGTCGTACACCAGATGGCAACAGCGTTATTCGGAATGGTTCTTGTATGTAAAATCAGAGTTCTACATCACGCTAACGAAGTGTTTAACGAATTTCAAGTATATAAGACGACATTTGAGTTGTACCGTCGGTGGTCCTATCCTACACAGTAAGTCAGTTTTCGGGAAGCTGATCTAAGTTCCCGACATTCTTGTAACTGCCAACACTGTTTCTTTCTGTATGTGTTCGAATATCCAAAATGAAAAAAAAAATCTGGCACATGACTGTTTAGAGTTATCTCAGCACCACTGATGTAGGGACTTTGACCGCTTTTTGGCATTTTAAGGTAATTTTAACGATTTTTATACCGACTTTGAAAAAGGAGAAAGTCCCCAATTCGATTTTTTTTAAATGTTTGTTACCTCATAACTTCGTCATTTATAAACCAATTTTGAAATTCTTTTTTGTTTTTTCCATTTTCATGAAAATCGGTTTAGTAGTTTTGTGTTAAAATCAAAATTACTGAAATATGTCTTTGAAGTCGGTTCCATATTAATGTTAAAAATATTAAATTATTATTCGTATGAAAGGTCAAAATGAAATTTTTGAATAACTGTGGACAGTCAAAAAATATTTTCAATATTTTTTCTATTGCTATGTATTAAATAAACCACAAGTATTTTTAACCGTCTGTGCTGATTATGATCCCTCTAATCAAGTAAATTTCTTTCATGGAAATATGCGGTATTAAAAATACCCTTATAAACAAAAAATGCATTTTTCAAATCAGTTAAGGCGTTTTCCAGTAATCGCTGTACATACTCGTACATACAAAAATAAACATACCAATCAACTTGAGAACCTCCTCCTTTTTGAAATCGGTTAATTAGGCAGACTCAACCAAACCGGAGATTAGTAATAATGGAATACAAAAATATATTAACCTATACTAATATTATAAAAATGTAAAATTTGTCGTATTGTATGGGGCAATGGATCTACTAAAATCGATTTTGAAAATTCTTTTAGCATTAGAAAGCAACGTTATTTGTTTTTTTTTTTTTTATTTTATCTCCATATTCTAAAGGGAACGGGAATTACGAGGATGAAACCGCTAGGCTAATGCTAGTTATGAAAATCGGTCAAGACGTTTTTAAATTTTAATGAAGATTTATGTATAGAAATTAATTAAACCCCAGTTCCTAGTACATACAAAAAATATTAAGATTTTTAATATTTTTAATTTATTTTATACTATAATTTATAGGTTTGTTATTTAACTAGTATTAGTTTAATTTAACTGTTTAATATTATAATGTTTAACATCTGTTACAATAAACATAATTTATGTTTTTGTATGACATAAAATTAATTTTAAATTAACTATGGAAAATTTTGATCCGATTTTAATTTTTAATTGTAAAGTGTCTTTTACTTCATTTTAATTCTGACACTGAGTGAGATTTACAAGTTTTTTTCACGTTTGACGTTTTTTTTACACGGAAAACATTGACCTGCCTTTTCCAGTTGATGCACATGTAAGTTATGGGAAATATATGTATAAGTAATGATGATGATGATGAACCAGAATGTCTTCCTTCTTATTATATGATTTCGTATCCGATCAAATTTTTAATTGTTGCATATAAAAAATATAAACATTTTCGTAGTTTCTAGTAAGCGCAGTGTTGGTGTTTACCAGGTGGACTGACGACATCAAGCGAGTCGCAGGGTTTCGCTGCAGGTGGCTCAGTATCGTGATGTTTGGGAGTCCCTACAAAAGGCCTATATCCTGCAGTGGATGTCCATCGGCTGATATGATGATTATGAAAACGGCTTACGAATCCGGTGACTACACTCTATCTATGTGTAGTAGATCTATGGTTATTTTCCCGAAGGATAACTTGCGTATACTACAAAACATACCATTTCAGTACGCGGAAGTGACAACAACCCGGTGCCGCGTCGGCGATGCTATAAAGATAATAATAATTTATTTGTGAACAATATGCAGATTGTGATCGAGCTGCGGCTATCTGGTGACGTCAGCGGCGCCGGTATACGGAATATGTTGTAAATGCTTTTCAGAGTGTGATTAGAAAATATAGTTAGAGGCAGAATTATCCGCCCACTTTAATATACTCGCGTCATAATTACGTTTCGTGGTGCAGTGATATGCGCGGTGGGTTTTCTTAATTGGTCCAGATCTGGTGGGAGGCTTCGGCCGGATTTCATCTTCCTCCTAACAAGTTAGCCCGCTTCCATCTTAGATTGCATTATCACTTACCATCAGGTGAGGTTGTAGTCAAGGGCTAACTTGTAAAGAATATTAATAAAATGATTACTTGTCGGACGGGCTCAAATTCTCGTACAAATTTAACTACAACTGTGTACTTATTTCCACAAAATCGTTATAAACACCTCAATAGCTCAATGGTAAGAGCAGTTGTACTCATCACCGAGGGGTGGTGGTTCGATCCCCGGCCCGTTGGTCTATTGTCGTACCCACTCCTAGCACAGTCTTTCCCGACTAGTTGGAGGGAACCGGGAATATTGGTCATATTATAAAAAATATGGCAAATATTCTTAATTCATAATTCATGATTCTTTATTTGCAAATTGTCAAATACAGATCTTGATATAATAAATGTTGGCATACAATTTGCTACATAAAAGCATGCAAATTTTAAAAATAATCTTATAACTAAATTACATTGTCTATAATACACTATAATAATTGAAATTTACTTAATGACTATGATGTTAAAATTAATAACTATGTAATACATTAATTCATTAATTCCCTGGAGTATGGGTCGTGCGCTGGTGTGGGATGCCACTTGTGCAGACACTTTAGCTGCTTCATACATCCAGTCGACCGGCAGACATGGCGGGGCGGCGGCAGACATGCGGGAACGTCAAAAGTTTTTAAAATACAGTTGTCTCGGCGCCCAATATGAATTCGTCCCGTTTGGCGTCGAGACACTAGGTCCGTGGGGCAGGAGCGCTCAGACTCTCCACAAGGAGATCAGCAAACGCCTCAGAGAGGCAACAGGCGACCCTCGGGCGGGCAGCTTTCTCGCGCAAAGAATTTCAATCGCAATTCAGCGCGGGAATGCTGCCTGCGTGATGGGCACCCTACCAAGGGCGGCAAATTTCGATAATTATTTCTAGGTATTAGTTTTAATTTTAATTTATTTTAATTTTGTAGTTGTAGTTATATTTCCTTATATTTTATTTTTATAATAAGTTTAGCTAATTTAAGTATTATCTTCATTAATAAATACTATTATTTTTTTTTACATATTAAACATATTAATTCGTAATTAATTGAAAATTAAATATTATCATGTAATACATGATTAAAACTATATTTATTATTATGTCCGTTATACGTTAATTATTATTGTTTGCCAGTTAAATAGTCTTTGATAGTGTAATACCGTTTTTTTAACAATAGTTCTTTGATTTTAATTTTAAATAAAGCAACACTTAAATTTCTATCAGCTAATTTTGCTGGTAATTTGTTGTAAATTAGAGGTGCCATATGAAAAATGCTATTGCCATATAATGAAGTATTATGATGAGTGAAGCAGATTTTGTTTTTCCTCCGTTCTTTAAATTTAAAAAAAAAACTTACAGCCTAGCATAAAGAGTTATAGTAGTAGTATTCAAGAGTAATAGTAAGTAGGTATATGTAGCCACTCGGAGCCAGCGTAGCATTGCGCCCGTGACGTCATAGTTCAACCACGCCCTCGAGTCGAAACGTGTCGACGTCATAATTGTGCTTAATTAAAAATTAAACACTGGAGAATAGTAAGTATGAATTTACGTAAACATTTTGTTTCGTGATAAAAAAGAGGATTTTCTGTTTTATAACCGACTTCAGAAAAAGTACTAATACCACAATTAATACCACACCTACTTAATACCACAATCTTCCTACTTCCTACTAATATTATAAACGCGAAAGTTTGTATGGATGTTTGGATGTTTGTTACTCTTTAACGCCGCTACTACTGAAGCGATTTGGCTGAAATTTGAAATTAACATAGATTTGACTCTAGATTAACACATAGGCTACTTTTCATCCCGGAAAAATCCATGGTTCCCGCGGGATTTGTTGAAAAACTGAATTCGGATGAAGTCGCGGGCGTCCGCTAGTAAGTTAATAAATGACGAAGTTATGAGGTAACAAACATACAACAAAATATACGCGTTGAATTGAGAACCTCCTCCTTTTTTTTAAGTCGGTTAAAAGGTGACCCCTCTAAGCAGAAGAAAGCGTGCACGGAGAAAGATTTTCATTCGGTCATACTCAACCCCAAAAATCAAGTCAAACAAAATAAAATTAGTCATGAATAATTGTAGGACTTATCCCAAAACTTGGGAAAAACATGTTTTTTTTCAATCTGAATACTTGCAGGTTTTAATGGGTATAAAACAAAAAAGGTCTCAAATGAAAGGCTATTATATAATCCGCGACCTCGTCCACGTTCATCCTCTATTAGACTCTTTAGGGGTAGAAATTTTGAAATATATATCATAAATAGTACAGGAAATCTAGCAAAAATCGTACAATCTGTTCAAGATCTGTCTGAGTACATCGACATTTTTGAGTTTCTGAGCTACTCCAGGGGGGAGGGGGGTCTATGAACTCAAGTTAAGCTTGTAAAATCTCGAATCATGTAATTCGGCTCAACCATTTAAAAGTTGTGGGGGTTGAAAGTGGGGTAGAATAACAGAATGTCTGCAATATTCGAGTGGGGTCTCAAATAAAAGCGCTCTGAAAGTGGAACGCGCGGAAAAATTGGTGGAACGCGCTTGCCTAGAAGATGCCTATTCACTCTTGACTTGAAAATACCCATATTGTAAGTGGTGGGGAAAACTGAAGCTGGGAGAGCATTCCACATCTTTGCAGTGCGTATAAGGAAAGAGGAACTAAACCGCTTAGTACGCGTCCGAGGGATTTCGACAACGTAGCGGTGCAGATCTCTGCGATGCCTAGCAGTCCTATGGTAAAACGGCGAAGGTGGCACAAGATCGAACAAAAATCTTGACTTGATCAATTAAGTTCGAAGGTTTTTCAAAATTTAAAATATGTTATTGTTTTTTTTTAGCGTTAAAAGTAGTCTACGTCCTTTTCTATAGTACCTACTATTTATAGACGATACCACAGAAAACATAATGTGCAAGACGATACTTAGATTAATCAAATTATCTGCCAATCCGCATAGGGCCAGCGTGGTGGACTAATGACTTAAACCCTCTCATTCTGAGAGGAGACTCGAGCTCAGCAGTGAGCCGAATATGGGTTGATAATGATGATGATCCACTAACCCATGATCGCCTTAATTAATTCGGTTATGTATTATACGCGTACCAGGGCGTTTGGTAAACATTCAGTTTAGTGCGGAGCGACGCAAAGGCGACAGCTCGCCCTTGACCCTCCCTCTCTGCCTCCCCCACTCCCCTGCCCTCGCACTACCCCTCACCCCCGCAGTGACCCAAGACTCCGTGATCAGATCTAATCCTTGACTCAATTCTCAAGAGTGCCGTTAAGATCGGCGGCGTCAGTAAGCTAATATTGTAGTGTTTTTCTTGTCTAGTACAAGTATCAGACCGCTCAACTTTGAGTCTTTTTTTTAGGGTTCCGTAGCTAAATGGCAAAAATGGAACCCTTATAGATTCGTCATGTCTGTCTGTCTGTCCGTCCGTCCGTATGTCGCTAAAACAGTTCGGTTGTATCAAAGTGGCGAACATTTGCAATTGTATTACTTTTTTTTTGTATTATATTTTGCTGTTACCAACAAGCCAAATAAACAAGAAAACGAACAAACAAACTAATACCAATAAGTTTTCAAAAATGTCGTAAAACTCAGCCCCCCTTCGCTTCGAAAACTAGAAAAATGTACGGGAATGACAGATCTTGATCACGTGACCTGTCGATAGTAAATGTCATTCCCATACATCTGCCTAGTTTTAGAAGCGTTAGCGATCGTAGAAAGAGAATCGACAAGCCACTTGGTTAGGAAGGCAGGTTATATTGTCAACGATCTTAACTTATACCAGTTGGAGACAAATTAAAGATGAATTAAAAATGTCGTAAAACGTTGTAGCAAACTTTTGATAAAATAGATAATGATTTCATTATTACAGTTGAAATATAAAGAGTTATTTGCCGGGTGGTTAGGGTAGGCCTGGGCCGGGGATGGGCATTCCCTGTTCCAGATTCTATAAAAAGGTCTGACCATCAAAGCCTCCATGACAATTAAACTACACTTCACTTTTTTTTTTGTTAAAATAATATTTGCCATACATTTTAAATATGACCAATATTTCCATTCCCCTCAGTCGGGAAAGACTGTATTAGGAGTGGGTACGACAATAGACCAGCGGGGCGGGGATCGAACCACCACCCTTCGGTGATGAGTCCGACCACTCTTACCGTTGAGCTCACTTTGTTAACCGACTTCATAAAGGAGGAGGTTCTCAATTCTTTGTAAGCTTGTTTCTATGTTTAAGCTATTATAAAATGAGGGAGATCTGGTAGCCAAGCTGTCAGTCTATCAGTATGTCAGTATGTTTATTATGAATAAAAAAAAAACAAATATTCGCAACAAAAATCCGCCGAGACCACCTAAGCACAGTGGAGGTCGGTCGCTTTGGTCGCGCCATTGAAATGCCGCCAAGTGTCGATATTTGGGCCAAAGGAAATAAACACGCCGCATTAATAATCGCTCGTCGTCATATTCGTGACGTCAGACATTATTAATAATGTACCTACAATTATTTTGTTTGACCGCAACGCAACTTTGCTCGCACAAAACATTAACTAAAACTACATCCACAGATAGATAAAGTGCTGCTATAGTCTGGCAACTTTGTTGATGACATTCCCATGATATGCGGGTGACGGGGGGAAAGACTGCGCGGGTGTGAAATCTTTACACGCCCCCCGGCCGAACGAATTGTATAAAACTGAAAATTAGTTTTACGTTTTTTTTTTTCAGGAATCCATGGCAGTGCCGAAAATCTGACCCTTTAAATCCCTGTTACTTTTACAAAATTGCTTTAGGTACTATTAGCATACTCCTAATTTATATACAATTTAAAAAACTGTCATCATCCCTATTGCTTGGCGGTACGGTAAGATGGAAGCTATCACTAAAAATTGAATCGTAGGTGCAGGCCAGGCAAGCATATTTCTCTCTTTTGAGAAAGAGATTTTTCATTTTGACAAAAGGACTTATTGGCTTGGCTTAGATTCTCCTCGATGTTCCCAAACAAGTTGGGCGATGTCTTTTAGTGTTTTAATGTTTGATTATGTAATCTATACTAATATTATAAAGCTGAACAGTTTGTTTGTTTGCTTGAACGTGCTAATCTCAGGAACGACTTGTCCGATTTGAAAAATTCTTTCAGTGTTGGATAGCCCATTTATCGAAGAAGGCTATAGGCCATATAATATATATCATGCTAAGACCAAAAGGAGCGGAACACTAATGAAGAATGTTTCAAAATCGGGGGATTGACCTATTGAGAGTTTACGCTGCGTGCGCTGCGTAAACGGTTAAAATTTCGTACAAATCATGTATTACAGAATTGTCCCCCATTCAAAGTTCTAAAAAAAGTCCGCAACAGTTCCCGGAGGACATGTGAAAAACTGAAATCCACGCCGACGAAGTCGTGGGCGTCCGCTAGTCACATCACACTAATATTATAAAGGCGAAAGTTTGTATGTAACTGTGTAAGTGTGTAAGTATGTTTGCTCCTCTTTTACGCTGCGGCTACTGAAGCGATTTGGCTGAGATTTGGAATGGAAATAGATTTTACTCTGGATTAACACATAGGCTACTTTTCAACCCGGAAAAATCCATGGTTCCCGCGGGATTTGTCAAAAACTGAATTCCACGCGGACGAAGTCGCAGGCGTCCGCTAACTATTTATATGCCAAGGCCTGCTCTCATCACTTTCATACGTTTACGATTATTAATACAGGAAGCAACACGCGCAAGCAATTGCTTGCTTTCCGGGACGCGACTCATTCAACACACGACACGACAATAATATCGTGTCGTTGTCGTAATGGCAAGCACTTCTTAAAGTCAAACTCCTAACAAGTCAGCCCGGTGCCACCTTAGATAAGATTGTAGTCAAGGGCTAACTTGTAAAGAATAAAAAACCTTCCAAAGTCACCACAGTCCAAACTCCACAATTGTCAATTGCCAATGGTACTTACTTATGATAGGAGCAAGGGCTAACAAACTTACAGGTTATTTTTTTTTTAATCTTTGGCCAAGGCCTATCTTTTGGCCTTGACAATGACAATTTCACCTGATAGTAAGTGATGATGCAATCTAAGACAGAAACGGGCTAACTTGTTAGGAGTAGGGTGAAAGTCAACACCCCTTTTGGTTTCCACACGACACCGTAGAACGCTAAATCGCTTGACGGTACACCGTTGCGCGTAGGTGGTAACTAGCCACGGCCGAAGCCTCCAACCAGCCAAAAATTCATAGAATGTCGTATTTCTGACTGTCACAGGCGACAATCTTTTTTTTTATTCATTACAAGTTAGCCCTTGACTACAATGTCACTAGATAGTAAGTGATGATGCAATCTAAGACAGAAACGGGCTAACTTGTTAGGAGTAGGGTGAAAGTCAACACCCATTTTGGTTTCCACACGACACCGTAGAACGCTAAATCGCTTGACGGTACGCCGTTGCGCGTAGGTGGTAACTAGCCACGGCCGAAGCCTCCCACCAGTCAAAAAATCTTAGAATGAGGTAATTCTGACTGTCACAGGCGAACGATTCTATAAATAAAGCTTTCCCTAAAACTGTTTGAGCATGCCCTAAAGGCGTGTTTACACTATCCAGATAAAACACTCGAAAACCGTAACTTTTATTACGTTTTTATTATATCCCGTAAAGATGGGCTATTTTTAAACCGGTGCCTGGTTTTTAACAAAAGGATGTGTACAGTTCAATATACGTCGGATTAATTTAATTGTATTTTTGGGTAAACGACCTAATTTCAACAAGCAGGATTACAACAGGGTTCAGCTTTTAATTTCGCATATTCAACTTGTTTGAATCCAGAAATAATTTTCAAATTAAGATGATTTACATATTGGGCTCTTTTAAATGGTTAGACTATGAAATGGAATGGGACGGAAAATTAAGATAGATTTGAAAACATCGAGAAAATTGTAAAGATGAAGAAAATTCATTTAAAACTTTATCACACAGAAAACGATACAGATAAACCAGACAACGTATATACAAAATATCAGTCGTGTACCTAAAGGTTCCTTGGCAATGTATTCTATGTTCTATGTATTCTGTGGTCCAAAATACGTTTGTATTGAGGCTTTAGGGTAGGCAGTGCTTTAATGCATCTGTGAAGTGCACGCCACTGCAAATACAAAATATAGTATGTTGTGAAACCAAAGAGGTCTATGCAGTATGGAGGTTTTTGATTCTCCAAAAAAAAAAAAATTTGTCCTGGAAGTAGGTAGTGTTTAGGTATTTGCTTTTGAGAGTTAAGTCGTTGTTGGCCTATTAACTAACTTGGATCTATTAGCCACGGAATAAAATGAAATTAATAAGAACCACATTTTTCGTATTCAGCTAAAATCCTCGCCTCGTCTCGGTGGTTGCAAGTCCGGTGCGGCGCCAGAGCGCATCGTGTGACATGCCACCTTAGACCATTAAAAATAAAGGACCTGTTTCGCACCCAAATAAACCAACAAAAAAGTCTGTCGTTTTTTGAGGGGGACGAGGTAAACTCACACATCGAAAACATTTAACACCATTAAGTGTATTCTGTGTCCATACATTACACACAACTATATAATTGCACACACGCGTAATTTTTACACAGACTAACCAACACATCGGTTAGACTATCCACAGAATATATACATGTATAGAATGTTCGATTACTTGATTCTTCTTTTTAGAAATCGTTTTTATTACAAATTTGACAAAATTATGGTAGAAATACTTATAAATGAAACGTTACTCTTTCTACTATCATCATCATCATATCAGCCGATGGACGTCCACTGCAGGACATAGGCCTTTTGTAGGGACTTCCAAACATCACGATACTGAGCCGCCTGCATCCAGCGAATCCCTGCGACTCGCTTGATGTCGTCAGTCCACCTGGTGGGGGGTCGGCCAACACTGCGCTAACTAGTGCGGGGTCGCCATTCCAGCACTTTGGGACCCCAACGTCCATCGGCTCTTCGAACTATGTGCCCCGCCCATTGCCACTTCAGCTTCGCAACTCGTTGAGCTATGTCGGTGACTTTGGTTCTTCTGCGGATCTCCTCATTTCTGATTCGATCACGCAGAGATACTCCTAACATAGCTCGTTCCATCGCCCGCTGTGTGACTCTAAGCCTTCTTATGAGGCCCATAGTTAGCGACCAAATCTCGGAACCATAGGTCATCACTGGCAACACGCACTGTTCGAAGACTTTTGTCTTCAGGCACTGAGGAATTTCGGACGAAAAGATGTCGCGAAGCTTCCCGAATGCAGCCCAGACGAGTTGGATTCGACGGTTCACCTCTTTCTCGAAATTGGACCTACCTAACTGGATCATATGTCCTAGGTTATGTATTCGTCTACAATTTCGAGTGCAGCGTTCTCAACTATAACTGGGTGGAGCGATACATGAGCATTACACATTATTTTTGTTTTGCCCATGTTCATTTTCAGGCCCACCTGTTGAGAAACGCTGCTGAGGTCATTGAGCATGGTACTAAGGTCATCCAGAGTCTGTGCCATGATGACTACATCATCCGCGAACCGCAGTTGAGTGATGTACTCGCCATTGATGTTGATGCCAAGTCCGCTCCAGTCCAGAAGCTTAAAGACGTCTTCCAGTGCGGCGGTAAATAGCTTCGGAGAGATCACATCTCCCTGACGCACTCCTCGCTGCAACTGGATTGGCCTCGTAGTCTGATCCTGAATACGGACTGACATAGTGGCGTTTTCGTACAAGCACTTCAACGCTTGGATATACCTGTAATCAATTCGGCATCTCTGCAATGACCTTAGCACAGCCCAGGTTTCCACCGAATCGAAGGCTTTCTCATAGTCCACAAACGCTAAGCAAAGTGGCTGGTTATACTCGTGAGTCTTCTGTATAACCTGCCGCAGCGTATGGATGTGGTCTATGGTACTAAAGCCTTTTCGGAAACCGGCTTGTTCGGGAGGCTGGAAGTCGTCAAACCTATTAGCGAGACGATTCGTAATGACTCTCGAGAACAATTTGTAAACATGGCTTAGCAGCGAGATGGGTCTGTAATTCTTCAGCAAGGTGTTGTCACCTTTTTTGAAGAACAGAACCACCACGCTCCTATTCCACGCCTCAGGCGTCGTGCCCTCGTGAATGACGGAATTGAACAATCGCTGAAGGACTTTAAGTATCGGTTTTCCACCCGCTTTCTACTAAACTACAAGTTTTTGGCCTTTCTTATGCTATTCTACACAAACCGGCATTTTTAGGGAGCTCTTTATACGACAAAAACGATTACAACAATGAAACATCGATTCTATAGCAACAGTTTTTATAAACGCGTTAGATCATTGATTCTTGATCTTTGACAGAGGGGTAACGGTTAACATATTTCTATGTAAGAAGACGACATCGCTCAGGCGCCCCACCGTCGCCGCAACGCATCGTGTGCCCTCGCTCTTAGCCAATAAGTAGGTGCGAAATCATTTTCGTAAAATGTCAAAATGGCTGCCAGTTGTAAGCTTACTTCAAATAAAATTCTGATGGTTAAACTTCATTAGTCAGAGACGAATAATTTCTTTTCAACCATGACATAATAAAACGTCTAGAGAATGGAAACTATTACGGTGAACAGTTAAATTTTTACGTCCCAAAAATATGCGCTATCGTAAAGGCATGATAATAACTTTACGTCGGCAATATTCGCTCCTATCTAATAGTGAGCTCTGACGTGAGGGTACACTGTGCCAAATGACGTCACTATCTATGACGTCACTCGAGTAAAATACTCAGTAACATTAAGGAATAGTCACTATGCGATGGGAATATGTAAACATGATATGAGTTTTGCATGCTTGCAAAGTCCTTTGCGAACTGTGAAACTATTATAACGCTATAGCTAACTAGCTGATCATCATCATCATATCAGCCGATGGACGTCCACTGCAGGACATAGGCCTTTTGTAGGGACTTCCAAACATCAAGATCCTGAGCCGCCTGCATCCAGCGAATCCCTGAGACTCGCTTGATGTCGTCTGTCCACCTGGTGGGGGATGGACCAACACTGCGCTTTCTGGTGCGGGGACATCATTCCAGCACCTTGGGATCCCAAGGTCTTTCAAATCATATTTTTCGTCACATCATAATCATCAAAATCATCATGGTTACTACGAGTACACCACTCCCAACAACAGTTTAGAATGCAAAACGAAAATTGTAAATTTTAGCATTCAAAGTGAAGTTAGCGAAATCGCAAACATTCCGCGGAAACACAAGCGAACCGCGCCGCGAACTTTATCTACAATCTATCCTTATAATACGAATTCTGTACATTCTGTACATTAAAGATGTTTTGAAAATTTTTGTTGGGGGGCATTATATAATCGATACTGAAGCTAAAAATATTTTTTTTTCGACTTTTTTTTTCTGTCTGTCCGTGTTTTTTTGTTATTCGGGCATCACGCTCAAACTACTATATGAATTCAAATGAAACTTGGCACGGTTTAAGACCATAATAAGGAGACGGTTATAGGATACTTTTTATTGCGAAAATAAAATGAGAAGGAGGTGAAATGGGGGTTGAAAGTTTGTTTGTTTGTAGTCCTTCGTTTTTAGAGTAACAGTTATAAAAATTTGTTCATAAATCTTAAAAAAAATACGAAATATAATATGATTTCCACGCGCGATGAAAGGCTAGTTTCCAAATATATTCAATATAAAACCTCAAACTATATCACAAAGCTATTATTTTTTTTAACTTTAAATATATTTTTTTTACCATTTTTTTAGTATTAATTAGTTCTATGGCATTGGCTACAAAAATTCAGGCTTCCTTTTATGAGACAAAATGTAGGAGGCCAAGCCAATACAAAATCAAGGAAGCTATGTTCATTTATATAGAAAGAAGTAAAGTTTGTGTAGGGGGTAATCTCTGGACCTACTAAACCGATTTTGAAAATTCTTTCACCAGTAGAAAGCCATGTTATTTGATTTTTTAATTTTTAAAAAGGAATTTTAATGACAGCACAATACACTTATACTTTGAAGATATGTTTTTTGGAATATTTTTTTTTATTTTTAGTAGGTAAAACAGAAGTGATTAATAATAATTATTATTATTATTAATAATAATTTAATATTATTATTATTATTAATAATAATTATTTAAAAAAAGGAATTTGAATGATAGTACTTAATTTTGCTAGGTTTTTAAATTTATGTAATTTTATTATAACAAACATATATATAAACATACAAAATCTTAGAACTAAGGATAAAATGCAGTGCAAGAGGCGACCTTGTCACTAATAGTAATCTCTTTTAGGTTACCTAAAATGAGGGAACATATAAACCAGTGAGACGATTATGTAGTTCTTAATACATTTTTTTACTAACACCGAAGGCAATTTTTTTTTGTTTAGTTCTTAATACATTTTTTACTTACTCCGAAGGTATATTTTTTGTATTTTTTTTTAGTAAAACATCAAATTCGTATCCAATACCTTACAAAACATCAATGCAAATCAGCAGATGGGCCATCAAAAGGCCTCCGATCAGAGAAACGCCTAACAAAAACAAGCCGACAGACGTAACATACTAAGAAATTCCATCAAAGACACGTAGTATAATCGAACGCACATCTCTAATGGCTATTTTCGTAACAAAAGCGCTCTGGACCGTCTCACCGTGTTTTATGCGACCAGTAAAAGAGTGCCGAACAAAAAACAGACGGATTCGTAAATTTAGAACTCAATATAATGGTAATTAGTCATACTGTTGGTAGGTACAACGTTTACGTTTACGCGTGACTCGTGTTCTGCTGGCCTGTTCACTAATTTGGTGTTTATTAACAAGGTATTAAAATAAACATCAAAATCTGGTCTCCTACTGTATGATATCCACGAAGGGTTGTCAGTAGGAACCGGATGACGAATCTTATTTTCGTATATGTCAACTATCATAGGTCAAAGTTAATGAATTCGCTATCTTTACGTTAGCGTTGACTTATACGAAACTAGCTGATGCCGCGCAGTTTCACCCGCGTAGTTCCCGTTCCCGTAGGAATACGGGAATAATATATAACCAGCGATAAATGGGCTATCTAACACTGAATATTTTTTTTTAAATCGGACCAGTAGTTCCTGAGATTAGCGCGTTTAATCAATCCAATAACCAAACTCTTCAGCTTTATAATATTAGTATAGATTGAGATTCTGTGTAACAAATGTCATCCGGTGCTTACTAGACGATATCATAAAGTAGGTAGATGACATTTGTCAATTGATTTTATGTTTATTTTAATAGGTTGATAATAGATATCAAAATAGTGAATAGGCCAGCAGATCTGCGTTAAAAGATGTCTTATCTATGTAAAAATACAATCAATTATTATTTATAGTCAATTTTAGCTTATAGTACAATTATGTATTTAATTTGGATATTAATTGTTATAAAAGAAATCAGAAGTAGAAAGTATTACAATTATTATAGACTACTATTACAATTTTTATGACAGCAGGAGTTGAGTGTTTTTAATTTGAATAAAATTATTAAAGAATACGATATTTTTTACTACAGAAACATGGATATTTCAGCGTTTTTGAATATGCACATATATGAAGGAGTTTTTTTAAGAGTGTTGTTTTTTAAAATAAGAATGTGAACATTCTGTAAACTGTCTTTATCTATACTTACATTATAAAGATCTGAAACAGTAGTTTCACATCCTATTCAAATAGGAAAGCTACATTATCAGGAAGTAACATTCGCTATATTTTATAGCGAAACGGAAATAATAAGCGAGCTTAGATATCCCTAAATATTTTAACAACACATTTATTATAGAAATTTATTTAAGTCCTAAGTTAAAACTATTTCTTTGTGGATGAATAAAATAGAGAATACCTTATTTATTCACAACAAGCTCAAGGGATTTAAGTTGGACGACGTTGGATTCCAAGGAATTTGCATTGAGCCAATGCTTTTGTTTTGCATTTTTAGCTCTTTAAAGCTTCCTGATCTTATTATTTTAGGCGGGGCATACACGAACAACGTTCGGACGTTGGCGTCCCGAGGTGCTGGAATGGCGTCCCCGCACCGGGCAGCGCAGTGTTGGTCGACCCCCAACTAGGTGGACTGAGGACATCAAGCGGGTTGCAGGGAGCCGCTGGATGCAGGCGGCTCGAGACTGTTGTTTTTGGAAGTCAATGCAAGATATGTCCAGCAGTGGTAAGGTAAACACGAACAGTTCGAACTGCGACAGCAGGTTACAAGTTCAATCCCCGGCTATGCCGATTGAGGTTTTCTTACTTAAATAAGGTCTGGCTGGAGTTACCACCATACCGGCAAAGTCGTACCGCCAAGTGATTTAGCGTTCCGGTACGATGTCATGTAGAAACCGTAACGGGTGTGGATGTTCATCCTACTCCTAACAAGCTAGTCCGCTTCTTAGGTTGCATCACACCAAGGTGAGAAGTCCAATAAAAAGATTGTAGTCCAGGGCTAACTTGTAATAATAAAAAAAACTGCTTCAGGCGGTTGGCAGCACATGTGGCAAATGTGTGTAAAATAATCGCTTTATAAATCAAGATTGAATTTCAAGGAAAAATCAAAAATGATAATAATCTTATCATTACGTAGATTAGTAAAAAAACATTATAATTAGCACTACTTTGATTGTAACGCGGAAGAAACCTAGAGATTAGCACTCAGTATATCTTTACTTTGACTCAGTGAATAGCTGCAAACACAATAGGGCTGTCAATTTCAGTCTTTATTTTAATTTGTCTATCTCTATGGGCCTTATTAGAAGGCTCAAAGTCACTCAACGGACGATGGAGCGAGCTATGCTTGGGAATTTTCTGCGTGATCGAATTAGAAATGAGGAGATCTGCAGACGAACCATGGATTTTTTCGGGATGAAAAGTAGCCTATGTGTTAATCCAGACTATAATCTAACTCTACTTCAAATTTCAGGCGATTCGGTTCAGTAGCTGAAGCGTGAAAGAGTAACAAACACTCGTACCATCAAAATCATAAGGTTTTCGTAAATCTTGTGAATCCAAGGATTTTTTCGGCGTAAAAAGTAGCCTATGTGTTAATCCAGAGTAAAATCTACTTCCATTCCAAATTAATAAATCGGTTCAGAAGTTGCGGCGGTAAAGAGTAACAAACATCCAAACATACATACAATCTTTCGCGTTTATAATATTAGTAGGATAATAAAGCTGAGTTTGTTTGCTTGTTTGCGCTAAACTCAGGAACTACTCGTCCGATTTGAAAAATTCTTTCAGTTTTAGATAGCCCATTTATTGAGGAATACTATATGCTATATATTATCCCCGTATACCCACGAGAACGAGAACCACGGGGGTTAAACCGCGCGGTGTCAGCTAGTGACATATATAAACAATAAAAAATGCACCTAAATCTGTCTGCCAGTAGAACCGCTTGCACGTCATTTTCTATGGCTTTTTATCTATATTTCTAACTCTTACAAAATTCAACATGAAATAATTCTACTTGATCAAATAAAAAGGTCATTTCCCTTGATTTTAATAAAATGACATATACACAATAAAAATTGCCCCTAAATCTGTCTGCCACTAGCCCTAGAGCCGCTTGCACGTCATTTTCTAAGGCTTTTTATCAATATTTCTAATTCTTACAAAAATCAACATGAAATTGTTTTACCTGACATTATCGTGGTCCAATAAAAAGGTCATTGCCCTTGATTTTAATAAAATGACATATACAGAATAAAAATTGCCCCTAAATCTGCTTGCCACTAGCCTTAAAGCCGCTTGCACGTCATTTTCTATGGCTTGTTATCAATATTTCTAACTCTTACAAAATTCGATATGAAATAGTTTTACCTGCCATTTTGTTTATCAAATAAAAAGGTCATTGCCCTTGATTTTAATAAAATGTCATATACACAATAAAAATTGCCCCTAAATCTGTCTGCCACTAGCCCTAGAGCCGCTCGCAAGTCTACGCGCGGCTGGCGGACAGCCAGAGCTCGCACAGAAATAGATCTAGCGACACTCGATGTGCTTTTTAATTGCCCTTAATATCATTTGGACACTAGTTTCAGATTAATAATAACAACGGAATTGTGCATTTTCAAAACAATCCAACACCTGTTTTACTGTCGCTTATGCTGTCATTTCGATAGCCGTGATAGCCCAGTGGATATGACCTCTGCCTTCGATTCCGGCGGATGTGAGTTCGAATCCGTTCCGGGGCATGCACCTCCAACTATTCAGTTGTGTGCATTTAAAAAAAATAAATATTACGCGTCTCAAACGGTGAAGGAAAACGTTGTGAGGAAACCTGCGTACCAGAGAGTTTTCTCAATTCTCTGCGCTTGTGAAGTCTGCCAATCCGCATTGGGCCAGCGTGGTGGACTATTGGCCTAACCCCTCTCATTCTGAGAGGAGACTCGAGCTCAGCAATGAGCCGATTATGGGCTAATGATGATGCTCTCATTTATATATTGGTTCTTTTTTTAATTTTTACCAACGTTACAAATACAAAACCACGCGTCAAATTGACAACCTCCTCCTTTTTTTGAAGTTGCTTAAAAACACTATAAAAAGCTATATTATGCATACGAGTATAATAAACATAAATATTTATGGGGCGAAAATTATTAAATATTTTTTTTAATATTTAGATTACGGTGGAAGTTCTTTTTTAAATTATTAAACTATATCCCAGAAATTGGTAAAAAATATTTCAAAATGTATTTTATTGTTGAGAGACTTTCTTAACCTTTCTCATTCTGACAGGAGACTCGAGCTCAGCAGTGAGCCGATTATGGGTTGAATATGATGATGAACTAAAAAGTGGGGCTGCATGACCGAATCGCAGGCAGAGATCCTATCTTATAACAACAGCTGTTCTGATAATTTTAAGAAATTAAATATCACATGTCGCAAACGGTAAAGGAAAAATATCGTAGGTACAACATATGTCGTTGGCTATCACCCTGTAGAATATGTCGTGCTATTTGTGGGACATCCTGTATAGTAGTAGATATACGAAAAAGCTCTCGCCATGCTTAAACGTTAATCGATTTGCAAACAACAAGTCACATTGGGGACAAAACGACTACAACTTAGCTACATATTGTTTTTGGTCATGCGATTTCATTATGAATGTATTTGCCGTTTAGTTAACGCAAAATAATATATACCTATTGGCTATTTACGTACAGTCCGTTTATTAATTCCGTAGAATTCTGACAGTTCTATTTCCGGTTCCATTTGTCAGTCACTTTTGAAATTTCAGTTGTCACAAACCTTTCTTACTCTTAATATGACAATTACGTCACCTCATCAACCCATATTCGGCTCACTGCTGAGCTCGAGTCTCCTCTCAGGCCAATAGTTCACCACGCTGGCCCAATGCGGATTGGCAGACTTCACACACACAGAGAATTAATAAAATTCTCTGGTATGCAGGTTTCCTCACGATGTTTTTCCTTCACCGTTTGAGACACGTGGTATTTAATTTCTTAAAATGCACATAACTGAAAAGTTGGAGGTGCATGCCCTGGATCGGATTCGTACCATGATAGTTACACAGTTGAAATTTTCACAGACACGAGTCTCTTCACCAACCTTCAGACACCACGATCTCGAACCGCCGCCTGCATGATAGAGACTTCTTGCGACTCGTTGGATGTCACCGTCGACCTAGGCGCGTCAACCAACATTACAGTTTCCAGCGCAGGGTCGTCATACAAACAGCTTCGAACCTCAACAGCCTTAATCCTTTGTGATAGTTTTAGATAAACTTAAATCGAAACTTACGCACTGTTTCTGTACTGCACTCTCTGTTTCAAGTTACATAACTTACCTGTAAAAATAAAAAAAATAATTAGTCTCTGGCCTATTAAAAATCATAATTTGTTGTACAATATGCAGCTATTGTATTAAACCGCTGTTTTACCTCGTTATTGTGGCTTTCTATATTTAAAAGAATTTTAAAAATCGATTCAGTAGATCCAGAGATTACAACCCCACAAACTTTACCTCTTTTTAATAATACTAAGCGACGCCTCGCAGTTCCACCCGCGTAGTTCCCCTTCCCGTAAGAATTTGGGTATAAAATATAGCCTCTGACTCACTAATAACGTGAATTTCTATTAGTAAGATTTTCAAAATCAGTTCAAGAGTTCTAAAGATACAAACTCACAAATACACAAACACACAATCTAAATCTCCTTATAATATTAGTGCATATTATAATCTGTACAATGTACTGATGCATTAACATCAGTCAATCAATCACTCAATTTATTTATTTGCAGATACATGCATTATATATATATATACAAGTGGTCGGTAGATGTAGATGGTAAATGTATCTTGTCAATTTGGCATGCAAATTATTTATTAAGTATTTAATGATTCAAATGACCATTTCACCATTTAAAGTTTACATCTTTACAATAATTTTATAATTAACATTTTATAATTATATTACTAAAAATAGTTAGTGTGTACATTTTAAATATATAATATTCAATTATAATAGGAAAAGATTAAACATGTGACAAAAAAAAAATATTGTATATGTACCTAACCTATATAAAAAAAATTAAATGTTGACCCCTATGTGTTCGTTTGTTCGCGATTCAATCGATAAAAAGATCAATCAATCAATCAATCAATTTATTTATGGTTGGTCGATCGACGATCCAAGTTGGTTCGTCTACAGTGCGCTTAAAACATGTAATAGCAGAGTTTCATCATAACATTGTCTGTCTGTCCATTACCTATGTTGCTTTATATCAAAGAGTGCGTAAGTATTCCAGTACTGTGAATCATTAAACGTTGCGTTGTATTTTTGAATCAATCACCACGCTGTCGGGTTGTGCGTATCGGGTTTTTGATGTGAAACATCTATAGCCGCACGTAAAACCGATTTCTGGCGTGGCGACGCGTCGCCATTTATAAAATAATGTCGATGTTTTACATCTGCCAGGCGTCCCGTGACGGCTCACATTTTTTTGTCTTCGGTATGTGATGTTTTGTATTTCGGCTTCGGTGATTTAATAACTTCTTATGGGATGGTAAACTTAGTAACGTAACGCGTTACATCTGAAGTTGGCACGATTGACACTTGCACTTGACAGAGCGAACTACGGACTGATTTTACGATCACAAACTGTTTTAAAAGTTTCTATGTGTTTGCTGTAAAAAATCACCTCACCGACAATAGAGGATTATTAATTAAATTCAATAATTAATTAGATTCAATTAATTAAATCATTTTGTTGGTAAGCCTGTGTGATTTTGAATCACTATTTTTTCGAAAATTACGACGGGTTCGAATCCTGGGTCAGGTTTTAAGAGGTACCGATAGAGAGAGTTTTTTTATCTTCTAAGAAACTTTCAGTTGAAATATTACACCCTGGAGACGGGAAGAAGGTGGTGTTACTCCCCCGTATCCGCACTCTATCGGTTCCAATCACTATCACTGACATCTAATAGTGGTCGCTTATGGTAGGCGTCCACACATCGGCATCGTACGTATCGGACGCATCGCATCAAACGGATTTTAGTATTTTTTGTATAGAAAATCATACAAGTGCGTCCACTGATCCGCATCGTATCGAACGTATCGAACGGATTTTAGCTACCGTAAAATAAAAAATCCGTTTGATCCATCCGATACGTACGATGCGGATCTGTGGACGCCTGTCATGAAGAAACATTTTCACCTAAAGCCCGAGAACTTGATCGATTCACTCAAAGTAGCCGAGTTAAAGACAAAAAATTGAAATATGTAGATAGGTACTGATATGCTTTCATATTCATATATTTAATGAAGCTATTAATATAAAATTACATATAGAAATATCAAATTTATTTATTTGTATAGAATTTTCTAAATAGAATGAAAATATACGGAACCCTAAAAAGAGGTATTCATCTTGGTTCCTCCTATCGACGTCAGTGCCCGGAGGCCGATCGGTGACCTCCTGACCCCGCGAAATGTCAGAGGTCGCAGCTGTCGTCATGCTAATTAAAAAAAAAACTTTATAGGCCAGGAGACATGCGGTTTTGTGAACGAGTTTTACATAACTTTGATTTTTAGTAGAAGAACTTTATATTGTGTCAATGTATGGGGTAATCGTGATGTTCGGAAGTCCCTACAAAAGGCCTATGTCCTGCAGTGGACGTCCATCGGCTGATGATGATGATGATGATGGGGTAATGGGGATGATGACTAGATTTGAATATATTGATTTTTATGAGACATTCGGGTAAATAAGGTTAATATTAACTAATTAATATGTAAAAAACAAAGATTGTCTGGATGTTTGCAAAATAAATAAGATTATAAAATTTCAAAGTCGACTAAAATTATCTTACATTCAACGTCAGACTTTTCAATATTTGAACTATAATTTTAAACGTACAAATAACAAAGATATTTGTAATTTTGTTTGAATGCTCATACAAATCTAACGATCAGCTAATCAACGTGGTTTAAGACATATATTGTTTTAAAATGACTTTATTTATGACTTATTTGAAACTTATAATTATAAACGTAAATTATAAAGTTATAATTTACTTATTTGTAAGCGCGCATGCGAGTTGTCTTGTCTCGCGCCATAATAATGCACGCCATTGACGATGAATATTCTCATGTTACTGCAGAATCCTCGATTATAACTGGTCGTGTATTGGTCGCTGCGTGCGTGACAGCTCGACTTATGAAACGTCTTTGCTGCCGTTTGCGCTGCAGAAACGTGAGAATAATTGACCGTCAATGGCTGACTTAACAAAATCGTACACTAAGCGACGGCTACTGCATAGATGTATGCTAACAGGATGTGGCATAACTGGATATTGAGTAAATGTTCCTTAATTTTTTTTTTTTTAACTAAATGCAGTTTTGTTTTCTTTTATATTTTTCGGCAGCGTGTTAAATATTTTCGTACTTTCGTAAGTAACATTCTTCTTTCCGTAGTTACGACGTCGTTAATTCGTGCCATTTTGTATGGGGCGTTTTTCAGGGATCCGTGGCAGTGCCGCAAATCAGCCCTTTAAATCCCTGTAGATCGTCTTAAGAAAATTGCTTTACTATTAGCATACTCCTAATTTAAAAAACTGTCTTCGTCGCTATTGCGTAACTTGATCGTATCCGTTCGACAGCAAATTCATTCCATTATAATACACTAGCGGACGCCCGCGACTTCGTCCGCGTGGGATTTAGTTTTTCACAAATCCCTCGGGAACCATGGATTTTTTCGGGATAAAAAGTAGCCTATGTGTTAATCCAGGCTAAAATATATCTCAAAACCAAATTTCAGCTAATTCGGTTTAGTAGTCGAGTCGCGAAAGAGTAACAACAACAGTTTTCGCAAATATCGGGAAACCATGGCTTTTTTGGAATAAAAAGCCTATGTGTTAATCCAGAGTAAAATCTATTTCCATTCCAAATTTCAGCCAAATCGCTTCAGTAGCTGCAGCGTAAAAGAGGAACAAACATGCTTACACACTTACACACTTTCACACTTATACACAAACATTCACAATATTAGAGGGATGTGAAGTGTGATTAGAGTGATTTTACATAAACCGTTCGCTCTTGGTCTACAATGGAGAATTTAAAAAAGAACTTAATTGGGCCCTTTGATGTAAAGGTTTTGTGAAAATTGTTTTTTTTTCGAAACTCCTCTGTATATGTATAGGGTGCTTTTGTTTGCAATATTGGTCGACTATGACTACAAACATTATGATGAAGAGGTTAGAATTTTATCAAACAGATAAAATTCTATTTAACATTGGCTTGTTCTTGAATAATCCATACTAAGTAATGCCGTAAATGAGAAATTCAGCTTTGTTTGGTATGTTTTACGCTTTAACCAAACATTTCAGCAATAAGCGATACTTTATTATATAAAATATATCGCTTAACACTTCATGCAGGAAAAAAATACTGCTCCCGAGGGTTAGAATTTGGTCTTTTCAGCTTTTCAGCTATGTGCATTTTCGGAAATTGTCGCAAATGGTGAAGGAAAAACATCGTGAGGAAACCTGCAAACATGAGAATTTTCTTAATTTTCTACGTGTGCCAATCTAACGGCTAAGTGCAGAAATGGCCCAAAAGAAAGATGAAGAAGAAGTCTGCCAATAGGGCCAGCGTGGTGGACTAAGGTCTCATTCTGAGAGGAGACTCGTGCTCAACAGTGAGCCGAATATGGGTTGTAATGATGAGGGTTAGAAAATAACATTTACAATCGAGTAATAGGAGAAGTTTGTTTAGTTCATAATAACAACTTATTATGTTTGATTTGGGTTGTAAATATTAAATAAAGTGATCTTTCTAATTTTATAGTATCGTGTTAGACAGAGAGAGAGAGAGAGACAGAGTTAAATTCGAAATTCGAACTAGCGAATTATAAAAGCATCGTTACAGAGAAGGGCGGGCGGTATCGCTACGAACTTCGCTTGCAACTTATTTCGTAGTAAGTTATTACGTAGGCTTGCTACGGATGTGACTACGGGCTACGACAACTGACTTGCAAATTGTTTTTTTTAGATGATGATTGTTCTTTTGTAAGATGAAGAGTTTATAAGAACAATTAAAAAAAAAAATATTTTGTGTAGTCAAGTTTTGTTTATTTATTTTTCTTTTATTTTATTCTTGCCGCCTTTCCACGTGGGCTTGATTTGTATAGTTATTAGGATAAGTTAGATTAAGTTCCTTATTGTATTCTTTCTCAATAATAAAAAAAACATCTCGAGCTGACAGCAATCTACCACTCCCTATAACCTACTCGATCTCGTCGGCCCACGCAGGGGTCGCTTCTAGTACCTTGAGACCCCGATGCCCATCAGTTCTTAAAATGTGCCCCGCACTATTGTCAATTCATCTTCGCGACTCGTTGAGCTATGTCGGTGACTTTGGTTCTTCTGCGGATCTCCTCATTTCTGATTCGATCACGCAGAGATACTTAGCATAGCTCGTTCCATCGCCCGCTGTGTGACTCTGAGCCTTCACGACTCGAGATTTTTTACGAGAGGAACAACTTTCTAAATTGTACTTTAGTTGTAAAATAATTTTTTACACACTAAATGCTGAAAAAACACATTTCAAGCAACTTAAGCGCCACCTACCTTCCGTATTTAAAGTCGTACGATAATACCTTAATAACATTGATTGTAGATGAGAATGTTCTCTACATTTTTTAACCGACTTCAAAAAGGAGGAGGTTCTCAATTCGGTCGGTATTTTTTTTTTTTTTTTTTTTATGTATGTACACCGATTACTCAAAGACGCCTGGATCGATTTCAAAAATTCTTTTTTTGTTTGAAACGGTATAGTCCCCATTTGGTCCCACTGCCATCATGTCAAGATCTGATGATGGAATCCTGGAGAAATTGAGGGGAACTTTCGAAAATTATATGGATGTCTAGTGTGTTCGTATACTTTTCCATTTAGTACTTTTAAGCACTACAATTTCATGAAGATTTAAAAACGATCTGATGATGGAGCCAAAAAACTGACGAGGGAACTCCTCGGCGATTTACAGCAGTTACCTTGTGTTTGGGCTTGATTAATTTGTATTAATGAGAACTATTGGATAGAAGCAGGCGTTACTTTGCGGAAGTTCATCATGATTATATAATGATTTCTTTATTTTGCTATCATCCGCGAAAATTCGGCGAACCCATGCGACAACGTCACCCAGGTCCGACAAAATACTCTCTACGTACGTTTCACCCCGAAACCGGAGCATGTTGACTCTACAACGTGCAATTGCACGTTGTAGAGTCAACATCTCCTGAGGATGCTAAAAGTCGGTGCTTAGCCGGTGTTGTCTTAATTTAAGCTATTTTTGACAGGACCACATGAAACAACACTGTCTGCAAAATCTAAATCTATAACATGGCTTGAAATAATACATCACCGGCTTAGCACCGCCTTCATACTGATCAGCAGGTAGAACATATTATGATGTTATTTTTCGCTTTTTAGTTTAGTGGGTACGTTTTTAGGTTTTGAAGTCGGTTATATTTTTTTTATTAAAATTTTTATTATTGTCAAATAAACTTTAATGTAAAACTCATGGTTTAGAAGAAAAACGCAATCCAACTTTTTTAGTTTCTGAACCACCCCAAGGGAGGAAGGGGGGTCGATGTAAAGATAAGCTTGTTGAGTTGCTCTCTACCGATGGTTAAAAATTTCGAGTCATGTAATTCATTTACAAATCTTATACAACTTTTTCTAGATTTCCTATACTATTCATATGAGGCGAGTTAGCGAGCAAATCTCGAATCCGTGTGTCGGCGACTTGCACTGTTCGGAAGACTTTGGATCAAATAATTTCTATAATTTTTATTTTATCCATGTTTGAATTCACATGAAATTGTGAAGATACGACTTTTGGTTGGTTTGTTGGAAAAGGTCGTATGTTCAAACTTTTATAATTTTTAATGTACAAAGTAGAATGTATAATCTATACCAATACATATTATAAAGCAGAAGAGTTTGTGTGTTTGTTTGCTGGAATGAACTAATATCAGGAACTACTGGTCTGATTCGACAAATTCTTTCAGTGTTAGATAGCCCATCTATTGAGAAAGGTTATAGGCTATACATTCTCCCCGTATTCCTACGGAAACGGGAACCACGCGGGTGAAATCGCGCGGCGTTAGATAATATAAAACACATAAATTATTAATTCTAAATCAAGTAAAAATACTCGTAAATGTAATAAATTACATTTACGAGTATTTTTACTTCACGTCATCAACCCATATTCGGCTCACTGCTGAGCTCGAGTCTCCTCTCAGAATGAGAGGGGTTAGGCCAATAGTCCACCACGCTGGCCCAATGCGGATTGGCAGACTTCACACACGCAGAGAATTAAGAAAATTCTCTGGTATGCAGGTTTCCTCACGATGTTTTCCTTCACCGATTGAGACACGTGATATTTAATTTCTTAAAATGCACACAACTGAAAAGTTGGAGGTGCATGCCCCGGACCGGATTCGAACCCACACCCTCCGGAATCGGAGGCAGAGGTCATATCCACTGGGCTATCACAGCTATTTTTACTTATTACTCGTAAATGTAATAAATTACATTTACGAGTAGAACATAATAATTTTATTACTCTTAATCTGTATATGTAAGAATTGTAAGCTAAATAACTTACTAAATATAAATTTAGCTCAAAAATTGATGATTGTTTAAGATAAATTTGGATGAAATATGTTTCTAGGTATTAACAATTTTTTAATTAAAAATCCAATCTGCATTGGGACAGCGTGGTATACTATTGGCCTAACCCCTCTCATTCTGAGAAGAGACTCGAGCTCAACATTGAGCCGAATATGGGTTGATAATTATGAAAATGAAATTAAAAAATAATATAATAGTTTAGATACCAGCAATCAGCATGCACTGTTAAATAAAGAAATTGAAATTAATATATAACAAATTCTTTTGTGCATAAATTATAGACAGTCGGTCGTAGTTTTAAGATAAATTTATAAATAAAAATGTCTAGTTACTAGTAATAAATATTCGGAAAGAATAGAGGCCATTGTGTGTCAATTTCAAGGATAATACGGAAATATCTAATATGAGATTCTAATATATCTATAGTAACCTTCACGTAGGCGACCGTACGTCCACGTTTTTACGTTTGCCTTGAAAAAAGTCAATAGCCAACACACCAGTGGCGACATCTAGCGGGAATTTTCCGAACTAACACTCCACTGGGAAAATTTATTTAAAAAAAAACAAATCGAATTCTGTATTCACTATTATTATCTCATAATGAATGCCTCTGTTGTTTCCTGTTTGATTGTGTATTATAAATAGATGGGAGATGAAAGTCAGGGGTGGCCAACTGTGACAAGGTGTGACAAGAGGTTATGCACTACTGAATGAACAAAACGATTCGCTCCGAGCTCGCGAGGCATCTACAGGAAGCGAATTAGCGAACTCGAAGCGCTCGTAAAAAGGAACAGGCGGACAGTTGGCATTCGCTTGGGGAATTAGCTCGATTTAAATATACATGCGATGGTGGCGCTTACCGATCGGTCGCCAGACACTCCCAGGAGCCGCGGGGGCACCGTCACACGCGTTTTATCGATCGTAACAATGGACGGGCTGGCCTAACGCGGAATCAAGCGAAACAATAACGCACGAATCTTACATAATTCCTATCCGCCATGGTGGTATTCACGCGAATCGCGCCCTTACGCCGTCGACGCTACGCGGCGCTGGTGTCCATTTTTCCATGCACAATAGCTATTTTAAAGCTGCGCCGGCGACGTTTGCAACCTTGAATTCGGAACGCACCTTTAATTTTAGCCGGTTAACCTAGATACTGGTACCATTTTGAGTGCGGATCGATATTCGCATGCGCGATGTCTAGTTTCTTTTTATATGCGGTACTGGGCTGTGTTTGGGCGGTGACTGTGTGGGGCGCCCGCTCGCGAGCGACTGGCGAGGTCGGGCGGGCGGCGGCGCGCACGCGCGCTCCTAACGATCGGGCCTCAGCGCCCGGCACCCCTGCTGCCTGTGAGGCCTCATTACTGGACTGACGTGCCATACGTTACATTGTATATCTCTAGCGATCGTGCATGAGGTTTTTAACAAGGGTATCATCAGGAGGTCGAATCTCCTCTCAGATTGAGAGGGGTTAGGCCAATATAGTCCACAGTGGTGGACTATACATACTTTTACTATCACACACTGTGGGATAGACGAGAAATAAATCATTATTTACACTGTACACACTTTACATGTAAGGAAGGAGCCCAAAAAATGAGAAGTTATCTTAAGACAGTTGGTAAAAATTAAAACTAATTATATATTTTAAGAAATTAAATTTCACGTGTCTCAAACGGTGCACAAAAAACATCGTGATGAAACCTGCATACCTGAGGATTTTCTTAATAGGGATGATGACAGTTTTTTAAATTGTATATAAATAAAGAGTATGCTAATAGTAAAGCAATTTTGTAAAAGTAACAGGGTATCTGCGATCATTACTTTCGGAGCTACAGGGATTTAAAGGGTCAGATTTGCGGCGCTGCCACGGATGATCCTGAAAAACGCCCCATGCAAAATGGTACGAATTAATGACGTCGTAGGTACATAATGATCGTTAGATTTGTATACTAATATCTTTGTTATTTGTGTGTTTATGTTTATAGTTCACATATTAAAAAAATGTCACATTTAATGTAAGGAAGCTAAAACTGTATAAAGTTTTACCTAATTACGATAAAAGATTTTTAATAGATTTTGAAATTTTATAATCTTATTTATTTTGCAAATATCCAATCAATCTTGGCTTTTTATGTACCTATAAATTAGTTAACATTGGCCTTATTTACCCGAATGTATCATAAAAATCAATATATTCAAACCTAGTTATCATCCCCCTTGAGAAAATTCTCTGGTAAGCAGGTTTCCTCACGATGTTTTTCCTTCACCGTTTGTGACACGTGATATTTAAATTCTTAAAATGCACATAATTGAAAAGTTGAATGTGTATGCTACGGACCGGATTCGAACCCACACCCTCTGGAATCGGAGGCAGAGGTCATATCCACTGGGTTATCGCAGCTCACTACTACTACTTAAATCTTATGTAAAATCCAATTATTAAGTATGTATTGTAAACCCATGGTCACCCAAACCAAGCGTCAAAATTTAACTACAGATTAATGATCTAATGATGAAATCTAAATTTGTTTACTTGTTACTCTTTCATGCTCATAATACCACCATTATTCAAGAAATATTTCATCAATGGAAAGTTACATTATCAATGAGTAACATAGGCTAATCGGGAACTATAAGCGGGTGAAACTGAATGGGGGTAAAAATCGATAAAAATTATAATTTACGATTTACTAAAAATAATTTACCAATTGGCTTATATTCTTTGGGGATTAGTCAAACACCGCCTTATCATAAAAGCTATAACTTTTTCCAATGTAATTAACTAGTTTGCTTAACCACACAATACATTTTATTTGTTACCGTTGGTAGTTTCGGTGATTAGACGATAAAATCACTACTAACTGACGAATTTGCCGTTGTAAATGTACTTGTTTTACTATCCATGACTAGCTACTTATATCATCATCATCATCATCATATCAGCCGATGGACGTCCACTGCAGGACATAGGCCTTTTGTAGGGACTTCCAAACATCACGATACTGAGCCATCTGCATCCAACGAATACCTGCGACACGCTTGATGTCGTCAGTCAATCTGGTGGGGGGTCGACCAACACTGCGCTTTCTCGTCAAACTATGTGCCCCGCCCATTGCCACTTCAGCTTCACAATTCGTTGAGCTATGTCGGTGACTTTGGTTCTTCTGCGAATCTCCTCATTTCTGATTCGATCACGCAGAGATACTCCTAACATAGCTCGTTCCATCGCCCGCTGTGTGACTCTGAGCCTTCTTATGAGGCTCCAACGTATAGTTAGCGACCAAGTCTGGGAACCATAGGTCATCACCGGCAACACGCACTGTTACTACTTGGCTACTTATTTACCTATTGTTAAATGGTGATAAACTAAAAAAGAAAAATCCTGGCTGAGTTTGTTGTGGGCTCTTCTCGGACCAAGGCGCATTTGGAACCCTCGTAAATTTAATTTTAAGTTTTTAACTAATTAATATCACCATTATCTCATAATATTAATACCTGTATTTTCAAAAGTGCTTGTAAACTAAGCCTAATTGAAATAAAAAAATATCGACTATATATATATATTTATTTTTATTCAACGACAAGTTATAGTCTGGCAAGTTCGTTGATAACACTCCCATGATATGTGGGTGACGGGGGAAAGACTGTGCGGGTGTGAAATCGTGCGTGCGGGGAAGGTGCATCAGTCGTGGGTTTTTCATTCATCGCTACATGCCCCCCGGACCGCGTGGACCATCGATCTCACCTGGAGAGTTATTCTGTAACGATGTTTTATATAACTTGCAGGTGTCTTTCTGTCTCTTTCTATAGTATCGTGTTAGACAGAGAGAGATAGAGGTCGAAACTCGTACTTGCGAGTTTCGACCTCTATCTCTAGTAAAAAATCGTTACAGAATAGACCTGTTGATGTTAATTGCATAGCATGGATATTTAAAAAAATCCACTAATTTAGAGATCTCTCAAGTTTATTTATTTATTTATTTAGACAGGCCAACAAAATTTATGCACACAAAATAATTTACATAATATGATAAAAAATAGATATACTGGAAATACAGATTTAAAACATAAACATCAAAAAGCTTGTACAGTAGACACAGAAATACTAAGGATATAAGCAGAAAAAAACACACTATAAAACAATATAAACTACAATTAACACAAAAAATAAGCGGTTAACGCAAGTGACACCGCGTGTAACAGCTAGTACAGCGTATTTGGGGTCATTCCAATAGACGTACTCGTATAGCCAACATTACGTTCTACAAACATGATTTCAAGTGGCATGAATAGGGGGCGTGTGACCTCCTCCCTCCCCCTTGTTTAGCGATGTATTGGCGCCTTGTATTGCACTATCCTTATTACATTTTTTTTTGTATTCAACGATATGTTATCACGACTTACCTTACTACTTTCTTGTCTATATAAAAGTTCATACCTAACTTTGTACATAGGAGTAACTAAAACCGAGTCATGCTAACCTTTCAAAGAGCTAAAAATATTAACTTTTTTTGAAATATGTTATTAGGAAAAATTTAGGTACCTACCTATAAAAAAATATTTAATTCATGGTGGTGATACCCAGTGGATATGACTTCTGCCTCCAATTCCGAGGGTGTGGTATGGGTTCAAAGTTCAAATCCGGTCCCGGGGCATGCACCTCCAACTTTTCAGTTGTGTGCATTTTAAGAAATTTAATATCACGTGTCTCAAACAGTGAAGGAATAACATCGTGAGGAAACCTGCATACCAGAGATTTTTCTTAATTCTCTGCGTGTGTGAAGTCTGCCAATCCATAGAGCCAACGTGGTGGACTATTGGCCTAACCCCTCTCATTCTGAGAGGATACTCGAGCTCAGCAATGAGCCAAAATTGAGCACTGTACTCTGCTTAGTATGGAAACCGCCTAAAGTAATCCAAAAGCTACATTTGGCAGGTCACCAATTTGCGCTGTTTGAACTCTTGAAGGGTGAAAAAGTACATTAAGTAACGTACGGCAGACATAATACAATATGAAAACTAGCATACGCCCGCGACTGCGTCTGCTATTAAATCTATATTAGCTTTAATTGTACGTGCCCATTTTTCAGAACATACTCGTAAAATGGTGATAATCATTTGTCGTTAAAAGATAGATATCATATTTTACTAGCGGACGCCCGCGTTTCAGTTTTTCAGAATTCAGTTTTTCATAAATCCCACGGGAACTATGGATTTTTCCGGGATAAAAAGTAATCTTTGTGTTAATCCAGGCTATAATATATCTCAATACCAAATTTCAGCTAATTCGGTTCAGTAGTCGAGGAGTGAAAAAGTAACAAACATTCATATCAACAAAATCATCAGTTTTCGCAAATTTTGGGAAACTATGGATTTTTTCGGGATAAATAGTAGCCTATGTGTTAATCCAGAGTAAAATCTATTTCCATTTCAAATTTCAGCCAAATGGCTTCAGAAGTAGCGGCGTTAAAGAGTAACAAACATCCAAACATCCATACAAACTTTCGTGTTTATAATATTAGTAGGAAGTAGGATTGTAGATTTTTTGGAGATATTTTTGTTATATTAGAGATATAACAAAAATATGTACAGTAGAAATATTTATCTGAAATATGCATAGTAGAATATTTATCTTTTCATTTTATTTTATTTAGGAAACGCTCAGCTGCCTGCGTTTTCGATCGTCAGGCATTTTGACTGTTTCCAATAACTCCATCGTCATATTTCAATCAATATTCACAAAATCGTGACAAAATATATATCTAAACCATCTTTAGGAATCTGTCTATCTATTGATAAAAACCGCATGGATTTCTATTCAGTATAGTTTCGAATTTAACGTGAACAGGCAGACGCGGTGGAGAACTTTGTTTTATCATAATTAACAGAATCGCGCGGTTTCACTCGCGTAGTTCCGATACCTGTTGAAATACGGGTATACAATATAGTCTATGTTACTCCCTGATAATGTAGCTTTCGATTGGTGAAAGAATTTTTCAAATCGGTCCAGTACTTTTTAAGTTACAGACGAATATACAAATCTTTCGTCTATATACTATCGGTATGTCTGCATTCTCGTATCATCTACCTTACAATTTTGAAGAGCATTATTTAGATGTTTTAAATTTGCTATGTTATTCCATCGCGCAGTATAGAATACCCAAATTAGTTTTTTTGCCTAGCATCACACTTATTCACACTATAGTGCTGGTTGTTGAAACAAATAAACTCATATAGAAAAACTGTCTGGTAAACTTAGCTCAGCTGCATTTGCAGTGAGAAAAATAAGACAGTTTACTGATGATGATAAAGCTTGTTTATTTTGCGTACTTCCACAGCGTAATGTCTTACGGTATTTTGTTGTGGGGCAAGGCTGCTGAATATACATTCTATATTTGTACTACAAAAAAGAGCAATTCGAGCAATATATCAACTAAAATCACGCGAGTCCCTTCGTCAAAAGTTTAAAGAAATAGGCATTTTAACAGTAGCCTCTCAGTATATATTTAGCAGTATAGTCTATGTAAGACAAAATATTAATTTGTACAAACGAAAAGTAGATTTAAACCCACGTCTTACTAGACACGGGCGTAAATTAGTTATTTCTGCGTATCGTCTCCAAAGAGTTAAAAAATCTTTTGTAGGTTTAGGTGTACTCTTCTATAACAAGATCCCCAAGACTGTGATGGACTTGTCAATGCACAACTTTAAGCAATGTGTTAACTAAAGCCGGATTTATATTTGTTTGTTTCATTATGTTAGCTGATGCGACACGACACGTCAGACAAATGTGAATCCGGCTTCAGTGCATTATGAATATATATCGGTAGAGAACTCATGACGTGAACTTATTCTACTTGATTATTTATTATGTTCTTATTATTAATTATTAATTAGTAACACTTGTTCTTGTTGTTTCCGCCCGCGTCACCACATGGCTCCACGGAAGACCAGCGCTGCGCTGGTGCATCCATCACTAGCGTAGCACATGCTGAGTGGTGACCATTTTGGTACCACACACATCATTTTTTTTTTTTGGATTTAATTTAATTTTATTAGTTTAATATCTTTAAATTATTAGTTCCCTATATTTTTAAAATTACTTTCTTTTTCGTGTATTATGTGTGTGTGTGTGTCCAAATAAAATAATTTTCTTTCTTTCTATTCTAGCGGGAAGCTGGAGCAGCGTGGTGGGTCTAAGCTCCAGGATTAAACGTCGTTTACACTTTCTATTGATTAATCTGGGATTTAAAGAGTATATCACTACCTGAGATTCCGGATTTTAGTCCTGGATCGGGTTTTAAATTATTTTTACTCTAAGAATAACTTTAGATTAATGTTATAAAAAATCATAATTAATTATGGTGATCATCGGTTTTAGTAACACTCCGATATAAAGTTTTAAGTGTTTCATTCGCCCTGATTCTCTAAATTCTCAATTTTCATCATTAACCTAATTAATTTTCAGCTGCAAGTCATTGACCTTTTTTCTCTCAGACCTTTCTTTATTGAAAAAGAACAACTTGATATCAATTAATCTATTTTCTGAGACTGAAACCAGAAAAAAAGAAAATAAAGTAAGATTGGCTTGTTTTATGATTTAGTTTTTGTAAACAATGTTTTATTTGTTAAATGAACCTTAGTGTGATTTTTTCTTAAATTTTAAATTTCAACTCAAAATGAAAGAAGGCTTAGGTATAGGAGAGATAAATGTAATGATAATCTGGGAAAATAAACTCGAAACAGAAATTAATCAGATTAAGTAAATGAAAAACTTGTACACAACTTCCAATTGTTTTTATTAAAATAAAAATCACCTAATTAAAATATACCAATACATTTTAATAGTTAATTAATATGGAACAATTAAACATTACTCTTTGCAATTAAAAATACTGTCTTTTCTGGGTAAGTATAATATAACAATTCATTCTCATGTCCCGACATGTCTTACACGACATCATATAAAGCACCGCGCAAAATATACGTCCAGAGTGAGCAAATATTTTTGCACGTTAACGTCATTGGCAAATGAACATACCTATATCTACATTATTTTTACCTTGCATCTCAATACATTTTTATATTGCAAAAGACACAAAAAACGTTGTTTATTTTTCATTTTACATAGTTTATTTTTCATAATGATATTTTTAGCATAAAACTTTGGGTCAAATATTTTTTTTACATTTTTAATCGCACTTTTTTTAATTACCTACTTAAATTTAAATTATACATGAGTTTTTTGAATGAGAGTGACATTTCTTTTTTCATAATGATATTTTTAGCATAAAACTTTGGATCAAGTAATTTTTTTTTTTACATTTTTAATCGCGCTTTTTAATTACCTACTTAAATTTAAATTATACATGAGTTTTTGAATGAGAGTGACATTTTTTTTTCGTGTTGAGTAAGTGCCGATGGCTACTTGTTTCACTTAGTCTTTCTTTGCAAAAATATTTACTCACAGAAAAAAAATTGTTTGCGCGGTCTTTCTTACAAAAAAAAATCAGCGGCGATTAATTAGCCTACGAACTATTTAACAATCATCTATATATACATATTAAAATCTCAATTGTATCACATCATTCATTCAAATATGCACCTTAAACTAACTTGCGATAGTGTCACTTTTTGTGTATTGTGAAATATTTGGTTTCCAACACTAACCACGGTTCACTTTCAAATGTATAAGGAACGAAAATATAATATTTTTTTTACACCTAAAAATATGTCTATAATCTAGAATTTTAATATTTTGAAGTGATTTCATTGCTTTAAAAAACATGCAAACAAAAATATGAAAATGTAAAATTAAAAAAAAATTAAAAACTTCGTAATATTTTTTCTAATAATATTTTTTTAATTTGTCAGTTAAAATGCTATTGAGCAGCTTAAACAATATTAACCTTTTAAAGTTTGATTTTAAGGAAATTATTTTTAGTGATATGGTTTTAATCTATCAAGCAACGCACCATCCTACATGAGACAGTTCGTTTCATGTAGGATGGTGCGGGTGACAGTTTGTTTAACTCTTGAAAGTTTTTTCTTTAAGGCTTCGCAAAGGCATTTCCACCGACAATTTAAAAATCCGTCATTATGTCAAATTAATATTGTTTTTAAAGTAGGTATTTTTTTCTTGAGAGGTAGTTAGCATAATAAATATAGGGAATTTACAATGGAGATCACACTATCACGATATAAAAATGCCACATATAAGCTTAATGTCACCAATTTCAAAACATTATACTTTGGATTGAGGATTTCATGATAAAAAAGTTTATACTGAAAGCAACCTAACACCGAAAGAAAGTTTGTATTTCATTGTTTATGGTTATTCAGCGAATATGGTTGTTATATAATTTAATTTCATTGCTAGTTGTTAGTTGCTTAGTTTACAATTTTTTTTTAAATTAACGATTTTGAGCTAATAATATGTAGCATTTTATATCTATTAATACACCTAACTACAAAAGAAACTATTAATAAGTTACAAAGACGCAGCATTTGTATTATATTTTTTAATACATTTATGTCGTTATAACATAAGATTCAAATATTGAGTTGTAAAAGATTATATTTTTATTATTATTACACGTCATTTGAGCCAAAATATTATTAGTATTGTGTGTCATTGTATTCCAAATTTAAAATAAACTGCTACTATGTTTGTATTTCATTGATTATGGCTATTCTGCGATTCTAGTTATTGTACCTTATTGTAGTGTTTCAACTGTAGTTAGACGTATAGTTCAATTACAACCATTCAGACAACGCGAATGATTTTTACACAATAGTAATCGTTATTCATTAATAAATTATATTTAAATTTATCTTAATACTATGAATTGCTTTATTGTACTCAATCGTCTAAGGTAACAACTTAAATTACTGCTAACTATCACGGCCTATGGAATAATGTTTTAGTGTTAAAAACAGATTTACATTTATGTATTATAGGTGAATTTAAATTGGCCATTATAACAACCTAAGATGTTTTTATGTCATAGACAACAACAACTACAATCGCTACAACAACGCAGCAATGTAAATGACAATTGTCGCACTAGGTAGCGGCTAATTTAAATCACAAAAGCATGAATTCGTATGAAATTATATAGCTAACTATAGATCACACATCGGATACTGTATCAATTAATATAAATACTTTCAAACAGCACACAAATATGTACTAGAGTTAGTTAAGGCCTAATTTAGTATTAGTGACTTGTCAAACTTTACTGTTTTAATAGCATTTGTTTTTTTTTCGTGTTGAGTAAGTGCCGATGGCTCAATGTGGGATCACTACGGCGACACCGGAGGGTTTGGGCGAGCGCAGAAGCATCGCCTGATGAGACCCGAAGGCTGAAATAAAGATAGAGGACTCTCTAAGGCCGTCTCCAATGAGACTCGGACCTCGGCTTAGAGGGCCATTCGGGAAGGGGTAACCGTGACCTGAGTGAATCAATCATCAATCAATTTGGCTGGTGTGAAGCCTCAAAAGGGTTGTAGGATTGTAGTCAAGGGCTGACTTGTAAAGAATTAAAAAAACATGAAATGATAAACCATGTTGAAAAATACAAATAGCTTTTGAACAATGTATCTCTAATCTCTATTTAAAAAAAAAAATATTAATCAAAACGGAGAATAACTTCCTATTCATCCTAGTATAAGAGACATAACAGATGTACAAGGCTCATGATGTCGCTTATTTTGAAATTAAATCAAAACTATGTGACTGTTGGTTTATTCAAAATTGCTAAAATTTATCGGCCATTATCTGTCAACATATAACTTTTTTAAAAGCAACAGTTGCTTTTAAAATTAAATGCACAATAGGTCCAAATTGACCTAAAAGTCATGAAACTCCATGAAATTTTTTTGGCTACCCTTACAAGTCACTAATACGAAGTCAACATAGATCACTAAGAGATGTGGAGATGAGTGATAGCCACTACTTCAAGATCATACAGTTTATATGGTTATTTATAATTTGATCTTACAATTGTAAATACACACATCACGAACTGTATTCCTCAAATCAAAACTGTCCTGGACTCTAATTTTACACATTCCCTAGATGGCGCTCATAAAAATAAACAGCAGCTTTCAGTGGCGAAGGATGGAATTTTGACGAAGGATAGCCGTCCCATAGAAAAGGAAATTGATACCGCTTGATATAAACTGCGGTTTCTCATACATCCATACATTACAATAATTAATGTATGTATTTTGTTTTAAAATGTAACCCGTCAGGAATCAGCGTCTATGGACTCTTCGCCGCTGGTAGCTTTTAAGAATCTCAATGCAAGTAGATAGTCACATAAAAAAAAATTCACAATATTCGTAATAAACAAACTAAATAAATAAACGTCACAATATTTTAAATGCAGTTGAAATTAATAAAATTAATATAATTTCAATTTAATTATTATTTACACGCTTAATATAAGAATTAATCTAGCTAATGTATAGGATATTTTGCGTTATAAACCAAGAAAACAACGTATTTGTGTGTCAAACGCAATAAATATCAATGCAAAATCTGCACCGAACGTACCGAACAGTGGTGTGCATAGAAACAATACAGCATTGCTTACCCACAACGTTTGTAACAATATGACCAGAAAAATGAGACACCTGGATTATTTTATTTTCCTTAACATAGCAAGGCTTTTTATTTTTCTAGTCATGATATAAAACCAGCATTTTTACATTTATCAGCAATGTTTCTAATCCACACCACTGTGACCCTAATTGTCTAAAAATAAAACTAATTATACATATATGTCCGTCTGTTATATAGCAGTTATAAAATGTTACATTGAGTAATAATAATCGCTACACCTAATAATTTCTATTCGAATACTCGACGGTAATAATGTTATATATAGCACTGTTCTGTAACGATGTCTTTATAACTCTACAGTTTGAATTTCGAATTCATTTCTATCTCTCTCTTTTTAACATAATATTATAGAAAGAGAGGTATTCTCAGTATTCTATCTTATTCTGTCGGATTATAAAAATATAGTTCTACTGGTTATATAACACTGCAACATTTTAAAACCGCACTATTTGTTATTTTAAATAATTATATTTTTATATAATGCATGTTGGGAGCACCACATTTTTTTTTGTTAAAACTGTGTATTATATGCATTAACTAGATTAATAATTACATGTTTTGTAACGTAGTGAGATATTCCACAAACAATTACCGTATTTGAGCACCTCTTTATCATACATGCATCTGTTTAACCAAATTCATTGCGACTTAAAAATTGTTAAATAAAATAAAATCAATGTGTCAAATTTCATAAAAAGCAATAAAATAGATGGGGGAAATAAAATAGTCAATAATACATGTTCCGTAAACCGTTAAAGCTTCTGACAAAACCGTAGACAGAGAAGTATATAGACAGGCAAATAAAAAGGCATTCACTCAAAAATGAGAAAAACTTGGCGTGGACTCATAAAAACAAGACAAGGCGATTTGGTATTGCAAGTGGTAAATAATCAGTGAGCTGTAAATATAATAGTAATAAAATGGTTGAGTGTAGTGTTTTGTGATGTCTAAATCGTATGTAGACATTACAAAACATTACCTTCCGAACCGGTGGTCAAATCTTTGCAAATAGTCAACTGACGTTTCAAAAGTGCTAGTAAACTACCTAGCCTACTTAAAATAGACGCATTTTAAATTTTATGTTTTTGACTTAAACCAGAATGCCAATCAGCTGTCTAATAACTTCTCTATCTACGGACAACAACTATTGTCCTTTTGTAGGTTTTACGTCTGTATTTCGTTAAATAGGTACGTTATTAACGGCCGTGTTTTTTTTTTAAGTATTTGGCCATCTTTATTGTCGTTCGTATGATGGTAGTAATATACTTTTAATACAATCATAGTTAATCACATTTGGGATCATATATCACAGACAGGACCGCCAGCGGATCACTACTAACATATGATAACATCACGCCAAACTTTATAGTCATTCTAAAGATTACACTAAATAATTGGGTTATTCACCAACTCGGTGTCTTTCAAGCATTAGAACTTGAATCTGATAACTCGACCATCTATAAAAAACAATTGAATATGAAATTTTGAAAAGAGTTAAAAACAATTTCAATATTGTTGCATATTAGAACTATTTCATGTGACATTTTTTATTTGATTTTTTTTATGTTTAATATGTGTATTGTTGGCGTGCTTTATATAAATAAATAAATAAATGAATAAAAAGGGCACATGTCAGATATTTTCTACATACCTACATCTCACAATTATAAAATATTCAAACGGATAATATTTAGGTTAATTATTTTAAAATAAATAATTTTAGTAATTTTCGATGGCCAAAATGTAACACAATTGTTACTTTTAGAAACTATGTACTGGTTTGGACATTTTTTTTTTAAATCTGGACATTTTAAATTTTCAGAAAATATGTGCCCTTTTCCAAATTGCATATTCAATTAAGTTTCAAATGGCTTTCATTTATTGATAGCGACCGAGTTAGCGAATAAACACTCTGAAATGATAGCATGTGAAAGCATTATTTGGAGAAGATATAAAGTTTGGCGGAACCTATATCAATTACTACTATGATAATAATTTGACGAAATGTTATTAAAATGCTTTAGCGCAATTGCAAGTCGCTAGAAGCCCGAATATTGGCAGCTACATTTATTTAAGTATCTCTACTGAGTCGAGTTTATAGGGGCTACCAAATTTTCAAGACACGAGTGTAATAAATGTTTTTTTCATGTACGTAACTGCAGTTTTTTTATTGTATTTACGTAAATGCTTTTACAATAAAAACGTAAATACAATAAAATATGTATTAAAAGAAGTGAAAAAATATATTTAAATAAGTTTAAATCTAAATTCAGACTATTAATTCACCAAAAAAGAAGATCTATTTTCTTTCTTTTTCTTATGATATTCATTATAAATATTACCCTAATGAATTTACTACTGCTGGAATTACTTTTTTCTTTAATACAAATAATATGAAAAAGAGAAAGTCAATTTATGCAATGGTATTTTTTGTGGGCTATAGAAATTAAGCCGAACTTCTTAAGCAACGTTTGATTATATAACAATTTTGAGTAACTGCAAATTTTGAGTTTCCAAACTGTAAATTTTGAGTTTCTAAACTCAAAACATAGTAACAGAACCTGAGTGACAGTTACAAGACAACATAAATTTGGTTGAGTTGAAATTTTGGCAGCCCCCATCAAATTGCTCGCTCATAAAATCACATGATTTCTAAGTTAGTCATAACTATAAAAACGACGCACTCCACACAATACCCATCATAATCCAACAATAAGACTTTCATCCTATTGAAAACAACGTCCGATATAAAAAATAAATGGATGGCATTCTATTAGCAAAATACATTTTGGCAATTTCTCACACAATACCGTAATGCTATTCCTAAGCTAAATTAAGCCCATTTTGCTTTAATTTCATTATTTAGGATGTCAAATAATCACTCCAAAATGACCGCAACGCTCAACGAGACAAAGTATTCTGTAAAATTACAAGACATCGATAGTAAATAAAAATGATCTTCACTCGTCAGTCGGTTAATGTTAATTCCGCGTTAATCACGAATTATACACACTACTCTATAAAATAAAAGTCACTAAAATCGTTGATAACTTGATATGATTTTGTGATGGTCTTAAACCGTTATCGTGATTGTCAACTACAGGCTAGTTTAGAACCTCTACGCGAATAACATTTTAGCTTAGCGTAAGCTTTTTGGTTTTCAGCCACATCCTAATATCTCTAGACGTTGTTGCCATACTCCATGCCGAAGATGGAAAGGATCACGAAGGCTAAGCCGAGGAACACTGAACCGAGGAGGTCGCCGAGCGAAGTCAGGTAGGGGATGGCTGCGTTGTCGGGATCCTTCTTCTTCTTCCACATGAAGTGGATGAGAATGTACGCCAGATACAATAGCACCATGACCTGGAAGAGGAGAGGTTTAGTTTTAGATGGTACAAATATTAATTACGATATATATATTTTGCAAAGTGATATTGAAAAGAATAAGCAGCTCAAGTTAAGTTCATGGCATTGCGCAAAGTAGCGTTGTAACTTTTGATAACAATTTATACACAATATAGGTGTGAACCTAGAAGATTGAGAGCTGGTGTGAGCCGAAAATTTGTGTCTTTATGAAAGCTGGAAATTTGTCACACTATGCTTTTCTCATAGGGTGGTATACATAAGAGGTATTTGATGACTTGAGCTCAGTTGTATGTTAGGTAGCGTTGACACCGTCATGCTGCTAGTGATTTTGTGCAATAAAGTTTGTGGTAATTATTAATAACGTTTTGTGCTGTAATTATTGATAATGTTTCATGTTGTAATTATTGATTATAAATTGTTTAATGTGGGCATGGAGAACATGTCGGGCAGGAAAGATGAGTCACCGCTAGATGTCACCAGACCACCTGGTGGAGGACTAACACTGCCCTTCAACGGGTCGCTTTTTTTATCAATTATTTCTATAAGAACCTCACCTGAACTACGGAACACAAGACGTATGTGATACCGAACGCCACCTGTATGGTGACAACGCCCTGGAAGATGAAGTCCGCCACGAACATGAACACGATCTGACCGCAGAGCGCCAGGATGAGCAGCATGCGGGCCACCTTCGCTGCGGTCGCTGGAAGGAGATGTACGAGATTAAAAAAGGAACAAATTATAAATAAAACAGAAACAGATAGATGATTACGTAATACTACAGGTATCAAGGGGAACAGCAGAAGCAGAGAAGGTGAGTGTTGCACGTTTAAAGGAACTCAACTATACTCCCAGGTCAAAGGAGAGAGTCGGATTTATTCTCTCGTGGATTTAGTATACGCACGATGAATGCATGGAATGCTAAGATATTCGTCTCTAAATATGGTTATAGAAGTTGGTGCGAGAGGCATGCCAGCTACAATCTGCTTTAAGACATTGGCCTAATTAGAAGTTCAGTTGTATAATGTATATTAGAGCGGAAATCAAAAGCTGTTCTAGCAGGATCCTACCAAATTTGACTAAGCAAGGAGAACAACACGAGCAGTGAGGTTAGTGTTGAAGAAGGTGATCTCCTTAAGCCTATAACCGTGCAGTTTTAGGATATGCTCAGAACTATGTAATTTGACTGAGAAAAACTCGAGCAGTTGATTGATTGTTGACGAATGTCTTATAGAACACACATTCGTGCCACAAGTCTCGAGATATGTTCAGAGTTTTTCTATCTGCTACGATGGAGCTGGCACCCGGAAAGTAAATTCATAGATTTCCTAGATCAGTCTTGTGTTTTGATGTCTCTAGACTGGCTGTTAAATGAGAATGCGTATAAAATAAGTGATTGGAACTCACTTCCATAAAACAGCGTCTTCCACGGCCACTCAATGATCCTGGTGTTCTCGGGTAATTCCCCAGGTATGGCAGTCTGGTGGAGATGTGTGGCCAGTCTCGACGACTGCACACACACCAGGTTACCGCCGATACCATTCACAATGGGCTGGAACACTTCGTAGCCTTGGAACTGATCCACTGCTTGGTCTAGCACGATGCCGCCCACACTGAAAAAATATTATTTTTAAAACGCTGCTGCCGGATATTCATAATTCATTAATGGCATTATCAACCTACTGTAACGCTACAATTTAAATAGTACAGTTGTTTGCACTGAGCCTACGGAGGGCACGCTCTAATGCCTCTCTTGCTCTGAGGTTCCAGGTTCTTCGCCTTCATCGCCTTCTTCACCTTCCATCCATCTGGTCTTCCCTCACCAACGCACGCCGAGGCTAATACTTACGGACCCTGGAGCGGGAACTAGCCTACAACCTACGTTCAGGCCAGTGACTGCTTGTTATAAGATACCTGTCGGTGTGTTGGCGCGTTTGAAAAAGTATACGGTCTGAACCCTGAACTATTTTACTGTTTCATTTGTATACCTACCTACCCCTACCTGTGGCGGGCATAGCCCACTGCCACACTGCAAATAAAATATTAGCACTATCCATATGAGAGAATCGTGGTTGAAGCTATAAGACGGAAGCATGAACCCATTGAAATAGGCTGTTATGGATGATGAAATGTGGACGATTCATTTGCTCAATCGTCAATTAAAGCTTGGACGACTTCTCTGGCATAGTTGGTAGATCCTGGTTTCGATTCCCAGCTCAGAGCAGTTCAGAGTTTTATATTTTATGAATTGGGTCAGGTCTGGTCTGATGGTAGGCATAGGCCGTGCTATTTATCACCCTACCAGTAAAGTCGTACCGCCAAGCGATTAAGCGTTCCTCTACGACGCCGCTTAGAAATAGTCAGGAGGATATAGGTATAATAAACTTGCACTTCTTCAAAGTCTAAAAAGCGGACACCGTTTTAGACTGTATCGACATTTACGATCAGTCAACATCGCAGTCAAAGGCTAATGATATCAATGATAACAAAAATAAGGTCTTGAATTCCATAACATTTTATAACTTTGGTGATCACTTACCCGCTGATGAACAGCGCAGAAATGACGGGCGTCCAGCCGGTGGTGAGCACGGTCTTGGTGTACTTGTTCCGCCACACGATGAACACCCAGATGGGCAGCAGACTGTAGTATACGCACAGAAGGGCGATCGGCTGCCAGAGGGAGATTTCTGTAAAGTAAAGGAGAATAGATAACATCATAATATGTTCTACCTGCTGATCAGTATGAAGGCGGTGCTAAGCCGGTGATGTATTAATTCAAGCCATGTTATAGATTTAGATTTTGCAGACAGTGTTGTTTCATGTGGTTCTGTCAGAAATGGCTTAAATTAAGACAGCACCGGCTAAGCACCGACTTCATACTGATCAGCAGGTAGAACATATTATGATGTTATTTTTCGCTTTTTAGTTTAGTGGGTACGTTTTTAGGTTTTGAAGTCGGTTATATTTTTTTTTATTAAAATTTTTATTATTTTTCCATTTTTAGTGTAAAATTTCATCTCAAACGAATACATCAGACCCCTAATGACAGTCACAACCCATCTTGGTACTAAATTCTCATCAATACAAATTAATCAAGCCCAAGCACAAGGTAGCTACCGTAAACCGTTAAGAGGTGCCCTTAATTGACCTTGGTCTTCATCATCAGACCCCTAATAACAAACACAACTCATCTAGGTAGAAAGTTCTCAGCAATACGAATTAATCAAGGCCAAACACAAGGTAGTTACTGTAAATTGTTAAGGAGTTCCCTTAGTTGTCCTTGGTCTTCATCACCAAACCCCTAAATGACAGTCACAACCTATCTATGTGGAAAGTTCTCATTAATACAAATCAATCAAGCCCAAACAAAAGGTAACTGCTGTAAATCGCCGAGGAGTTCCCTCGTCAGATTTTTGGCTCCATCATCAGATCGATTTTAAACCTTCATGAAATTGTAGTGCTTAAAAGTACTAAATGGAAAAGTTTCCGAACACACTAAACACCCATATAATTTTCGAAAGTTCCTCTCAATTTCTCCAGGATTCCATCATCAGATCTTGACATGATGGCAATGGGACCAAATGGGGACTATACCGTTTCAAACAAAAAAAGAATTTTTGAAATCGGTCCAGGCGTCTTGGAGTAATCGGTGTACATACATAAAAAAAAAAAAAAAAAAAAAAAATACCGACCGAATTGAGAACCTCCTCCTTTTTGAAGTCGGTTAAAAATTAAGATAAACTTGAGATGCAATTTTTTAACAAAGTTAGGCTCGCGCTTGACTATAATTACACCAGACGAAGAGCAGGAATTTGGTCTAAGTAGAGTGGGCGTTTGACTAAAATAACCCTATACAGTCTTGGCTTAAAGGCGTTCAAATTGTAGGCGGCAGGAAACATAGCTGGAAGGGCATTTCAAAGCTTTGCAGTGCGATTTAGAAACGCAAGATTTACTTAGAAATTGACTGAATTCTTGTACTTTAAATTCTCAATGTCAGTAGATTCATTTATTTAGCTGTTCACTACATAGCTATTCACTAACGTAGTTGTTCATTAGATAGCTGATCACTTACGTAGCCGTCTTTTACGTAGCTGGTCAATTATGTAGCTGTTTACTTACGTATCAGTACCTACCGTTAATTCTTGAGCGAAATTTATATTGGACAATGTGAGTTTCAATGTCGTTTCTATCTTACTTTATTTAAATATAAAGTTATAAATAAAAAGAGACGAACTCGAGACTCATACAGCCGAGTTATCAAACATCAAAACAGAATAGCGCTACTATTTACAAACTTAGCTGTTTACTAACTTAGCTATTCACTAAGATAGCTGTTCACCAACATAGCTGTTCACTAACGTAGCTGTTCACTAACTTAGTTGTTCACTAACATAGCTGTTCACTAACGTAGCTGTTCACTAACTTAGTTGTTCACTAACATAGCTGTTCACTAACATAGCTGTTCACTAGCGTAGTTGTTCACTAACTTAGTTGTTCACTAACATAGCTGTTCACTAACGTATCTTTCACTAAAGTAGCTGTTCACTTACGTATCTGCTCAAACATGTACTGCGCGGTGACGGCGAGCACGGAGTTGCTGACGATGTCGCCGATAGACGCAGCGAGGGGCGTGGCCACGTTGTCGGGGTTCACTTTGAACTTCTGTGACCCGAATATCACCATCACCATCACAAAATCTGGAAGGTTATTGGAAATTCAAGATGAGTATATTATGTCGTAATGTGTTGTTTTGTGATTGCGATAAATTTATTTTTGATTATGGTATTAATAGGAAAATCTTAATAAACACTTCATAAACGATTTATTTTAAGAATTTTCTAGTGAAATATTTTCATGTACCTAGCTTTTTATCCGTACCCATGAACAGGCTTTCTGACTTATCGGCAAGGACAGGGAATATTGGTCATATTTATAATATATTATGGCAAATATTCTTCAAAAGAAAAAACAACATTTGTAGGTACTTAACGTTCTGCGACCTGAATTGCACTTTATTATATCGTAGCAAGAGTCGATATTTGTTTAACTGAATTTACGAAATGAACCTTCTGTAATTTTACTATATGTTATGTAGCTGTAGGTACTTACCAAGCACGAAGCACGTGGTGGTAGCAGTGAAGACAGCAGACGCGATCAACAACAGCACAAAGCTGCCGTTGAAGGCGCGGTCAGTTATGGTGTTGACGGTCACAGCGAACATCGCTACAACTGTCGCGGCCACTATTGCTTGTACCTATATGAGACAGAGAACAATCATCATCATCATCATCATTTGACGACCTCCGTGGCGCAGTGGCATGCGCGATGGATTTACAAAACAGAGGTCCTGGGTTCGATCCCCGGCTGGGCAGATTGAGATTTTCTTAATTGGTCCATGTCTGGCTGGTAGGAGGCTTCGGTCGTTACCACCTTACCGGCAAAGACGTACCGCCAAGCGATTTAGCGTTCCGGTACGATGCCGTTTAGAAACCGAAAGGAGTGTGGGTTTTCATCCTCCTCCTAACAAGTTAGCCCGCTTCCATCTTAGATTGCATCCTAACTTACCATCAGGTGAGATTGTAGTCAAGGGCTAACTTATAAATCAAATAAAAAAAAATCATCACTATAAAAAAAAAGGAATCGAAAACGTGTCGAATTGAAGTCGGTTGAATATGAAGATACCCGCGATATACGAGATGGTAGGTAGATGTTTACCTGAACTAATGATATGTTTCCGACCACCATGGATATGACCTCTCTCGGTGACGTCATGTTCCCCAGGTTAGCCTGCGTCGACAGCCGTGAAGCCAGGCACATGTCCAGATTACCTGAAACATAAATAAATTAATAAAATTAATAAAAATTGCCAAATAAAAATTCTAGATCAGCTTAAATAATTCTTTTTAACCCTTTGATGACAGCGGGGACAAATGTGTCCCTAGCAGATAATTAGAAATATTTTATATTAATAATTGTATCATTATATTTAAATTATATTAATAATAATAAAGCCAATACCCATTTTTTTTCGTTAATGTTTAAAAGCACCTTGAGTTTTCTTTTTATTTTTAACATTATGTTGGTAATACGATATATTGACTTCAGTAAATCTCAGGCAAAGAGTATCAGCTATCGCCCACAGGGACAGGTTTGTCCCAAAAAGTGAAGTTGTCAAGTTGAATAAGTCAAACCGAATCTTCGGTCCGATAGTATAGAGAAACAGAGAGAGAGAGAGAGAGAGAGAGAGAGAGAGAGAGACAAACAACGAGGCAATTGTAATTAAATATGTTTGTTCCATTCGCACGAGCTGTCAGAAACGCAATCTCTCGAGCGGCCGGACTTTAACTATTATTCTATAAAAACTAGCGGAAGCCCGTGACTTTGTCCGCGTGAAACCCTCCCCTACCCCTTTTCTAAGTATCCCATGTATGACTTCTGGTTCTAAGCTACCTTCTTTTATATTGAATTAAATTACATTCTGGAAATCATTGAAAATAGAAATCAAGTCTTATCAAACGCCACTTCTAAGTGTCCACGCCTCCTCAAAGTGCACACACACAAAGCATAGCAAACACTCGAAGGTGTGTGGAAATTTAAGATAAACACTTTGTTTTGGTTAAAATATTATCTATTTTCAAGTAAGTGATTACAATCATCGATTGGAAAACATACCTACATTATTATCGTTCAAGTGATAAAATTACAATAGATAGAAAATAATTGCTGTATTTTAGTCTCATAAAATCTCAACAACTTGATTTTTTAATCGAAAAGCGAATATAAATGTCCAGTGGACATCTATATTCTCTCCACCGAAGAGGAGCGAGGCAGCTGAGTCGAGAAACGGAGAAATGTTAACCAATAGGATTGCACAAAATATGCGCTCCTCTTAAGTGGACAGGGACTTGCGAGCTAGTTTAAAAATCCATATAAAATCGGTAAGCGGAGCGGGGAAACGGAGCGGGGTTGAATAAATTAAATTTAACAATTATTTATTTAAATAGTCTGCAACTCCGCACCGCATCCTCGTTCCGCAGTGGTGGACAGGCAGCTTAACTGTCTAATCCATTACTGGGATCAATTCCAATTCCAAGTCACACCCCTTCTTGCATGAGACATACTTAAACAGTTACAAAGTTATTCTTCAAGTGTTCATATACAGGTATCTTGATATATAATGACGTGGAAAATACTCCACTTATATCAATGATTACTTGGGGCATTGATATGAGGTTCTTTTCCAAGCCCAAGAGCCAATAACGAATTCAGTTAACACTTTAAACAAGCAAACTTAGACCCAAAATAGAGGTCCTAAATTCTAGTTAGAAAGACCATTAGGTAAAAAGAAATCACTAAATTACAAATAAGGGACGCGATTTTTTTTTCATTCATGGCGTTTTCATACCACGACGCCTTCTATGATAAACGCTTCAAAGTAACCTCTTAAAAAAACTAACTACGTATACTAATTTTGGTATAATGGTAAATGGAATCTTGGAGCAAAATATAGGATACTTTTGACCCTAAAGAAAATAAAAGGGGTGAAATAGGGGTTGAAAGTTCGTATGGAAAGTCCATTTTAAGAGTTACAGTTTTAAAAATTTGTTCATAAATCATGAAAAAAATACGAAATATAATATCATTGAGGAACATTTAAAATTCAACCCAAATTATTTTAAGTGGTGAAATAGAATAGGTTGAAACTTTACAATGATTTTTACGCGGACAAAGTCGCGGGCGTCCGCTAGTACCTAAATAACCATCATGTATTGTATTGTACCATTAAGAATGTCATCAATTTTACAACTCCTAGACTACAAAACTATCACATCCATTATAATCGTGTGTACTCGAGAATAAGCAACGAGACAATTACAACTCGAAGACAATGCAATGATCTTTGTACACAATCGTAAGAGACAGTCGTTTATTTTTTTTCACCCACTTTACAATCACGGGTAATTTTACTATTTTATATCGCCATCAAGTCAGGTTTAGGTAAATTCTTTACAAACAATAGACAATAGTATAATCACAGAGATCTGCACTGCTACGTCATCGATATTCCTCGGACACGTACCTACTATGCGGTTCAGTTCGTCTTTCTTTATACGCACTGTTTCCCCCACCTACAATATGGGTATTTAGTGAATAGGCATCTTTTAGGCAAGAGCGTTCTATCATATGCTGCATCATCGCTTACCATCCGGCGTGATTGCAGTTAAGCGCTTGCTTATACAAAATAAAAAATGAAAAAAAAAATACCTTTGCCGCACATCGCGATAAACCGAATACTCGTGTTAAATCGCCACATAACACATAATGTACAAGCTATTGCATGTGTGGGGACCAAATAATCACGAATACATCGGGTACTTTGTGCTATAAAAAGGACAATTCGCACATTCGCGTGTTTTTTTACTCTGGCTTTTAACTAAGAACATATCTGATGGAAAGCAATAATGAGGATGAGACGCACTTTTCTAGAAAGTGCCTCTTTACTGTTGACTTGAAAGTGCTTAGAATGTAGGTGGTACAAAACACAGACGTCGTAAGGACATAAATTTTTTGTACCCTTAATACAAAAAATCAAAGTTTGGTACGAAAAATCAAAGTTTACGGTGTATAATTAAATACACCGTGAAGTTTCCTTCGTCTCAAACCGAAATTCCAATGCATATTCTACAATAATGTACCCAATGCATATTCTATATTAGTGATATTATAAAAAAACAAAGTACAATTGAAGGAGTTACCATTGTAACAAACTTCCAAAAATCGATTATTTTAAAACATCCTGTATTTTCAAACACCTACCTATTCCCCGCTATGCCGCTATTGGGCTCGTCTTCGGCCCCTTTGTGTCATTTACTTTAGCCTAAACTAGGCAAAGTTCAATGACTTACGAAACAGAATTAAACAGGATGATCAAATTTTTTCGTAAATTATAATTTTTTTTCGTTAGTGTGTGAATTAGCTTGAGGGCATTTTAATATTATTAAGGGATTTCTTGTATTAGACTAATAACAGCTGTCTGGGCGGCCATCCCGGCGGAATATTATAGTTCTTTAGCAGTTATTTTCAATTGACAAAAACAAAAGGAACCTGAGAAGTAATATTTGAATTGGTGTCCAGCGAGGTGGACTATTAGCCTACACTTTTTCATTTTGATAGGAGTCTCGTGGTCTACTGTAAGTCGAATATTGTATGTATTGTATGGTTGTTAATGTCAATGATGACTACCCAAGCACATAAACGACAAAGTTTGCAAATATATTACACAAAGACAATGCCTTTTAATCATCGAGCATACAATCGAGAATAATTTCATGTCCGTCTTAAAGTCATGTAGTTTACCTGCTATTTCATAATTGACAGTGTGGATAATTATAAAGTGACAGTAATTAGGAATAATTGAACAGAAGCCGGTTACATTGTGCGCTTCAAATACATAGCGATGCGAAGGAACTAATCTATGCCAATAGAAATGAGCACGTCTAGGAATTTTGTAATGACAGGTCTAATATGATAACATTTAAAGCGTCAATTTTTGCACACTTCATGGGACGGACTCAGGAAACTCAGAACCTAAAGGGTTTTGCGGTCGAAAGGGACTCCGCACTTAAAAAAACCTAGTACCCCGATGAACGTCACGAATAAACCATAAAATAAATATAATCAATACATATAAATAAAATGGAAGAGTCTGTCTGTGATACAGTGGAAGGAAAGAGACCACGTCGACATAGTTCGATGCGTTAGTCAGATCTGCACCACTTTCGACACCAAAGATAGAAAAGGTTTATTATGCAACATATTAAAGGATTTAACGTGGACGAAATCGTAAATTTTTCCTTAACTCAAATCCGAAAGGTTCTTATCACCAGGCAGAGCAGAGTTCAAAACGCCACTGACTGTCAAATATCAAAAGAGCCTGGTTTAAAAAACCCAATGATTAAAGTGCCTCGCGGACTAAACAGCAAGGGTGAATGGAAATTTTAGATAGATTAGAATAGATCAAGGCCAAGGTAAACGTTCCTGGATCAAATCTAGGATATTCTTAAGACTTGTTAGGTCTAGGTTACCATAAACCGAATGTTGTATTTACTTTATTCGGCAATTGATAGTTAAAGAAGACTTTTTATAACTTCAAATACACTTGTATTACTCATGTCAAGATTTTGTTAACTCATAATTAAAGTAGATACTCCATGTCGGGAGATGTTATATATGTGTATTTGTATCTAAGTCTATTGTCTATGTCAAGTTGTAATGTCTTCTGTAACTGTATTGTTTATATATCTCTCACTTGTTGAATAAAGGAAATAAAATACCGACGACTTTGTTTGAAAGGATTAATATGAATGGAAGAAGGGAGATTTATGGAGGGATCATACCCAGTGAGAGGACGTGATCTCTACCTCCCCCTACCGGGAATGAGGTGGGATGATAAATGTATGTATGTAACTCTGTTATTGTCCTCACCTTTCAAACCAGACAGAGATGGCACCAGGACGAATATGGCGTTCACTTTCAGAAAGACTTCCCAATTCTGTAACAAGTTATTACATAACATTAATAGAGAGCCATGATAGCCCAGTGGATATGAACTGCCTCCGATTCTGGAGGTTGTGGGTTCGAATCCGGTCTGGAGCATGCACCTCTAACATTTCAGTTGTGTGCATTTTAAGAAATTAAATATCACGTGTCTCAAACGGTGAAGGAAAACATCGTGAGGAAACCAGCACACCAGAGAATTTCTTAATTCTCTGCGTGTGTGAAGTCTGCCAATCCGCATTGGGCCAGCGTGGTGGACTATTGGCCTAACCCCTCTCATTCTGAGAGGAGACTCGAGCTCAGCAGTGAGCCGAATATGGGTTGATAACGAATTGACCACTTGGCAACCACTAATTTACCTACTGTTAAAGTACCTACAAACATCTTATCGGAACTGGGTGACTTTCAGTTTAAGACACATAAGGCATGCCACGTGCCTTCGATTGAAATTTACTATCATGTTATGCAATCTAACATATTAGTACGGTTGGAGATTATCACACACAAATAACATTGTCTATGATAAAAAGAGGACTTCGTTATAACAAATTAGGCTTGCGCATTGAGATATATTTAAAGATATCCACCAAATCTGTCAAATTCAATCATTTTATTCGATCTCAGATTACTTTTTATCTACGATTATATCTTCGCCAATAATCTCAGTGGGTAGAAACTTTGTTTTATTTTGCAAGTAGTGGGATCGATTCTTGGCTCTTAACTTTACGGGGTAATTTAAGTATTTCAATTAAAATTTAAATACAAAACAACAAAAAAAAAGATAAAAATTAGGAAACAATGTTTGCCACATTTTTTAACCGACTTCAAAAAAGGAAGAGATTCTCAATTCGAAGCGTATGTTTTTTTTATGTTTGTTACCTCATAACTTTGTCATTTATTAACCAAATTTGAAAAATCTTTTTTTGTTTGAAAGGGTTTTTTTTTGTTTTCATTAATTTTGTGATAAAAATCAAATAACTGAAATACGTCTTTGAAGTCGGTTCCATTTTTATGTTTAAAAGATTATTAATATGACTAAATATGTAAAGATTATTAATATGACTAAATAAAGATAACTCTGACGACGTAAACCGTGCCATATCGCATGTGTCGCATTGGTTCACTGCAAATAATCTACTTTTGAATGCCAAGAAAACTAAATGTATTGAGTTTTCATTGCCAAATGTTAAAAAATTAGATAAGTCTATAATGATCGATGGTGAAACACTGGAAATGGAGAGTTCCACAGTTTTCCTGGGAGTGACCTTGGATTGTAAACTTCAGTGGGGTGCTCATATAGAAAAACTGTCTGGTAAACTTAGCTCAGCGGCATTTGCCGTGAGAAAAATAAGACAGTTTACTGATGTTGATACAGCTAGGCTTGTTTATTTTGCGTACTTTCACAGCGTAATGTCTTACGGTATTTTATTGTGGGGCAAGGCTGCCGATATACAATCTATATTTGTACTTCAAAAAAGAGCAATTCGAGCAATATATCAATTAAAATCACGCGAGTCCCTTCGTCAAAAGTTTAAAGAAATAGGTATACTAACAGTAGCCTGTCAATATATATATAACAGTATAGTATATGTAAGACAAAATATTAATTTGTACAAACGAAAAGGAGATTTAAACCCACGTCTTACTAGGCATAAGTTAGTTATTTCTGCATATCGTCTCCAAAGAGTAAAAAAATCTTTTGTAGGTTTGGGTGTACTCTTCTATAATAAGATCCCCAAGACTGTGATGGACCTGCCAATGCATAGCTTTAAGCAATGTGTTAAAAAACATCTACTTAGTCGAGGGTACTACAACATTGATGAGTTCCTTAATGATAAAGATCGTTGGATCAGCTTCCACCTTCACACAGAAAGTAAAACTACAAAAAATGTAAACAGTAATTGTTATTAATTGTAAATTATAATACTGTATGACTTTTTCAAAAGAGCAACTGTTGAGTTTCTTGCCGGTATCTTCTCAGCAGAACCTGCCTTCCGAACCGGTGGTAGAATCTTTACAAATAGTCAACTGACGTGTCAAAAGTGCTTGTAAACTGAGCCTACTTGAAATAAATGATTTTTGATTTTGATTTTGATTTTTATGTTCCGCCTTTCTTTTTTGTCTTTATTGAGGCTTCATAGTGTGCCGTATGCTGCCTGTCCACCAAAATGGAGCGAGGCAGCGGAGCCGAAAAACGGATTTATGCGGAGCTTAGTTGCAGATTGTGTTAAATAAATAAAATACATATGTTAAATTTTTTATTTAACCCTGCTCCGTTTCCCCGTTCCTCTTACAGACTTTACAGGAATTTTTAAATTAGCTCACAAGTCCCTGTCCACTTAAGAGAAGTAGAGATTTTGTGCAATCCTATTGGTTGATATTTCTCCGTTTCTCGTCTCCGCTGCCGCACTCCGCTTCGGTGGACTCGCAGCCCAAGAACGAATTTTTCGACAGGGCCGGATTAAGGAGTCTAAAGTCTAACGCGGACGAAGACACGGGTATCTTTTAGTATTATACAAAGACTCACTTATCATCGTGATTACAAACAGATTGTGTCAAAATTATTTTTTCGCCAAATCTTATTTGTCAATCAGACAATGTTTAAGATAATCGCATTATGGATTTGTTTTGCCTACCGTAACTCGTTATCTGTGGTAAAAATAGACAAGTGTACATAATCTGTGGTAGCAAATCTCGTATCGTGTATAGCTTCTGTTGATCGCGATGACTATCTGTTGTGGACAGCTAATAAAGTGATTCTTTATTGTCATTGATAAAAAGTTTTATGATGTACGACACACTTGAAAGCTGATGACGACAGCAAGTGAGTACAAACTATAGCTTGGCAACTTCGTTTATAACACTCCCGATGGGCCGAGGGGCGTGTAGCGATGAATGAAAAACCCACGACTGATGCACGCACGCACGATATCACACCGGCGCAGTCTTTCCCCCCGTCGCCCGCATACCATGGGAGTGTCATCAACGAACTTGCTAGGCTATAATACTAATATATAAAGCTGAAGAGTTTGTTTGTTTGTTTAATTGAACGCGCTAATCTCAGGAACTACTGGTCCGATTTGAAAAATTCTTACAGTGTTAGACAGCCCATTTATCGAGGAAGGCTATAGGCTATATATTATCTCCATATTCCAACGGGAACTTCTTATATGTCTCAAAAGAAAAGAATATTTGCCATATTTTAATATGACCAATATTCCTATTCCCCTCCAACTAGTCGGGAAAGACTGTATTAGAAGTGGGTACGACAATAGACCAACGGGGTTGGGATCGAACCACCACCCCTCGGTGATGACTTCGACCGCTCTTACCGTTGAGCTATTGAGGCTCTTTATAGACAAGCGAGTAAAAACTCAGTGCGTGTTGCCAGATGGCCTATGGTTCTAATACTTGGTCACTAACTATGGGCCTCATAATAAGGCTCGGCGTAATCGAATTAGAAATGAGGCGATCCGCAGAAGAACCAAAGTCACAGACATAGC